>NC_133367.1:45377206-45522504 GCF_049309525.1 Garra rufa | reverse complement strand
ATCACACTTAATTGTTTTTTACTGATGTTTATAACATTGCAGTTTCTAGTTTTCTAGTTTTTTAATATGAATTCATTATTAGGGCACATCCCTAGGTGCAAAATGATGCAGTTGGATATTCCTGATCCATGACTGTTTCATTTACTTTATTTCATATTAGGCTACTTTATTTATCAATCAGCATGTTTAGCAAGTGGTTAGCATGGTTCTAGCATGATTAGTAAGTCGCTAACATGTTTCTAGCATGCTAAAATTATAATAGCAACATACTAGCAACTTGTTAGTCATGCTAGAAAAATGCTAGCAACTTGCTAATCATGCTAAAATTATAATAGCAACATACTAGCAACTTGTTAGTCATGCTAGAAAAATGCTAGCAACTTGCTAATCATGCTAAAACTATAATAGCAACATACATTGTTAGCATATTTCTAGCATTATTAACACGTTGTTAGCATGTTTCTAACTTGATTAGCAAACCACTAGCATGTTGCTAGAATGTTTTTAGCATTATTAGCAAACTGCTAGCATGTTTGTAGCATGATTTGCAAGTTGCTGGTATGTTGCTGTCATAGTTTTAGCATGATTAGCAAGTTACTAGCATGTTTCTAAAAAATAAGCAAGTTTGTAACGTTTCTAGAAAATTAGCAAGTTTCTAGCATGCGTCTAGCAAATCAGCAATTTCCTAGCATGTTTCTGGCAAATTAGCATGCTTCTAGCAAATCAGCAAGTTTCCAGCATGTGCATAGCAAATTAGCATGTTTCTGGCATGTTTTTAACAAATTAGCAAGTTAACATGTTTTTAGAAAATCAACAAACTTCTAGCATGTGTATAGCAAATTAGCATATTTCTAGCATGTTTTTAACAAATAAGCAAGTTTTTACAAATCAGTTAGTTTATAGCATGTTTTTAGTAAGTTAACATGTTTCTAGCATGTTCTAGAAAATCAGCCAGTTTTTAACATGGTTCTAGTGTGATTAGCATGTTCCTAGCTTGATTCGAGTTGCTATAGATAGATTGAACATTTTAAGTAAGTTTAAATAGCATTTCAGTAAGTTGGCTTTCTCAAGTCAACCTAATTACAAATGTATTATCAGTAAGTGTAACAGATTGCAGTCAGATGTATTTAGTAATTCTGTAATGCGTAACACCGTATTTTTGACGGTGGAGTTGATGAGTGGTTTGGGTTGTGGGTCAGGCTGTGATATATTGTGGGTCTGTGGGTCTTTCAGGGATGGGAGTGTCTACAGTTTCAGCCGCCCGTATCCTGCGAGGTCAGATGGAAGGACAGTCTGGGGAGGAGACTGTTTTGGCCATGGACAGATTTCCCTACGTCGCCTTGTCAAAGGTCTGATACTACTCTTTACCCACCCTCTTCAATAACTCACGATAATTCATATCAATTTTATTGTGCAATTTATGAAGGAATGTCTTGGTTGCCAACCAAATGCCAATGGGGTGTGTGTGTCTTCTGCATGGATAATAACAGCTGCTTGTCTTCAGATTAGATTTTTAATGTTCCATATTTTCCATCCAAGGTTTTTTACTGAACTGAATGCAAAAGGCGTAGAGCAATGGCTTTAAAGTAATCAAGAAAACCTGTTTACTTTCCAACTGCACATCATTGTTGTTATACATCACTGTTTTATAAAGATATTATTATAATACAGATTTATTTAATAGAATTGTTGGGGGTTGACTCCTTTTTTAAAGCTTGAAGTGAAAAAAAAAGTAATTCTTGAAAGTATTATTATTATTATTATTATTATTATTATTATTATTATTGTAAAGTATAGTACAATTTTAGTCTAATGAAATATTTAGGATTTTCATTGATTTATTTTTTTGTAATATATTTTTATTGGTTAAGCTAATGTTTCTGCATCAGGCTGATCAGTGCTTTGTTTTATGGATTTTTTTTTCAAACACAAACAATCAATCAACAAATAAATAAAATAAAAATGCATGCAATGAAATAAACAAGCAAACACGTTCTAATTATGTGATAAAAAACTAAATTATGGGATGTCAATTATGAAATACATTTTTGTCATGCTGTCAGTTGTTTTTAAGTTATAATTTATAGTTTTTGTGTATTTTCTACTTTCTATGTCATAATTTGACTTTTTGTTATTATTTTATTTTTTAAATCATAAGTTCTACTTTTTATCATAATTTTTACTTTTTGTCATACCTTTGATTTTTTGTTATAATTGTACTTTTGTTTATCATATTTTGACTTGCTGTCATAATTTTTACTCATTCTTTTGAATTTTTTTCATAATTTGACTTTTTTTGTTATAATTTTACTTTTATCATATTTTTTTTTTCTTTTTGTAATAATTTGACATTTTTTAATCATAATTTCTACTTTTTGTCATAATTTTGACTCATACGTTTGACTTTTTGTTATACGTTTACTTTTTTTAATCATAATTAAGAAAAAAATCTAGAAATTATGACTATTTTTTCTTTTTATCATAATGTCTAATTTTCGTGATAATTTTGACTCACATACTTTTACATTTTTGTTATAATTAGATTTTTTAAAACAGAATTTCTACTTTTTGTCATAAATTTGACTTTTATACATACATTTATGTTATACATTTAACTTTTTTAAATAATAATTTCTAATGCTTGCCGTAATATTGATTCGACTTCTTGTTATTAATTTTATTGTTTAATTTCTTCTGTTTTTTCTTAATTAAACTAAGTTTGTAATAATTTGCTTGTTTATCATACTTTCTACTTCCTGTCATAATTTTAACTCTCATACTTATTGTCACAATTCGACTTTTTTCTTCCCCGAAGTATTATCTTTTTATATCATTTTTTCTTCAGCGGCAGAAATGGGCTTTCGTATTGTTTTGATAGTGCCACAGGCACAGTTTAAGATAGGACAAGTTATCGTTTGACTGCAGATTATGCATTCCAGATAAGTTTAGATATCACTGCAACCTCTGATCCTGGAAAACATGAGGACAAGAGAATGCTGATTACACATGTGAGGTGTCTCCACACGGCATGCCTTTAATCACTATAGGAGCACAAATCAGATTAGGGTGTAAGAAAACTGTTTATCTACTTATAATCTATCAGTATTTAATATATTGAGTGGTTGTGTTTCCAAACAGACATACAGCGTTGACAGGCAGGTGGCGGACAGTGCTAGCACGGCTACTGCGTACCACTGCGGTGTGAAGGCTAATGCCAAGACGGTGGGTTTGAGCGCTAAAGCCGTGGCCTATGAGTGCAACACCACATTTGGCAATGAGGTTTTCTCAGTGTTACACCGTGCCAAAGCACAAGGTATTTTTGATTTTGACTCATCATCACACTTGCACACATCCAACCAATTATTTCTGTTGCAGTCGTTGATCTTAAAGGGACAGTTCACTCAAAAATTAAAGTTCCGTCATTATTTACTCACCCTCAAATTGTTCCAAACATGTATGAGTTTGTTTCTTCTGTTGAGCACAAAAGTTTGGAAAATTTTGGAATTTAAATTTTTTTGGTTAACTGTCACTTTAATTAATGAAGGATAAATGTGATGATGTGTGTTTCTTTGTGTATATGTAGGAAAGTCTGTTGGTATTGTGACCACCACCAGAGTCCAGCATGCATCACCTGCTGGAGCGTACGCCCACTCCGTGAGCCGCAGCTGGTACAGCGATGCAGACGTGCCCTCCGCGGCCCGACGGCAGGGCTGCACCGATATCGCCACGCAGCTGGTGACCAACACTGACATTGATGTGAGCCATAACCCATACACTTTGATGCCATTAGATCAAACATAACAGTTTGAGATGGTGTGCTGCACATGTTATTTGCCAGTTCAGTATTGCCACAGTTTTGCACCTTTTTTGCACCTTGCACCAGCATAATCTATCTCAGAACCAGCATAAACCATTTTAGGACCAGCTTAAACCATCCTAGGACCAGCATTAACCAATTTAGGACCATCTTAAACCAGCTAAGGCCCAGCATAAACTATTTTAGGACCTGAATAAACCAGTTTAGGACCAGCATAAACCAGTTTAGGACCATTTTAAACCAGCTAAGGACCAGCATAAACTATTTTAGGACTAGAATAAACCCGCTAAGAACCAGCATAAACCATCCTAGGACCAGCATTAACCAGTTTAGGACCATTTTAGACCAGCTAAGGACCAGCATAAACTATTTTAGGACCTGAATAACCAGTTTAGGACCAGCATAAACCAGTTTAGGAACATCTTAAACCAGCTAAGGACCAGCATAAACCATCCTAGGACCAGCATTAACCAGTTTAGGACCAGCTAAGGACCAGCATAAACTACATTAGAACCAGCATAAACCATTTTAGGACCAGCATTAACCAGTTTGGGACTATCTTAATCCAACTAAGGACCAGCATAAACCATTTTAGGACCAGCATTAACCAGTTTGGGACTATCTTAATCCAACTAAGGACCAGCATAAACCATTTTAGGACCAGCATAAACCATTTTAGGACCAGAATAAAGTATTTTAGGACCAGTATAAACCATTTTAGGACCAGTATAAACCATCCTAGGACCAGTATTAACCAGTTTAGGACCAGCATAAACCATCCTAGGACCAGCATTAACCAGTTTAGGACCAGCACAAACCATTTTAGGACCAGAATAAAGTATTTTAGGACCAGTATAAACCATTTTAGGACCAGCATAAACCATCCTAGGACCAGCATTAACCATTTTAGGACCAGAATAAAGTATTTTAGGACCAGTATAAACCATTTTAGGACCAGTATAAACCATCCTAGGACCAGTATTAACCAGTTTAGGACCAGCATAAACCATCCTAGGACCAGCATAAACCATTTTAGGACCAGTATAAACCATTTTAGGACCAGCATAAACCATCCTAGGACCAGCATTAACCAGTTTAGGACCAGCTAAGGACCAGCATAAACTACATTAGAACCAGCATAAACCATTTTAGGACCAGCATTAACCAGTTTGGGACTATCTTAAACCAGCTAAGGCCCAGCATAAACTATTTTAGGACCTGAATAAACCAGTTTAGGACCAGCATAAACCAGTTTAGGACCATTTTAAACCAGCTAAGGACCAGCATAAACTATTTTAGGACTAGAATAAACCCGTTAAGAACCAGCATAAACCATCCTAGGACCAGCATTAACCAGTTTAGGACCATTTTAAACCAGCTAAGGACCAGCATAAACTATTTTAGGACCTGAATAAACCAGTTTAGGACCAGCATAAACCAGTTTAGGAACATCTTAAACCAGCTAAGGACCAGCATAAACTATTTTAGGACCTGAATAAACCAGTTTAGGACCAGCATAAACCAGTTTAGGAACATCTTAATCCAGATAAGGACCAGCATAAACTATTTTAGGACCTGAATAAACCAGTTTAGGACCAGCATAAACCAGTTTAGGAACATCTTAAACCAGCTAAGGACCAGCATAAACCATCCTAGGACCAGCATTAACCAGTTTAGGACCAGCTAAGGACCAGCATAAACCATCCTAGGACCAGCATTAACCAGTTTAGGACCAGCTAAGGACCAGCATAAACTACCTTAGAACCAGCATAAACCAGTTTGGGACTATCTTAATCCAACTAAGGACCAGCATAAACCATTTTAGGACCAGAATAAAGTATTTTAGGACCAGTATAAACCATTTTAGGACCAGTATAAACCATCCTAGGACCAGTATTAACCAGTTTAGGACCATCTTAAACCATCTTAGAACCAGTATAAACCATCCTAGGACCAGTATTAACCAGTTTATGAACATCCTAAACCAGATAAGGACCAGCATAAACTCAGAACCAGCATAAACCATTTTAGGACCAGCATAAACCATCGTAGGTCCAGCATTAACGAGTTTAGGACCAGAATAAACTGTTTTAGGACAAGAATAAACCAGTTTAGGACATTTTAAACTAGCTAAAGACCAGCATAAACTATTTTAGGTCCAAAATAAACCAGTTTAGGACCATCTTAAACCAGCTAAGGACCAGCATAAACTATTTTAGAACTAGAATAAACCAGCTAAGAACCAGCATAAACCATCATAGGACCAGCATTAACCAGTTTAGGACCATCTTAATCCAGCTAAGGACCAGCATAAACTATTTTAGGACCTGAATAAACCAGTTTAGGACCAGCATAAACCAGTTTAGGAACATCTTAATCCAGATAAGGACCAGCATAAACTATTTTAGGACCTGAATAAACCAGCTAAGGACCAGCATAAACCATCCTAGGACCAGCATTAACCAGTTTAGGACCAGCTAAGGACCAGCATAAACTACCTTAGAACCAGCATAAACCATTTTAGGACCAGCATTAACCAGTTTGGGACTATCTTAATCCAGCTAAAGACCAGCATAAACCATTTTAGGACCAGAATAAAGTATTTTAGGACCAGTATAAACCATTTTAGGACCAGTATAAACCATCCTAGGACCAGTATTAACCAGTTTAGGACCATCTTAAACCATCTTAGAACCAGTATAAACCATCCTAGGACCAGTATTAACCAGTTTATGAACATCCTAAACCAGCTAAGGACCAGCATAAACTCAGAACCAGCATAAACCATTTTAGGACCAGCATAAACCATCGTAGGTCCAGCATTAACGAGTTTAGGACCAGAATAAACTGTTTTAGGACAAGAATAAACCAGTTTAGGACCATTTTAAACCAGCTAAAGACCAGTATAAACTATTTTTGGTCCAAAATAAACCAGTTTAGGACCATCTTAAACCAGCTAAGGTCCAGCATAAACTCAGAACCAGCATAAACCATTTTAGGACCAGCATAAACCATCGTAGGTCCAGCATTAACGAGTTTAGGACCAGAATAAACTGTTTTAGGACAAGAATAAACCAGTTTAGGACCATTTTAAACCAGCTAAAGACCAGCATAAACTATTTTAGGTCCAAAATAAACCAGTTTAGGACCATTTTAAACCAGCTAAGGACCAGCATAAACTATTTTAGGACTAGAATAAACCATTTTAGGACCAGCATAAACCATCCTAGGACCAGCATTAACCAGTTTAGGACCATCTTAATCCAGCTAAGGACCAGCATAAACTATTTTAGGACCAGAATAAAGTATTTTAGGACCAGAATAAACCAATTCAAGACCAGCATAAACCAGTTTAGAACCATTTTAAACCAGCTAAAGACCAGCATAAACCATTTTAGAACCCATATAAACCATCCTAGGACCAGTATTAACCAGTTTAGGACCATCTTAAACCAGCTAAGGACCAGCATAAACCATCCTAGGACCAGCATTAACCAGTTTAGGAACATCTTAAACCAGCTAAGGACCAGCATAAACTCTCTTAGAACCAGCATAAACCATTTTAGGACCAGCATAAACCAGTTTAGGACCATCTTAAACCAGCTAAGGACCAACATAAACCATCTTGAACCAGCATAAACCATTTTAGGACCAGCATTAACCAGTTTAGGACTATCTCAAATGAGCTAAGGACCATCTTAAACTATTTTAGGACCAGCACAATCCAGTTAAGGACCAGCACAAACCAGTTTAGGACCATCTTAAACCAGCTAAGGACCAGCATAAACCAACTTTTTGCGTTGACAAATCCAAATGTATTGCTTACACTATCGCTAAATAAGGTTGATATGGGCATTAATCCCTGTTGGAAAAAAAATGCTGGTTAGGTATGTTCTGATGCTGGCTTTAGCTGGTTTAGGCTGGTCCTAAAATGGTTTATGCTGGTCCTAAGATAGTTTATGCTGGTCCTTAGCTGGTTTATGATGAACCTTAGCTGGTCATGCACTTATTGTCACATATTATTGTCATGTGTGTTTTAGCTCCACTCTATGGACATTTCACTTTGAAACTGCTGCAAAACGTGCAGTAGAGTGCGCAATTACAGTGTAGCAGAAATGTATGTAGAGGCACATACTTCCAATGAGCTTGGGTTGACTATGATGATGAATTTCCACAGATGTTAACATTGCAAATTTTGGCAAAGTTTTTAATACTTTCATTTTTGAATATAGATTTACTACACAATACTGAGAGTTTTATTACCTTGGCATTGAGGGTACATTTCCACAACAACAATGTACTAAAAATTGAAGTTTTTGAAAAGCTTCATGTACTGACAACAAAAACGAACTTAATTTGCTAAAACGACTAAAAATTGTGCGTTATTCATGCCAGGCCTGTAGATGGCGATGTAACTTTGTAAAGAAACACTACGCGTCTGTGTACATGCCTATAGACTGAAAACATAATACACATGTGAATGACACAACCATTTTCAGAGATTAACAATTTATGCAGCCGAAAATATCAGTTTCAAAAAATTAAACTTTGAAATCGATTTTCAAACATTTGCACTTTCAAGCTTCAAAAACGCTTTTGTTATGTCAATAAACAGTCAAAATGCATACACAGCTTTCCATTTTAAAACTTTTGAGTCTAAACGTTACCTAAATTATAAAAATAAATAAATTTTAAATATAGATATTTATCTTACACAAATACATCAATTCGCTTCAGAAGGCCTTTATTAACCTCCGAAGCCATATGGAGTACTTTTTATGATAGATGGATGCAGTTTTTTTGGGCTTCAAAATTTCAACAACCATTCACTGCCATTATAAAGCTTGGAAGAGCCAGGTCATTTTTTTCTATGACTCTGATTTTATTGACAGTAAATCATGGGGTAATGTTCATTTTTGGATGAGCTATCATCAAGAAACAATTTTTCTAAATAGGTGTCTCCATTGTAGGTAATTCTTGGCGGCGGCCGCATGTACATGACACCCAAGGGAACCCCTGATCCAGAATACCCCTCTTCATCCTCTCGCAAAGGGGATCGCAAAGACAAAAAGAACCTCATTGACGTCTGGCTGAATGCTCGTAAGGTACCTCGAAAAAAGAATACATTTATTGCGGCATTAATTGTGTTTGTAAACCACTGCTTCAGTTTTACCTGATTATCTATTTTTTCTTTATTAGGGAAGGAATGCCCAGTATGTCTGGAACAAAGAGCAGCTTAATGCGGTGAATGCTAAAACAACAGACTCCCTGATGGGTAAGGCCAGTTTACAATGTTTCCATTTTAATTTACTGACATTGTACTGCCGGTATGACATTCTCATTCACATTTCTCATTCAGGTCTGTTTGAACCCAAAGACATGAGGTTTGAAGTGTTCAGGAATCGCACTCGGGACCCCTCTATCGTGGACATGACAGAGAAAGCCATTCAGATCCTCAGGAAGAATCCTAAAGGGTTTTTTCTCTTTGTGGAAGATGAGTATTTAGCATTTACTCCAGCATTACTGTGTACTGTTTACTGTTTAATGATAATCTGCTCATAGTATAAAACATCTTTCTTTGTGTTTATACGAGGTAGAATAGACCATGGGCACCATGATGGGGTTGCCAAGCTTGCTCTGACTGAAACCATCATGTTTGACCGGGCAATCCAGAGAGCGTCTGAGTTGACCAGTGAATCGGAAACTCTCACTGTTGTCACTGCTGATCATTCCCATGTTTTCACTTTTGGTGGAAATACCCCACGAGGGAACCCTATTTTTGGTACATCCACATATATAAAATTAAACCCATATATGATATACAGTGGAGCTGGGGAGGTGGAGGTTTCTGAAACATTCACGCCATAGCAGATCTAGACAGGTGGAGCTGGGGAGGTGGAGGGTTTCTGAAACACTCCATAGCAGGTCTAGACAGTTGGAGCTGGGGAGGTGGAGGGTTTCTGAAACACTGACTCCATAGCAGATCTAGACAGGTGGAGCTGGGGAGGTGGAGGTTTGTGAAACACTCCATAGCAGATCTAGACAGGTGGAGCTTGGGAGGTGGAGGGTTTCTGAAACACTCCATAGCAGATCTAGACAGGTGGAGCTGGGGAGGTGGAGGTTTGTGAAACGCTTACACTATAGCAGATTTAGACAGGTGGAGCTGGGGAGGTGGAGGGTTTCTGAAACACTCCATAGCAGATCTAGACAGGTGGAGCTGGGGAGGTGGAGGGTTTCAGAAACAGTCACTCCATAGCAGATCTAGACAGGTGGAGCTGGGGAGGTGGAGGTTTGTGAAACGCTTACACTGTAGCAGATTTAGACAGGTGGAGCTGGGGAGGTGAGGGTTTCTGAAACACTCCATAGCAGATCTAGACAGGTGGAGTTGGGGAGGTGGAGGGTTGTGAAACGCTTACACTATAGCAGATTTAGACAGGTGGAGCTGGGGAGGTGGAGGGTTTCTGAAACACTCCATAGCAGATCTAGACAGGTGGAGCTGGGGAGGTGGAGGGTTTCTGAAACACTCCATAGGAGATCTAGACAGGTGGAGCTGGGGAGGTGGAAGTTTCTGAAACACTCACACTATAGCAGATCTACACAGGTGGAGCAGGGGATGTGGAGAGTTTCTGAAACGCTCACTCCATAGCAGATCTAGACAGGTGGAGCTGGGGAGGTGGAGGGTTTCTAAAATGCTCACTCCATAGCAGATCTAGACAGGTGGAGCTGGGGAGGTGGAGGTTTGTGAAACACTCCATAGCAGATCTAGACAGGTGGAGCTGGGGAGGTGAAGGGTTTCTGAAACACTCTCGCCATAGCAGATCTAGACAGGTGGAGCTGGGGAAGTGGAGGTTTTTGAAACACTCCATAGCAGATCTAGACAGGTGGAGCTGGGGAGGTGGAGGGTTTCTGAAACACTCACTCCATAGTAGATCTAGACAGGTGGAGCTGGGGAGGTGGAGGTTTGTGAAACACTCACGCCATAGCAGATCTAGACAGGTGGAGCTGGGGAGGTGGAGGGTTTCTGAAACACTCACTCCATAGCAGATCTAGACAGGTGGAGCTGGGGAGGTGGTCGGTTTCTCAAACACTCACGCCATAGCAGATCTAGACAGGTGGAGCTGGGGAAGTGGAGGTTTTTGAAACACTCACGCCATAGCAAATCTAGACAGGTGGAGCTGGGAAGGTGGAGGGTTTCTGAAACACTCCATAGGAGATCTAGACAGGTGGAGCTGGGGAGGTGGAAGTTTCTGAAACACTCACACTATAGCAGATCTACACAGGTGGAGCAGGGGATGTGGAGAGTTTCTGAAACGCTCACTCCATAGCAGATCTAGACAGGTGGAGCTGGGGAGGTGGAGGGTTTCTAAAATGCTCACTCCATAGCAGATCTAGACAGGTGGAGCTGGGGAGGTGGAGGTTTGTGAAACACTCCATAGCAGATCTAGACAGGTGGAGCTGGGGAGGTGAAGGGTTTCTGAAACACTCTCGCCATAGCAGATCTAGACAGGTGGAGCTGGGGAAGTGGAGGTTTTTGAAACACTCCATAGCAGATCTAGACAGGTGGAGCTGGGGAGGTGGAGGGTTTCTGAAACACTCACTCCATAGTAGATCTAGACAGGTGGAGCTGGGGAGGTGGAGGTTTGTGAAACACTCACGCCATAGCAGATCTAGACAGGTGGAGCTGGGGAAGTGGAGGTTTGTGAAACACTCACTCCATAGCAGATCTAGACAGGTGGAGCTGGGGAGGTGGAGGGTTTCTGAAACACTCACTCCATAGCAGATCTAGACAGGTGGAGCTGGGGAGGTGGTCGGTTTCTCAAACACTCACGCCATAGCAGATCTAGACAGGTGGAGCTGGGGAAGTGGAGGTTTTTGAAACACTCACGCCATAGCAAATCTAGACAGGTGGAGCTGGGAAGGTGGAGGGTTTCTGAAACACACTGCAAACTGCTACAGCAAGCACTAGCGTATATTTGAACCAATCAGCTGTTGTTCCAGTGATATTTATTTATTTATTTATTTCAGGTCTGGCACCCAAGAAGGCTGAGGATAGTCTTCCATACACTAGTATCTTGTATGCTAATGGACCTGGATACGCTCATGTGAATGGAACAAGAGGAAATGTTTCAGAAGTGGATTATTGTAAGTATGGACATCATTTACTACCTGCGCCTTTTCACATATTGCTGTCAAATACTAATATCATATCTAACTCTATTTGTAGATGATGAAGAGTACATGCAACAAGCTGCCGTTCCTTTGGAATCAGAGACACATGGAGGGGAAGATGTAGCTATCTATGCAAAAGGCCCGATGGCTCATCTCTTTCACGGAGTCAAAGAACAGAATTATGTGGCCCATGCAATGGCTTACGCAGCATGTTTGGAGCCGTACACTAACTGTCCGGTGCATCTTCAGGGCTCAGGAGGCTGTAAAATCACTCTTTCAGGGACTTTTATCTCACTAACAGGCGTGTTTTGGCTTGTCTTCAGATAACAGACTCCACTGCACGAGGACTTTTTTTTTTTTTTTGGAGATTTATAACCCAAATAGTTTATATTGAAGTTTGGTGCTGTGTATATAAATGTAAAGTTTTTCCATGAAAGTATTTTTTAATCAGATATTTTTGTATATATTGTGCAATGGAAGACTGTGATTATAAATTTTAAACATGTGAGACCAATAAACTCTTGTGAGTAAATCTTTTGTGGCACGAATGCCATCAGATATGAAAGCAATTATGTATCCATTAATGTATGAGGGGTTATACAACTAGCCATATAACATTAGGTCATGATAAATATTGTATTTCTACAAATCTTAATGACATCTAGTTTAACCCCTTAACTGTCACCGTCCCACCTGTGGGACGCTTGGCGCTCTTTTTTCCGTTGCCTTTTTTCTCTATCAAATTCTTTAGTAACCATCATAAATTATATATCATTTGAAAGCTTAGAAGCTCAAGTATCATCCTGTGAAAACCATTTTGAAATCGAACATTGCGTTACCATGGAAATGATACTTTAAAATCGTTTGGCGGTCTCCTCCCCCTTAGCAGTGTCATATTACAAAATGCATTACGGTCTTTTAGAATCACAACTTTTTACAATCTTGACAAAAAACATATCATTGGAAAGGTCTGAGTCTCAGAATTGCATATTTGGTGGTCATTTTGTGATTGAATAAAAATTTTCAGAAAAATTTAGACTTTTGTGACAGAAAAATGCAGAAAAAATATATATGGCGTTTGTATGTCACCCGGTGGCTGTTTGTGGTATAACGCCCAAACAAACTTTCACAGGAACCTTAATTTTTTTCATATCAACTTCAAATTTGGAACATAACTTATTTAGATGTGAGGCTTCAATTTGATATCAAATTTAGGATAAAACCTGCTATGAAAAATATGTATTTTATATAAAATATAATACAAATTGTACAGTGCATTTTGTTTACAGTAAATTTAAACTTCTATAATTTGTTGATACTTCATTTTTTTGAAAAAAATCCACTTCTGCAATAATCTGCGGATTGTCTTCTTTAAAAAGAGACCAACTTTAGATCTGTATTCCAAAGTGTTCAAGAATTACAACAATTGAAGTTTGGATAGTGCACTTTCATGCCTATTTTAAAAAATGGGGGTGACAGTTAAGGGGTTAAATACAGTTTCAGTGACTAATTTGTATGCACGGAATGCATGAAATGATAAACACTGAATGCAATGGAATGCACATATTGTATAAAAGCATCTGCCAGATCAGTAGATGTAAATATTGTTGTCTGGTTTTAGACATGGACCATCAGCAAGGCAGAATAATCAACATTTTGTATTCTATATTTACTTACATTTACAGAAAATCTTGTTGATTAACTGATTGGATCAAAAATTTATTTTGAGCAGAAGAGAACAGAACAGACAGAACAACATCTGAACAGAACAGAACAGAGATGTGCAGTACTGTACAGTTAATTTTAACAAAGTTCAGAACAATTGATCATTAAGTTAATATTAAGTTAATATTAGAATTATATTGTAGCAAGAAACAGCTCAGTTTACTGAGGAACAGTAAAATTCAGTAAAGAACAGAACAGTGAAGAAAAGAACAGCATGGAATATTTCACCAAAGAATAGTCGATTCAATTCAGTGCAGATCAGTTTACTAAAGATAGTTTGAATAGAACAGTTCAGTGAAGAACAGTTTAAAGAAGTTGATTATTTCAATTGAGTGCAGATCAGTTTACAAAAGAACAGTTAAGAAAATAAACAGACCATTCAGTTCGGGTCTACATCAGTTCACTAAATAACATTTAAGAAAACAAGCAGAATAGAACAGTTTAGTAAAGACAGTTTACATCAGTAGTTTATTTATTCAGTTCAGTAAAGAACAGCTCCGTAAAGAACAGAATAGAAGAGTTCGGTAAAGAACAGAATAGAAGAGTTCAGTAAAGAACATAATAGAACAGAACAGAATAGAGCAGTTCAGTAAAGAACAGTTTAAAACAAGGGTATATTAATTCAGTTCAGTGCAGATCAGTTTACAAAAGAACAGTTAAGAAAATAAACAGACCATTCAGTTCGGGTCTACATCAGTTCACTAAATAACATTTAAGAAAACAAGCAGAATAGAACAGTTTAGTAAAGACAGTTTACATCAGTAGTTTATTTATTCAGTTCGGTAAAGAACAGCTCCGTAAAGAACAGAATAGAAGAGTTCAGTAAAGAACAGAATAGAAGAGTTCAGTAAAGAACAGTTCAGTAAAGAACATAATAGAACAGAACAGAATAGAGCAGTTCAGTAAAGAACAGTTTAAAACAAGGGTATATTAATTCAGTTCAGTGCAGATCAGTTCAATGAACAACAGTTCAGAAAAACAGAATAGAACAGTTCAGTAAAGAACAGAACAGTTCAGTAAAGAACAGAATATAACAGTTTAGTAAAGAACAGAACAGTTCAGTAAAGAACAGAATAGAACAGTTCAGTAAAGAACAGAATAGAACAGTAAAGAACAGAACAGTTCAGTAAAGAACAGAATAGAACAGTAAAGAACAGAACAGTTCAGTAAAGAACAGAATAGAACAGTTTAGTAAAGAACAGAACAGTTCAGTAAAGAACAGAATAGTTCAGTAAAGAACAGAATAGAACAGTTTAGTAAAGAACAGAACAGTTCAGTAAAGAACAGAATAGAACAGTTTAGTAAAGAACAGAACAGTTCAGTAAAGAACAGAATAGAACAGTTCAGTAAAGAACAGTTCTGAAAAACAGAATAGAACAGTTCAGTACAGAACAGTTCAGAAAAACAGAATAGAACAGTTCAGTAAAGAACAGTTCAGAAAAACAGAATAGAACAGTTCAGTAAAGAACAGTTCGGTAAAGAACAGTTCAGAAAAACAGAATAGAACAGTTCAGTAAAGAACAGTTTGGTAAAGAACAGAATAGAACAGTTCAGTAAAGAACAGAATATAACAGTTCAGTAAAGAACAGTTCAGAAAAACAGAATAGAACAGTTCAGTACAGAACAGTTCAGTAAAGAACAGAATAGAACAGTTCAGTAAAGAACAGTTTAAAACAAGGGTATATTAATTCAGTTCAGTGCAGATCAGTTCAATGAACAACAGTTCAGAAAAACAGAATAGAACAGTTCAGTAAAGAACAGAATAGAACAGTTCAGTAAAGAACAGTTCAGAAAAACAGAATAGAACAGTTCAGTAAAGAACAGAATAGAACAGTTCAGTAAAGAACAGTTCAGAAAAACAGAATAGAACAGTTCAGTAAAGAACAGAATAGAACAGTTCAGTAAAGAACAGTTCAGAAAAACAGAATAGAACAGTTCAGTAAAGAACAGAATAGAACAGTTCAGTAAAGAACAGTTCAGAAAAACAGAATAGAACAGTTCAGTAAATAACAGAATAGAATAGAACAGTTCAGTAAAGAACAGAATAGAACAGTTCAGTAAAGAACAGAATAGAACAGTTCAGTAAAGAACAGTTCAGAAAAACAGAATAGAACAGTTCAGTAAATAACAGAATAGAATAGAACAGTTCAGTAAAGAACAGTTAAGAAAAACAGAATAGAACAGTTCAGTAAAGAACAGAATAGAACAGTTCAGTAAAGAACAGTTTAAAACAAGGGTATATTAATTCAGTTCAGTGCAGATCAGTTCAATGAACAACAGTTCAGAAAAACAGAATAGAACAGTTCAGTAAAGAACAGAATAGAACAGTTCAGTAAAGAACAGTTCAGAAAAACAGAATAGAACAGTTCAGTAAAGAACAGAATAGAACAGTTCAGTAAAGAACAGTTCAGAAAAACAGAATAGAACAGTTCAGTAAAGAACAGAATAGAACAGTTCAGTAAAGAACAGTTCAGAAAAACAGAATAGAACAGTTCAGTAAAGAACAGAATAGAACAGTTCAGTAAAGAACAGAATAGAACAGTTCAGTAAAGAACAGTTCAGAAAAACAGAATAGAACAGTTCAGTAAAGAACAGAATAGAATAGAACAGTTCAGTAAAGAACAGTTAAGAAAAACAGAATAGAACAATTCAGTAAAGAACAGAATAGAACAGTTCAGTAAAGAACAGAATAGAACAGTTCAGTAAAGAACAGTTCAGAAAAACAGAATAGAACAGTTCAGTAAAGAACAGAATAGAACAGTTTAGTAAAGAACAGTTCAGTAAAGAATAGAATAGAACAGTTCAGTAAAGAACAGAATAGAACAGTTTAGTAAAGAACAGAATAGAACAGTTCAGTAAAGAACAGAATAGAACAGTTCAGTAAAGAACAGTTCAGAAAAACAGAATAGAACAGTTCAGTAAAGAACAGAATAGAACAGTTTAGTAAAGAACAGTTCAGTAAAGAACAGAATAGAACAGTTCAGTAAAGAACAGTTCGGAAAAACCGAATAGAACAGTTCAGTAAATAACAGAATAGAACAGTTCAGTAAAGAACAGTTCAGAAAAACAGAATAGAACAGTTCAGTAAAGAACAGAATAGAACAGTTTAGTAAAGAACAGTTCAGTAAAGAATAGAATAGAACAGTTCAGTAAAGAACAGAATAGAACAGTTCAGTAAAGAACAGTTCAGAAAAACAGAATAGAACAGTTCAGTAAAGAACAGAATAGAACAGTTCAGTAAAGAACAGTTCAGAAAAACAGAATAGAACAGTTCAGTAAAGAACAGTTCAGAAAAACAGAATAGAACAGTTCAGTAAAGAACAGAATAGAACAGTTCAGTAAAGAATAGAATAGAACAGTTCAGTAAAGAACAGAATAGAACAGTTCAGTAAAGAACAGTTCAGAAAAACAGAATAGAACAGTTCAGTAAAGAACAGAATAGAACAGTTCAGTAAAGAACAGAATAGAACAGTTCAGTAAAGAACAGAATAGAACAGTTCAGTAAAGAACAGAATAGAACAGTTCAGTAAAGAACAGTTCAGAAAAACAGAATAGAACAGTAAAGTTTATTAATTCAGTTCGGGTCCAGTTCAGTAAAGAACAGTTCACTACATAAGAAGAAGTAATATATCATTTCGGCCCAGATCAGTTCACTAAAGAACAGTTCAAAGAACAAAATAGAACAGTTCAGTTTGGAACAGTTTATACATTTAGTTAAGTGCAAATCAGTTCACTAAAGAACAGTTCAGGTAAGAACAGTTTAAATCAGTAGAATATAATAGAACAGTTCAGTAAATAACAGAATAGAACAGTTCAGTAAAGAACAGTTCAGAAAAACAGAATAGAACAGTTCAGTAAAGAACAGAATAGAACAGTTTAGTAAAGAACAGTTCAGTAAAGAACAGAATAGAACAGTTCAGTAAAGAACAGAATAGAACAGTTCAGTAAAGAACAGTTCAGAAAAACAGAATAGAACAGTTCAGTAAAGAACAGAATAGAACAGTTCAGTAAAGAATAGAATAGAACAGTTCAGTAAAGAACAGAATAGAACAGTTCAGTAAAGAACAGTTCAGAAAAACAGAATAGAACAGTTCAGTAAAGAACAGAATAGAACAGTTCAGTAAGGAACAGTTCAGAAAAACAGAATAGAACAGTTCAGTAAAGAACAGTTCAGTAAAGAACAGAATAGAACAGTTCAGTAAAGAACAGAATAGAACAGTTCAGTAAAGAATAGAATAGAACAGTTCAGTAAAGAACAGAATAGAACAGTTCAGTAAAGAACAGTTTAAAACAAGGGTATATTAATTCAGTTCAGTGCAGATCAGTTCAATGAACAACAGTTCAGAAAAACAGAATAGAACAGTTCAGTAAAGAACAGAATAGAACAGTTCAGTAAAGAACAGTTCAGAAAAACAGAATAGAACAGTTCAGTAAAGAACAGAATAGAACAGTTCAGTAAAGAACAGTTCAGAAAAACAGAATAGAACAGTTCAGTAAAGAACAGAATAGAACAGTTCAGTAAAGAACAGTTCAGAAAACCAGAATAGAACAGTTCAGTAAAGAACAGAATAGAACAGTTCAGTAAAGAACAGTTCAGAAAAACAGAATAGAACAGTTCAGTAAAGAACAGAATAGAACAGTTCAGTAAAGAACAGAATAGAACAGTTCAGTAAAGAACAGAATAGAACAGTTCAGTAAAGAACAGAATAGAACAGTTCAGTAAAGAACAGTTCAGAAAAACAGAATAGAACAGTTCAGTAAAGAACAGTTCAGAAAAACAGAATAGAACAGTTCAGTAAAGAACAGAATAGAACAGTTCAGTAAAGAATAGAATAGAACAGTTCAGTAAAGAACAGAATAGAACAGTTCAGTAAAGAACAGTTCAGAAAAACAGAATAGAACAGTTCAGTAAAGAACAGAATAGAACAGTTCAGTAAAGAACAGAATAGAACAGTTCAGTAAAGAACAGTTCAGAAAAACAGAATAGAACAGTAAAGTTTATTAATTCAGTTCGGGTCCAGTTCAGTAAAGAACAGTTCACTACATAAGAAGAAGTAATATATCATTTCGGCCCAGATCAGTTCACTAAAGAACAGTTCAAAGAACAAAATAGAACAGTTCAGTTTGGAACAGTTTATACATTTAGTTAAGTGCAAATCAGTTCACTAAAGAACAGTTCAGGTAAGAACAGTTTAAATCAGTAGAATATAATAGAACAGTTCAGTAAATAACAGAATAGAACAGTTCAGTAAAGAACAGTTCAGAAAAACAGAATAGAACAGTTCAGTAAAGAACAGAATAGAACAGTTTAGTAAAGAACAGTTCAGTAAAGAACAGAATAGAACAGTTCAGTAAAGAACAGAATAGAACAGTTCAGTAAAGAACAGTTCAGAAAAACAGAATAGAACAGTTCAGTAAAGAACAGAATAGAACAGTTCAGTAAAGAATAGAATAGAACAGTTCAGTAAAGAACAGAATAGAACAGTTCAGTAAAGAACAGTTCAGAAAAACAGAATAGAACAGTTCAGTAAAGAACAGAATAGAACAGTTCAGTAAGGAACAGTTCAGAAAAACAGAATAGAACAGTTCAGTAAAGAACAGTTCAGTAAAGAACAGAATAGAACAGTTCAGTAAAGAACAGAATAGAACAGTTCAGTAAAGAATAGAATAGAACAGTTCAGTAAAGAACAGAATAGAACAGTTCAGTAAAGAACAGTTTAAAACAAGGGTATATTAATTCAGTTCAGCGCAGATCAGTTCAATGAACAACAGTTCAGAAAAACAGAATAGAACAGTTCAGTAAAGAACAGAATAGAACAGTTCAGTAAAGAACAGTTCAGAAAAACAGAATAGAACAGTTCAGTAAAGAACAGAATAGAACAGTTCAGTAAAGAACAGTTCAGAAAAACAGAATAGAACAGTTCAGTAAAGAACAGAATAGAACAGTTCAGTAAAGAACAGTTCAGAAAAACAGAATAGAACAGTTCAGTAAAGAACAGAATAGAACAGTTCAGTAAAGAACAGTTCAGAAAAACAGAATAGAACAGTTCAGTAAAGAACAGAATAGAACAGTTCAGTAAAGAACAGAATAGAACAGTTCAGTAAAGAACAGAATAGAACAGTTCAGTAAAGAACAGAATAGAACAGTTCAGTAAAGAACAGTTCAGAAAAACAGAATAGAACAGTTCAGTAAAGAACAGTTCAGAAAAACAGAATAGAACAGTTCAGTAAAGAACAGAATAGAACAGTTCAGTAAAGAACAGAATAGAACAGTTCAGTAAAGAACAGTTCAGAAAAACAGAATAGAACAGTTCAGTAAAGAACAGTTCAGAAAAACAGAATAGAACAGTTCAGTAAAGAACAGAATAGAACAGTTCAGTAAAGAATAGAATAGAACAGTTCAGTAAAGAACAGAATAGAACAGTTCAGTAAAGAACAGTTCAGAAAAACAGAATAGAACAGTTCAGTAAAGAACAGAATAGAACAGTTCAGTAAAGAACAGAATAGAACAGTTCAGTAAAGAACAGTTCAGAAAAAACAGAATAGAACAGTTCAGTAAAGAACAGTTCAGAAAAACAGAATAGAACAGTTCAGTAAAGAACAGAATAGAACAGTTCAGTAAAGAACAGAATAGAACAGTTCAGTAAAGAACAGAATAGAACAGTTCAGTAAAGAACAGTTCAGAAAAACAGAATAGAACAGTTCAGTAAAGAACAGTTCAGAAAAACAGAATAGAACAGTTCAGTAAAGAACAGAATAGAACAGTTCAGTAAAGAATAGAATAGAACAGTTCAGTAAAGAACAGAATAGAACAGTTCAGTAAAGAACAGTTCAGAAAAACAGAATAGAACAGTTCAGTAAAGAACAGAATAGAACAGTTCAGTAAAGAACAGAATAGAACAGTTCAGTAAAGAACAGTTCAGAAAAACAGAATAGAACAGTTCAGTAAAGAACAGTTCAGAAAAACAGAATAGAACAGTTCAGTAAAGAACAGAATAGAACAGTTCAGTAAAGAATAGAATAGAACAGTTCAGTAAAGAACAGTTCAGAAAAACAGAATAGAACAGTTCAGTAAAGAACAGAATAGAACAGTTCAGTAAAGAACAGAATAGAACAGTTCAGTAAAGAACAGAATAGATCAGTTCAGTAAAGAACAGTTCAGAAAAACAGAATAGAACAGTAAAGTTTATTAATTCAGTTCGGGTCCAGTTCAGTAAAGAACAGTTCACTACATAAGAAGAAGTAATATATCATTTCGGCCCAGATCAGTTCACTAAAGAACAGTTCAAAGAACAAAATAGAACAGTTCAGTTTGGAACAGTTTATACATTTAGTTAAGTGCAAATCAGTTCACTAAAGAACAGTTCAGGTAAGAACAGTTTAAATCAGTAGAATATACATTCAGCTCAGTGAAACTTAGAACTTAAACTTCGTTAATTCATTCAGTTTGGGTCTAGATCAGTGCACTAAAGAACAGTTCAGAAAAGAACACAATGAACAGTTCAGTAAAGAACAGTTTAAATAAGAGTTTATTCATTCAGTTCACACTGAAGAACAGCTCAGAAAAAGAACAAATTAGAATATTTCAGCAAAGAACAGGAAAAAGCATAGTTTAGACCAGAACAGTATTGAACTGTGTATTAAGAACAGTTCAGTTCAGTAAAGAATTGTCACGTTCGTTAGGCTGAGAGATGGGGTCTGGGTCCAAATGCAGGTGAGGATATACTTTAATTAAATAAACACAAATAAACAAACGAACAAACCAACAAAAGGCCAACACGACACAAACACGACTAGAGCAAGGCAGGAACATAAACATCGAAGACAGGATACATGAAATAAGAAACAATGCAGACTCACAGAGTGGGGGAAGAGTGGGGATTATAAAGTCTGTGATGATGAGGATCAGCTGGGGTGTGTGTGACGAGACAGGTGTAAGTGATCAGGAGGGAAGTGCGGGAGGAAGGGAAACAGCGCTCTCAGGTGGCTGAGGGAAACCCCACAGCCCAGATCATGACAAGAATAGCACTAAACGGTTCAAAAGAGAAAAGCACAGAACAGTTCAAATCAGTAGAGTTTAAATGCATATTGGGTACATATTAGTTAATTTGAGAACAGTTCAAAACAGAATAGAACAGCTCAGTGAAGAACAGAATAATGCACCAGTTTTCATTTGTGGGTGAACAATCCCTTTAATCATTTAGTTTAGTGAAGATCAATTCGTTCCAGAACAGATCAGTGCAAATCAGAAAAATTCAGTAAATAATAGAACAGTACAGAACAGTTTAGACCAATAACATGATGAGTTCAGTTACACACTATACATTGCATTAAAGTATAGTATTTTGCAGTAAAAAACAGTTTAGAAAAAGAACAGAATATAATGGAATTCACTAATAAATTCTCTTTACTGTAATTCATTCAAATCAGTATTTATATCGTCATATATTCATATGCCATATAGTCATGGGAGAGAAGTATGTGATCAAAAGTTCACTTTGCAAAAGAGGGAATGAGAACTACGATTGACCTTCGGTCTGAGAGAAGACTATAAACAGAAGGGCATCAAATAGTTTCACAGAGCTGTCAGTGCTGCTGCAGTCGCTCAAACCATGGCCGCACGACAGACCTTTCTGATTATTGGAATATTTGTTTTAGCAGGATTTGATGGATGTTTCTCCGTTATTCCTGGTAAGTGCTGTTCCACAGTTCGCAATTATTCTTTTTTTCACTCCGAACAAAGAGAATAAAACAATGTTTCTTTTCTGGAATCAATTTGAAGAGGAGGAACAGCACCCAGACTTTTGGTATGTCAAGGGCAAAGAGGCTCTTCATACATCCCTCTCCATGACGCGCAACATGAACCGTGCTAAAAATCTCATTCTCTTCCTCGGAGATGGTGAGTGTAAATAAACCCTGCTTTATAATCCACTATGTATATAATCTAAACATTTCTATATTGTAGGAATTTGTCAAATAGTCATTACAATAAATCTTAAATAAATAAAACTGATGAAGTTCAGACAGTGTCTAAATTTTGGGTTTCAGTTCTGCAATGGAAATAAAAAAGAAGCTGAAATAAAATAATTTGAGTAATTAAAATTGGTTGATTCATTTACATAAAAAAATAGAAACTGATATAACACTATTATAAAGGTGATATGCTGTTATTATATATTATACTAGTGATCAAAGTCCTATTAAACATATCATAAAATCTGATAAATGATAAATGGCAGTTGACGTTTTGTTTTTTATTGACTTCTAGATCTTACTAGCATTACATAGTACAATTTTTACAAGTAACAGTCATAAACTACAGAAAGAAAAAGAAAACGCACAGTGGCTTTAGATTAGATAATCAGATCGCTTACTCAGATTACTTTTTACTCAGTACCTATTTACCTAATTTATCAAATGTTCTAAAACTTAGCAATAGGTAATAACAAAAGGATAATGTATTGAATACTGATAAAATGTATAATATCACTGCATGGACTAAGATAACTAATAAATCATAAATTACTCATGTGGTTAGTTTCATGTGGAAATTGATAGAATTTTTTTTAAATCTACACTGTAAAAGTTTAGCAGCTGCCTTAAGTTTTTAAGTTAAATCAGCTTAAGACTACAAATCATTTTAACTTATTACAATAAAAATGAGTTGATTTAACTTGTGAGTTTAAATTACTTAATTTGATTTAACTTAAAATCTTAAAGCCGCTGCTAAACTTAAGTTTTTAAGTTGAAACTGGTGAAAACTTTTTACAGTGTACAATAAAAAGTTTTCACCAGATTCAACTTAAAAACTTAAGTTCAGCAGCTGCCTTAAGTTTTTTAAGTTAAATCAGCTTAAAACTACGAATCATTTGAACTTATTACAATAAAAATGAGTTGATTTAACTTGTGAGTTTAAATGACTTAAGTTGATTTACTTAAAATTTTAAGGCAGCTGCTAAACTTAAGTTAAGTCAAAACTGCAGAACACTTTTTTACAGTGTATGGAACCCACTACTGAATAAAAAAAAAGGTTATTGCAACTTTTTATCTCTCAATTGTTTTATTCAAAACTTTTATTCTTGAAATTCTTTTTTTATGAGAATTGTGCGATATATTCACAATTGCAAGTTAGAAAGTCAGATATTTTGCAGACATAAACTCACAAATCTGAGAAATAAAATCACAATTTTAAGAAATAAAATTGCTGATAAATAAGTAAACAAGTTTATATCTTACAATCCTGACTTTATAATACACAATTGTAAGTTTATATCTGTCACGTTGAATAAGGGCGAGGTCTGGGTCCAAATGCAGGTAAGTTTTTTTTAATGAAATGAAAACAAACTAAACAAAGCAAAAGGCCAACACGGCACAAAACTAATAAACCTAAACACAAAAACCAAGAACACGATCATAAGCCAGGGAACTAAGAAACACAGAGTATACTGACAGAACTAAAGACAATGCAGACATCAAGCAGGAGTGAGAAGTGAGAGTTCTTATAGTCCAGATAGTGAACAGCTGTGAGTGAAATCAGTGCTAATGACAAGACAGACGTGAACGATCAGGGGAGTGCAGTGCAAGGGGAACAGCGACCTCGAGAGGCTGAGGGAAGACCCACAGCCCCGATCATGACAGTACCCCCTCCCTACGGAACGGCTTCCAGATGTTCCCAAAGTCTGGAGGGAGGAGGAACGGAGGAAGGCAACTCAGGGGGAGGGATGGCGGGCCAGGCCTGTGCAGCGGAGTCCCATGGACCGGCCTCGCCACCCGAGGAACGCGAGCCGTCCCCGCCACCAGAGGAGCGTCAGCGGACGCCGCCGCCATAGGAACGCGAGCTGGCCTCGCCGCCAGTGGAACGTGCCGCGTCCGGAACAGAGAGCGCGGTCGTCTCCGCGTCAGGAACAGAGAGCGCAGTCGCCTCCGCGTCAGGAACAGAGAGCGTGGTCGTCTACGCGTCAGAAACAGAGAGTGCGTTCGCTTCCGCGTCAGGAACAGAGACGGCGGTCGCTTCCGCGTCAGGAACAGCGAGCGCAGCCGCCTCCGCGTCAGGAACAGAGAGCGCCGTTGCCTCCGCATCAGGAACAGAGAGCACAGTCGCCTCCGCGTCCGGAACAGAGAGTGCAGCCGCCTCCGCGTCCGGAACAGAGAGCGCAGCCGCCTCCGCGTCCGGAACAGAGAGCGCAGCCGCCTCCGCGTCAGGAACAGAGAGCGCAGTCGCCTCCGCGTCCGGAACAGAGAGCGCAGCCGCCTCCGCGTCCGGAACAGAGAGCGCAGCCGCCCCCGCGTCAGGAACAGAGAGCGCAGCCGCCTCCGCGTCAGGAACAGAGAGCGCCGTTGCCTCCGCATCAGGAACAGAGAGCACAGTCGCCTCCGCGTCCGGAACAGAGAGCGCAGCCGCCTCCGCGTCCGGAACAGAGAGCGCAGCCGCCTCCGCGTCCGGAACAGAGAGCGCAGCCGCCTCCGCGTCCGGAACAGAGAGCGCAGCCGCCTCCGCGTCCGGAACAGAGAGCGCAGCCGCCTCCGCGTCAGGAACAGAGAGCGCAGTCGCCTCCGCGTCCGGAACAGAGAGCGCAGCCGCCTCCGCGTCCGGAACAGAGAGCGCAGCCGCCTCTGCGTCAGGAACAGAGAGCGCAGCCGCCTCCGCGTCAGGAACAGCGAGCGCAGCCGCCTCCGCGTCAGGAACAGAGAGCGCCGTTGCCTCCGCATCAGGAACAGAGAGCACAGTCGCCTCCGCGTCCGGAACAGAGAGCGCAGCCGCCTCCGCGTCCGGAACAGAGAGCGCAGCCGCCTCCGCGTCCGGAACAGAGAGCGCAGCCGCCTCCGCGTCAGGAACAGAGAGCGCAGTCGCCTCCGCGTCCGGAACAGAGAGTGCAGCCGCCTCCGCATCAGGAACAGAGAGCACAGTCGCCTCCGCGTCCGGAACAGAGAGCGCAGCCGCCTCCGCATCAGGAACAGAGAGCACAGTCGCCTCCGCGTCCGGAACAGAGAGCGCAGCCGCCTCCGCGTCAGGAACAGAGAGCGCAGTCGCCTCCGCGTCCGGAACAGAGAGCGCAGCCGCCTCCGCGTCAGGAACAGAGAGCGCAGCCGCCTCCGCGTCAGGAACAGAGAGCGCAGTCGCCTCCGCGTCCGGAACAGAGAGCGCAGCCGCCTCCGCGTCAGGAACAGAGAGCGCAGTCGCCTCCGCGTCAGGAACAGAGAGCGCAGCCGCATCTGCGTCAGGAACAGAGAGCGCAGTCGCCTCCGCGTCAGGAACAGAGAGCGCAGCCGCATCCGCGTCAAGAACAGAGAGCGCAGCCGCCTCCGCGTCAGGAACAGAGAGCGCAGTCGCCTCCGTGTCAGAAACAGAAAGCGCGGTGAGGGCCGCGTCAGAAACAGAAACAGCGGTCGCCTCCGCGTCAGGAACAGAGAGCGCAGCCGCATCTGTGTCAGGAACAGAGAGCGTAGTCGCCTCCACGTCAGGAACAGAGAGCGCAGCCGCATCCGCGTCAGGAACAGAGAGCGCAGCCGCCTCCACGTCAGGAACAGAGAGCGCAGCCGCATCTGCGTCAGGAACAGAGAGCGTAGTCGCCTCCGCGTCAGGAACAGAGAGCGCAGTCGCCTCCGCGTCAGGAACAGAGAGCACAGCCGCATCCGCGTCAGGAACAGAGGGGGCAGTCGCCTCCGCGTCCGGAACAGAGAGCGTAGTCGCCTCCGCGTCAGAAACAGAAAGCGCGGTGAGGGCCGCGTCAGAAACAGAAACAGCGGTCGCCTCCGCGTCAGGAACAGAGACGGCGGTCGCTTCCGCGTCAGGAACAGAAACAGCGGTCGCCTCCGCGTCAGGAACAGAGAGCGCAGCCACCTCTGCATCAGGAACAGAGAGCGCAGTCGCCTCCGCGTCCGGAACAGAGAGCGCAGTCGCCTCCGCGTCAGGAACAGAAGGCGCGGTGAGGGCCGCGTCAGGAATAGCAACAGCGGTCGCCTCCGCGTCAGGAACAGCGAGCGCAGCCGCCTCCGCGTCAGGAACAGCGAGCGCAGCCGCCTCCGCGTCAGGAACAGAGAGCGCAGTCGCCTCCGCGTCCAGAACAGAGAGCGCAGTCGCCTCCGCGTCAGAAACAGAAACAGCGGTCGCCTCCGCGTCAGGAACAGAAACAGCGGTCGCCTCCGCGTCAGGAACAGAAACAGCGGTCGCCTCCGCGTCAGGAACAGAGAGCGCAGTTGCCTCCGCGTCCGGAACAGAGAGCGCAGTCGCCTCCGCGTCCGGAACAGCGAGTGCAGCCGCCTCCGCGTCAGGAACAGCGAGTGCAGCCGCCTCCGCGTCAGGAACAGCGAGCGCAGCCGCCTCCGCGTCAGGAACAGCGAGCGCAGCCGCCTCCGCGTCAGGAACAGAGAGCGCAGTCGCCTCCGCGTCCAGAACAGAGAGCGCAGTCGCCTCCGCGTCAGAAACAGAAACAGCGGTCGCCTCCGCGTCAGGAACAGAAACAGCGGTCGCCTCCGCGTCAGGAACAGAGAGCGCAGCCGCCTCTGCATCAGGAACAGAGAGCGCAGTTGCCTCCGCGTCCGGAACAGAGAGCGCAGTCGCCTCCGCGTCCAGAACAGAGAGCGCAGTCGCCTCCGCGTCAGGAACAGAAGGCGCGGTGAGGGCCGCGTCAGGAATAGCAACAGCGGTCGCCTCCGCGTCAGGAACAGCGAGTGCAGCCGCCTCCGCGTCAGGAACAGCGAGCGCAGCCGCCTCCGCGTCAGGAACAGCGAGCGCAGCCGCCTCCGCGTCAGGAACAGCGAGCGCAGCCGCCTCCGCGTCAGGAACAGAGAGCGCAGTCGCCTCCGCGTCCGGAACAGAGAGCGCAGCCGCCTCCGCGTCAGGAACAGAAGGCGCGGTGAGGGCCGCGTCAGGAATAGCAACAGCGGTCGCCTCCGCGTCAGGAACAGCGAGTGCAGCCGCCTCCGCGTCAGGAACAGCGAGCGCAGCCGCCTCCGCGTCAGGAACAGCGAGCGCAGCCGCCTCCGCGTCAGGAACAGAGAGCGCAGCCGCCTCCGCGTCAGGAACAGAGAGCGCAGTCGCCTCCGCGTCCGGAACAGAGAGCGCAGTCGCCTCCGCGTCAGGAACAGAGAGCGCAGCCGCCTCCGCGTCAGGAACAGAAGGCGCGGTGAGGGCCGCGTCAGGAATAGCAACAGCGGTCGCCTCCGCGTCAGGAACAGCGAGTGCAGCCGCCTCCGCGTCAGGAACAGCGAGCGCAGCCGCCTCCGCGTCAGGAACAGCGAGCGCAGCCGCCTCCGCGTCAGGAACAGCGAGCGCAGCCGCCTCCGCGTCAGGAACAGAGAGCGCAGTCGCCTCCGCGTCCGGAACAGAGAGCGCAGCCGCCTCCGCGTCAGGAACAGAAGGCGCGGTGAGGGCCGCGTCAGGAATAGCAACAGCGGTCGCCTCCGCGTCAGGAACAGCGAGTGCAGCCGCCTCCGCGTCAGGAACAGCGAGCGCAGCCGCCTCCGCGTCAGGAACAGCGAGCGCAGCCGCCTCCGCGTCAGGAACAGCGAGCGCAGCCGCCTCCGCGTCAGGAACAGCGAGCGCAGCCGCCTCCGCGTCAGGAACAGAGAGCGCAGTCGCCTCCGCGTCCGGAACAGAGAGCGCAGTCGCCTCCGCGTCCGGAACAGAGAGCGCAGTCGCCTCCGCGTCAGGAACAGAGAGCGCAGCCGCCTCCGCGTCAGGAACAGAAGGCGCGGTGAGGGCCGCGTCAGGAATAGCAACAGCGGTCGCCTCCGCGTCAGGAACAGCGAGTGCAGCCGCCTCCGCGTCAGGAACAGCGAGCGCAGCCGCCTCCGCGTCAGGAACAGCGAGCGCAGCCGCCTCCGCGTCAGGAACAGCGAGCGCAGCCGCCTCCGCGTCAGGAACAGAGAGCGCAGTCGCCTCCGCGTCCGGAACAGAGAGCGCAGCCGCCTCCGCGTCAGGAACAGAAGGCGCGGTGAGGGCCGCGTCAGGAATAGCAACAGCGGTCGCCTCCGCGTCAGGAACAGCGAGTGCAGCCGCCTCCGCGTCAGGAACAGCGAGCGCAGCCGCCTCCGCGTCAGGAACAGCGAGCGCAGCCGCCTCCGCGTCAGGAACAGCGAGCGCAGCCGCCTCCGCGTCAGGAACAGAGAGCGCAGTCGCCTCCGCGTCCGGAACAGAGAGCGCAGTCGCCTCCGCGTCCGGAACAGAGAGCGCAGTCGCCTCCGCGTCAGGAACAGAAGGCGCGGTGAGGGCCGCGTCAGGAATAGCAACAGCGGTCGCCTCCGCATCAGGAACAGCGAGCGCAGCCGCCTCCGCGTCAGGAACAGAGAGCGCAGTCGCCTCCGCGTCAGGAACAGAAGGCGCGGTGAGGGCCGCGTCAGGAATAGCAACAGCGGTCGCCTCCGCGTCAGGAACAGCGAGCGCAGCCGCCTCCGCGTCAGGAACAGAGAATTGTTTTAGAATTGTTAGATTTCTTCTCAATATTGACATGCAATTGTGCGTTCATATCATGCGATTCTGAGACAAAATTGAGAGAAGTCAACACTTGAGAGTTTATTTCTCACAACTCTGACTTAATTCTTGCAATTGCGAGTTTATATTTAGCAATTCTGCCTTTATTACTCGCAATTGTGAGTGTATATCATGTAGTTCTCAAAAAAAGTCACAATTGCGAGCAAAAATTTTTTACTTTTTTCTCATAATTCTAATTATAACACACAATTGTGAGTTTATATTGTGCAATTCTCTGAAAAAAGTCAGAAATGTGAGTTTATATCATGCAATTCTGAGAAAAAAGTCAGAATAGAGAGATGTCAACATAAAATAGTGCAAAAAAAGTCAGAATTGCGAGATACAAATTTGCAGTTGTAAGAAAATTCTAAGATTGTAAGAATTGCAAGTTAATATTTCATAATTTGGAAAAAAAATATGTTGGAATTGCAAGAAGAAGTCATAACAAACTTTAAGTGTCAAAAAAAAAAAAAGTGCCTTAAAATTGTTCAACATGTTCTTTCTGACTAAATAAGGTATGGGAATCAGCACTGTGACTGCAGCAAGAGTTATGAAGGGACAGATGGAAGGGAAGACAGGAGAGGAGAGTGTCCTAGCCATGGACACATTCCCTCATCTCGCTCTCTCCAAGGTGCAAAAAAAATTCACAGACTACATGAATCTATTTTCTGAATAGATCTGAATAATTTTGATAATACTGGTGTTTGTTTTTGTTCCTGTATAGACCTATAACGTCGATCAGCAGATGCCTGACAGCGCAGCAACAGCCACTGCATATCTTTGTGGTGTTAAGGCAAACTATGGCACTTTGGGTCTCAGTGCAGCAGCACGCCGCGCAAACTGCAGCTCCGCTAAAGGCAATGAGGTCAAATCGATTCTACATCATGCAAAGATGGCAGGTAATGGGAAGGAAAAACAAATATCAGAACAGTTGTTATATTTTAACTTTTTATATCTCTGACTTTCATAATTTCAATTTCATTTCTGTAATTCTTAAAATACAGTAGAATTCTTAGAACAGTGACTTTATTTCTTTATATTTCACAGTGTGACTTTATATTAGAGTTGTGACTATTTCTCATCAGTACAACTTTTTTACCTCACAATTTCGACTTGATTTTTTGATGCATTCTCACAAACCTCTATTATCTCATAATTTTAACATTATTACTTATAATTCTTACAACAGTGACTTTATTTCTTTATATTTCACAGTGTGCCTATATTACAGTTTTGACTATTTCTCATCATTACAACTTTATAACTCACAATTTTGACTTGATTTATCAGTGCATTCTCACAAACCTCTATTATCTCATAATTTCAACATTATTACTTATAATTCTTACAACAGTGACTTTATTTTTTATATTTTACAGTATGACTTTATATTACAATTGTGACTATTTCTTATCATTACAATTTTATACCTCACAATTTTATTCGATTTATCAACGCATTCTCACAAACCTCTATTATCACATAACTTTAACATTATTACTTATAATTCTTACAACAGTGACTTTATTTCTTTATATTTCACAGTGTGACTTTATATTACAGTTGTGACTATTTCTCATCAGTACAACTTTATACCTCACAATTTCGACTTGATTTATCGGCACATTCTCACAAATCTCTATTGTCTCATAATTTCAACTTTATTTCTGATAATTCTTAGAGTTGTGACACATAACCTGAATCTTATATGTTGTAATTTCATCTTTATTTTATATATAATAATTGTGACTATTATATTTCAACTTTATCACTTATAATTCTTACAATCGTGACTTTATTGCACAATGTGACTTTATATCACAATTACAACTCATTTACTTCACAATCTCTTATAATTGCCACTTTATCACACTTTGAACTATACCATAATTTCTTCATTTCAGCTTTATTTCTCCTAATGATGACTTTGAACTACTGACTCATTTGTCAAACAGTTTGACAGAACGATTAGGTCAAGAGTCAACATTACTACTTTGAACTCTTTATATCTTTTATGGCTAAAGGATGAGCTGAGGCTGATCTTATCTTTGACAGCGCTACACTGTTAAAGGCAATATAAGTTACGTAATTAGCTTATAATTACTACCTTGGTTTTATATTTTCCAGGGATGTCTGTTGGCATAGTAAGCACGGCACGTGTCCAGCATGCATCACCTGCCGGCAGTTACGCCCACACACCTGAAAGAGGCTGGTACAGCGATAAAGAGCTGACCTCTGAAGCCGTCTCCAGTGGATGCAAGGACATTGCGTACCAACTCGTCCATAATACTGATATAAACGTAAGACCCTAAACCGGTACACCTGGCACATCACAGAGCTACAGATAATACGTTGCTGACTGCAGTCTCGCTTGTTAAATCCCTCTATAATTTTATTGCAGGTTATTTTAGGAGGCGGCAGGCAGTACATGTTTCCCAAAGAAACTGTCGATCCTGAATACTCCACAGTTACGGGAAGCCGAAAGGACAAAACAAACCTTGTGGATGTGTGGTTAAGTAGCAGAAATGTAAGTCAAACATTTAGAAAAAATATTAAATATGAAAATTCTGCTATCATTTATTCACCCTCATGAAAGGGTGAATAAATGATAGCAGAGAAAGCTGGACCAGAAAGTTTTAAAAGTTTTAAAAAGTTTAATAGATTTCCAAGTTTTAATTTTACGTTTTTTACGAGGGTTTTACGTCTTTAAGTTTAAAGTAGTTTTAAAAGCTTAACGTTTGATAGATAGCCAGATAGATAGCATGTTTCTAACATGATTAACAAGTTGTTAGCATGTTTCCAACATGATATCAAGTTGTTAGCATGTTTCTAGCATGATTACCAAGTTGCTAACACATTTCTAACATGATTAGCATGCTACTAGCATGTTGTTATCATTATTCTAGAATGAATAATAAGCTGCTAGCATGTTTCTAATATGATTAGCGAGTTTCTAGCATGTTTCTAGCATAGTTAGCAAGTTGCTAGCATGTTTCTTTTTTTGCTAGCATGTTTCTAGCATGAATAACAAGTTGTTAGCATGTGTCTAGTATGACTACATGTTGTTATGATTCTAACATTACCAGGTTGTTAGCATGTTTCTAGCATGATTAGCAAGTTGTTAGCATGTTTTTTTAAATGTGTATAGCATGAATAACAAGTTTGCTAGCATGTTTCTAACATGATTAACAAGTCGTTAGCATGTTTCCAACATGATTAACAAGTTGTTAGCGTGTTTCTAGCATGATTAACAAGTTGTGTCTAGTATGATTAGCATGTTGTTTTCATGATTCTAACATTACCAGGTTGTTAGCATGTTTATAGCTTGATTAGCAAGTTACTAGTACGATTTTAGCATTATTAGCATATTGTTAGCATGATTTAGAAAAAAGAAAAAAACCTTTAAAACAATCTAACAAAGAACAACCACTTTTTTCCCTTTAGAATGCCAAATATGTGTGGAATAAACAAGATTTTGATGCCGTCAAAGAGGAAAAAACTGATTACTTGATGGGTAAGGCCACCTCCTCCATTTGGAGGGAAAACTTCCACCTGTTACATTGATCTACATCCTGCAGTATACAATTTATTTCTGTGGTTCTCAACCTTTCTGACTCCAAAGTCCCCCATTGTCCAAAACAATGAAAAAGAATTAGGTTTTTGAGGAAAACATTCCAGGATTTTTCTCCATATACAGATGCATCTCAATAAAATAGAATGTCGTGGAAAAGTTAATTTATTTCAGTAATTCAACTCAAATTGTGAAACTCATGTAGTTTGGTTCACTACACAATCATGGGGAAGACTGCCGATCTGACAGTTGTCCAGAAGACAATCATTGACACCCTTCACAAGGAGAGTAAGCCACAAACATTCATTGCCAAAGAAGCTGGTTGTTCACAGAGTGCTGTATCCAAGCATGTTAACAGAAAGTTGAGTGGAAGGAAAAAGTGTGGAAGAAAAAGATGCACAACCGAGAGAACCGCAGCCTTGAGAGGCTTGTCAAGCAAAATCCATTCAAGAATTTGGGTGAACTTCACTAGGAATGGACTGAGGCTGGGGTCAAGTCATCAAGAGCCACCACACACAGACGCGTCAAAGAATTTGGCTACAGATGTTGTATTCCTCTTGTTAGGCCACTCCTGAGCCACAGACAAAATCAGAGGCATCTTACCTGGGCTAAGGAGAAGAAGAAATGGACTGTTGCCCAGTGCTCCAGAGCAGAAACCAAGGTACTAGATTCTGGAGGAAGGGTGGAGAAGCTCATAGCCCAAGTTGCTTGAAGTCCAGTGTAAAGTTTCCACAATCTGTGATGATTTGGGATGCAATGTCAATTGCTGGTGTTGCTCCACTGTGTTTTTTGCAAAACCGAAGTCACTGCACCCATTTACCAAGAAATTTTATAGCACTTTGTGCTTCCTTCTGCTGACCAGCTTTGTAAAGATGCTGATTTCATTTTCCAGCAGGATTTAGCACCTGCCCACACTGCCAGAAGCACCAAAAGTTGGTTAAATAACCATGGTGTTTATGTGCTTGACTGGCCAGCAAACTTACCAGACCTGAACCCCATAGAGAATCTATGGGCTATTGAAAAACAAAATGAAAAACAAGAGACCAAAAAATGCAGATGAGCTGAAGGCCACTGTGAAAGAAACTTGGGCTTCCATACCACCTCAGCAGTGCCACAGACTGATCACCTCCATACCACACCAAATTAAAGCAGTAAATAAAGCAAAATAAGCCCCTACCAAGTATTGCGTACATGTACAGTAAATAAACATACTTTTCAGAAGGCCAAAAATTCACAAAAAATGTTTTATATTGGTCTTATGAAGTGTTCTAACTTGTTGAGACAGTCAATTGTTGTTTTGTTTTAAATGTGAGCCAAATCATCATAATTAAAAGAACCAGTCTGTATGCACTGAATTTAATAATACAGAAGTTTCACAATTTGAGTCGAATTACTGAAATAAATGAACTTTTCTACAACATTCTAATTTACTGAGATGCACCTGTAGTTACTTTTATAATGATGTATCACAGTTACTATTTGTGAAAAGTAACTAGTAACTATAACTAATTACTTTTTTAAAGTAACATGCCCAACACTGTTACTAACCCAATGTTTACAAAGCGAACTTGCAAAGAAAGTCAAACGCTCTTTACGGAAAAGTTCAAACAACGATGTTGGACGATTATAAAGTTGGAGGAGAAAATTAGATTTTTGGAACCTTTTTGAACCGAAGTACACCGATGAAGAACTAACCTCACGTGACGTTTTCAATATGATTATGTAATGCATGAAGTTGTTGGCGCAATTCAGAACCAGTGCAAGACAAGCAATTGTGGCTAAAAAGCATATAAATTAATATTTTTTATTTTATTTTATTTTTTGTAGAAAATTACAGATCGTTTTGCTAGATACGATCCTTAATCCTTGACTGTACTCTTAAAGCACCTTTATTTTCAAGAGTGTGGGATCGTGTAGAGCCCTTTGAAGCTGCATTTAAACTGCCATTGAAGTCCACTATATGGACAAAAATCCTGGAATGTTTTCTTAATTTCTTCTCGACTGAAGAAAGACATGAACATCTTGGATGACATGGGGGTGAGGAAATTACCAGGAAATGTTTATTCTGGAAGTGAACTAATCCTTTACATGCGTTTACTGAAAAATGATTAAGGATGAGGATTATTTGCTTTTTAATGTCTACCCAACCAACTATTTTAAGCTGAAAACTGTTTATAGACCATTTTTTTCCAGTATAGTGGAGCTTGGCCTCCTGGTTGAGTAACACTGATGTCGTAAAAACAAGTCATTGATTAATAATTACTTAACCACATTTCTTGCTTAAACTGGTAACACAAATATCAATATTTCACATTTTAAGTTAGTTCAATGTAGTGGTTCAACCCTGTTGTTTTTATTGTTGGACTCAGGGCTTTTTGAGCCAAAGGACACCAGGTATGAGCTAGAACGCGATCCTTCAATGGACCCATCATTGACTGAGATGGTGGAAAAAGCCATCAAGATTCTTCGCAAAAACAAAAAAGGATTTTACCTGTTTGTGGAAGATAAGTAGGCTACAATGTGTTGTTTTCATTGTGTCACCAATTGCATTAAATGTGTTGAATGTACTTATATTTGTGCGTTTTCCTTCATGCAAGTGGGAGAATAGATCATGGCCATCACGCAGGCCAGGCCAAGTACGCTTTGACTGAAGCTGTGGAATTTGACAGGGCCATTGCGCGGGCGGCTGAGCTGACGAGTGAACTCGACACCTTGTCCGTGGTGACCGCTGACCATTCCCATGTGTTTTCTTTCGGCGGCTACTCTTACAGAGGCAATCCTGTGCTCGGTACGCGAACACGAAATTCATCATTGAGCTGTTGAAAAACAACTGTATGTCTACGGCTTTTGAAATTTTATGCTTTACATGGCTTAAAAGGATAGTTTACCACAAAAAGAAAATTCTGTCAACATTTACTCAACCTTTTTGTCATTTCGAACCTGTGAGACTTTTTCGAAAAAGTCAATGGGCTGCTAGGTTTGTTTGTTTTGGGCCCCAATGACTTTCACTTTACACTCTTAAAAATAAAGGTGCTTCAAAAGGTTCTTCAAGCGATGCCATAGAAGAACCATTTTTAGTTCAAGTCAATGGCTACTAGGTTTGGTTGTTTTGGACCCCACTGACTTTCACTTTACACTCTTAAAAATAAAGGTGCTTCAAAAGGTTCTTCAAGCGATGCCATAGAAGAACCATTTTTGGTTCCACAAAGAATCATTCAGTCAAAGGTTCTTTAAAGAACCATTTCTTGCTTACGTTTTTATCATCTGAAGAACCTTATTTGCCACAAAGAACAGAAAAGGTTCTTCAGATGTTTAAGGTTCTTCATGGAACCATTTAGACAAAAAAGTTATTCTATGTCACCATGAAGCTCCTTTATTTTTATGAGTGTATGGCCAAAAACCCAAAGTCAGTGGGCTGCTAGGTTTGGTTGTTTTGGACCCCACTGACTATCACTATACACTCTTAAAAATAACGGTGCTTCAAAAGGTTCTTCAAGCGATGCCATAGAAGAACCATTTTTAGTTCCACAAAGAAACATTCAGTCAAAGGTTCTTTAAAGAACAATTTCTTGCTTACCTTTTTATAATCCGAAGAACCTTCTTTTGCCACAAAGAACAGAAAAGGTTCTTCAGATGTTAAAGGTTCTATATGGAACCATTTTTTTTATTTTTAGGAGTGTATGGCCAAAAACTGTTAAAAACATTCCTCAAAATATCTTCTTGTGTCTTCTACAGAAGATAGAAAGACATACAGGTTTGAAAAAGCATAAATTATGACAAAAACTTTAGGGGTTTTAGAGGTTCTTTTCAGGCTCCAAAATATTTGCCCAGTAGAAATAATCTTTTCTCAGCAAGAACAGATTTGATGGTGTTATGGGATTAAGACTTATTTATCATTTTGTCTTCAGGTGTTTCTTATTCAAAGGCTGAGGATGGTAAGCGCTTCACTAATACACTTTACGGAAACGGCCCAGGATACCAGATTGCGAACGGGACTCGTCCTGACATGAATGAGACGATGTCGGGTATGTTTTATGAGTTTAATTGTTATTCCCTCAGGTAGAGAAGAGCATTTTGAGCGTATGGCACAAGCTCTGTGCTTTGGCAATGCAGAAGCTCTATCTTGTGGTAATGCATGTTACTGCAAGAAAATGAAACGAAACTCTTTTCTCTCGCAATATAAAGGTATACACTGCTTTTCAAAAGTTTGGGATCAGGAAGATTGTTAATGGTATTTAAATAAGACTTTTCTACTCATCAAGGCTGTGTTTATTTTATTAAAAATACAGAAAAAAAAGTAATATTGTGAAATATTATTGCAATTTAAAATAGTGGGTTTCTATTTTTATATGCTTTAAAATAGAATTTATTCCTGTGATGCAAAGCTGAATTTTCAGCATCATTACTCCTGTCTTTAGTGTCACATGATCCTTAAAAAAATTCATTCTTATATGCTGATTTATTAATTTTTTGGAACCTGTGATACTTTTTTTTTCAGAATTCTTTGATGAATAAAACATTAAAAACAACAGCATTTAAATATAATTATTAGCAATTATATATATATATATATATATATATATATATATATATATATATATATATATATATATATTCTGTATATGTAACAATTTACACTACTGCTCAAAAGCTTGGCATCAGTATTTTTTTGTTTAAAAGAAATGAATACATTTATTCAGCAAGGATGTGTTAAATGGATAAAAACTGATAGTAAACTTGTTAGAAAAGGTTTCTATTTTAAATGCTCTTCTTTTTAAGAAGAAGAGCATTTAAAATAGAATTCAATTTCATTTTGATCACAGGAATAAAGTATATTTGAAGGTATATTAAAATAGAAAACTGTTATTTTCTATTGAAATAATATTGCATAATATTACTTTTTCTGTATTTTTTATTAAATGAATGGAACTCTGATGAGCAGAAGAAACTTCTTTAAGAAACGTTAAAAAGTTTACTGATCCCAAACTTTTGAATGGCAGTCTAATTTACCAAAAAAATTACAATTCTGTCATCAAATTCATATGACTCTCTCTTCAATAAACACAAAAAGAGAAACTTACACTGTAAAAAAAATAAATAAAATAAAACTTAAAAACAACTAATTGTTCTTGCTACCTTTAAAATCTTGAGTTTACTCAACTCAAACATCCACGTTTTCACGTAGTACAACTTAACATTTCATGTTGACTAAACTTAAAACCTAAACTTAAGATATATATATATATATATTAGGGTTGTCCATCAATTACAATTTTTAATCTAATTAATAAGGCAAACTTTACAGGATTTCTCTCCATATAGTGGACTTCTATGGTGCGCCTGAGTTTGAACTTCCAAAATGTAGTTTAAACAAAGCTTTAAAAGTCTCTAAAAGATTCCAGCCTGTTGTTTTCTAAAAAGAAATAAATAATAATTTTTGAAGTTTGAAGAGAAGAAAATGAAATGGGAGTTTTTCGACATACCTTAACTATCATAAACCGAAATATACAGAGTTTACGCAAAGCAAGACAAGATGAACATTTGGGGTTAAAAATATATAAATTGTCTTTTTTTAGTAAATAACCGATCGTTTCGCTAGATAAGACCCTTCTTCCTCGGCTGGGATCGTTTAGAGCCCTTTGAAGCTGCGTTTAAACTGCATTTTGGAAGTTTAAACTCATGGACACCATAGAAGTCCACTATATATAGAGAAATTCTGAAATGTTTGCCTCAAACAACATAATTTCTTATCAACTGAAGAAAGAAAGACGTGAACACTTTGGATGACAAGGGGGTGACTAAATTATCTGTACATTTTTGTTCAGAAAGTGAACTTCTCCTTTAAAATCTGTCTGTTTTTCGCAGGCCGTGATGATTATCTTCAGCAGGCTGCTGTTCCTCTAGATTCAGAAACTCATGGTTCGGAGGATGTTGCTATTTTTGCCAAAGGCCCAATGGCCCATCTCTTCCACGGAGTGCAAGAGCAAAGTTACATCCCTCATGCAATGGCTTATGCTGCCTGTATTGAGCCCTACGCCGACTGTGTGCTAGAAGACTTTGCCGTTTGCACCAAGTTCAGCCTCATGGTTCTGATGCTGAGCTTATTCTCTTCACTCACAACCCTCATATAATGAGACTAAAGAGGAGTACGGTGCACTTTACACAGCTTTCTTGTACATTACAATTTGCACGATTTTCCCCAGTCAACTGTAGCATTTAGTCAACTGACATGAAAGCTGCATAACTTCTGCACTGAATCTGTGTTTGAAATTAATGATGGTTGAGAGATAATTGAAATCCTCTGTGAGGACATGAAGAAGCGATGGGCAAAGGTTGATTAATGTATGCCAATTCAATCTGGCAAATCTAAGAAGCTGTACCTAAATTTACATTGTACACCTAAAATACTGAATAAATGGCAATGTAAATGTATTGTAATAAAGTAACCCCCTGTGTAGACTTAATTTATGCTTAAAATATTTACCTTCACAATGACTATTGAATATTATGACTACATACTATTGACTATTAATGACTATTATGATGTATTATAAAAATAATGGATACTGGGAGCACACTGCAAAAAAAGATTTTCTTAGTATTTTTCTCTTGTTTTCTAGTATAAATATCTAAAAGCTCTTAAATCAAGATAAATTTGCTATACAAGTAAAGTGACTTAAGATGATTCAAGTGACTTAAGATGGATTAATTGACTTAACCTTACTGGGAGCACACTGCAAAAATAGATTTTCTTACTTAGTATTTTTCTCTTGTTTTCTAGTATAAATATCTAAAAGCTCTTAAATCAAGATAAATTTGCTTTAGAAGTAAAGTGACTTAAGAAGATTCAAGAGACTTAAGATGACTTAATTGACTTAACCTTACTGGGAGCACACTGCAAAAAAGATTTTCTTACTTAGTATTTTTTTCTTGTTTTCTAGTATAAATATCTAAAAGCAAGATAAATTTGCTTTACAAGTAAAGTGACTTAAGATTACTTAATTGACTTAACCTTACTGGGAGCACACTGCAAAAAAAAGATTTTCTTACTTAGTATTTTTCTCTTGTTTTCTAGTATAATTATCTAAAAGCTCTTAAATCAAGATAAATTTGCTTTACAAGTAAAGTGACTTAAGATTACTTAATTGACTTAACCTTACTGGGAGCACACTGCAAAAAAAGATTTTCTTACTTAGTATTTTTCTCTTGTTTTCTAGTATAAATATCTAAAAGCTCTTAAATCAAGATAAATTTGCTTTAGAAGTAAAGTGACTTAAGAAGATTCAAGAGACTTAAGATGACTTAATTGACTTAACCTTACTGGGAGCACACTGCAAAAAAGATTTTCTTACTTAGTATTTTTTTCTTGTTTTCTAGTATAAATATCTAAAAGCAAGATAAATTTGCTTTACAAGTAAAGTGACTTAAGATTACTTAATTGACTTAACCTTACTGGGAGCACACTGCAAAAAAAGATTTTCTTACTTAGTATTTTTCTCTTGTTTTCTAGTATAATTATCTAAAAGCTCTTAAATCAAGATAAATTTGCTTTACAAGTAAAGTGACTTAAGATTACTTAATTGACTTAACCTTACTGGGAGCACACTGCAAAAAAAGATTTTCTTACTTAGTATTTTTCTATTGTTTTCTAGTATAAATATCTAAAAGCAAGATAAATTTGCTTTACAAGTAAAGTGACTTAAGATTACTTAATTGACTTAACCTTACTGGGAGCACACTGCAAAAAAAGATTTTCTTACTTAGTATTTTTCTCTTGTTTTCTAGTATAATTATCTAAAAGCTCTTAAATCAAGATAAATTTGCTTTACAAGTAAAGTGACTTAAGATGACTTAATTGACTTAACCTTACTGGGAGCACACTGCAAAAAAAGATTTTCTTACTTAGTATTTTTCTCTTGTTTTCTAGTATAATTATCTAAAAGCTCTTAAATCAAGATAAATTTGCTTTACAAGTAAAGTGACTTAAGATGACTTAATTGACTTAACCTTACTGGGAGCACACTGCAAAAAAAGATTTTCTTACTTAGTATTTTTCTCTTGTTTTCTAGTATAATTATCTAAAAGCTCTTAAATCAAGATAAATTTGCTTTACAAGTAAAGTGACTTAAGATGATTCAAGTGACTTAAGTTGACTTAATTGACTTAACCTTACTGGGAGCACACTGCAAAAAAAAAAAGATTTTCTTACTTAGTATTTTTCTCTTGTTTTCCAGTATAAATATCTAAAAGCTCTTAAATCAAGATAAATTTGCTATACAAGTAAAGTGACTTAAGATGATTCAAGTGACTTAAGATGACTTAATTGACTTAACCTTACTGGGAGCACACTGCAAAAAAGATTTTCTTACTTAGTATTTTTCTCTTGTTTTCTAGTATAAATATTTAAAAGCTCTTAAATCAAGATAAATTTGCTTTACAAGTAAAGTGACTTAAGATGATTCAAGTGACTTAAGATGACTTAATTGACTTAACCTTACTGGGAGCACACTGCAAAAAAAAAAAGATTTTCTTACTTAGTATGTTTCTCTTGTTTTCTAGTATAAATATCTAAAAGCTAGATAAATTTGCTTTACAAGTAAAGTGACTTAAAATGATTCAAGTGACTTAAGATGACTTAATTGACTTAACCTTACTGGGAGCACACTGCAAAAAAAAAAAAGATTTTCTTACTTAGTATTTTTCTCTTATTTTCTAGTATAAATATCTAAAAGCTCTTAAATCAAGATAAATTTGCTTTACAAGTAAAGTGACTTAAGATGATTCAAGTGACTTAAGATGACTTAATTGACTCAACCTTACTGGGAGCACACTGCAAAAAAAAGATTTTCTTAGTATTTTTCTCTTGTTTTCTAGTATAAATATTTAAAAGCTCTTAAATCAAGATAAATTTGCTTTACAAGTAAAGTGACTTAAGATGACTTAATTGACTTAACCTTACTGGGAGCACACTGCAAAAAAAGATTTTCTTACTTAGTATTTTTCTCTTGTTTTCTAGTATAATTATCTAAAAGCTCTTAAATCAAGATAAATTTGCTTTACAAGTAAAGTGACTTAAGATGATTCAAGTGACTTAAGATGACTTAATTGACTTAACCTTACTGGGAGCACACTGCAAAAAAAAAAAAAAAAGATTTTCTTACTTAGTATTTTTCTCTTGTTTTCTAGTATAAATATCTAAAAGCTCTTAAATCAAGATAAATTTGCTATACAAGTAAAGTGACTTAAGATGATTCAAGTGACTTAAGATGACTTAACTGACTTAACCTTACTGGGAGCACACTGCAAAAAAGATTTTCTTACTTAGTATTTTTCTCTTGTTTTCTAGTATAAATATTTAAAAGCTCTTAAATCAAGATAAATTTGCTTTACAAGTAAAGTGACTTAAGATGATTCAAGTGACTAAAGATGACATAATTGACTTAACCTTACTGGGAGCACACTGCAAAAAAAAAGATTTTTTTACTTAGTATTTTTCTGTTGTTTTCTAGTATAAATATCTAAAAGCTCTTAAATCAAGATAAATTTGCTTTACAAGTAAAGTGACTTAAGATGATTCAAGTGACTTAAGATGACTTAATTGACTTAACCTTACTGGGAACACACTGCAAAAAAAAAAAAAAAAAAAAAAAAAAAAAAGATTTTCTTACTTAGTATTTTTCTATTGTTATTTAGTATAAATATCTAAAAGCAAGATAAATTTGCTTTACAAGTAAAGTGACTTAAAATGATTCAAGTGACTTAAGATGACTTAATTGACTTAACCTTACTGGGAGCACACTGCAAAAAAAAAAAGATTTTCTTACTTAGTATTTTTCTCTTATTTTCTGGTATAAATATCTAAAAGCTCTTAAATCAAGATAAATTTGCTTTACAAGTAAAGTGACTTAAGATGATTCAAGTGACTTAAGATGACTTAATTGACTCAACCTTACTGGGAGCACACTGCAAAAAAAGATTTTCTTAGTATTTTTCTCTTGTTTTCTAGTATAAATATTTAAAAGCTCTTAAATCAAGATAAATTTGCTTTACAAGTAAAGTGACTTAAGATGACTTAATTGACTTAACCTTACTGGGAGCACACTGCAAAAAAAGATTTTCTTACTTAGTATTTTTCTCTTGTTTTCTAGTATAAATATCTAAAAGCTCCTAAATCAAGATAAATTTGCTTTACAAGTAAAGTGACTTAAGATGATTCAAGTGACTTAAGATGACTTAATTGACTTAACCTTACTGGGAGCACACTGCAAAAAAGATTTTCTTACTTAGTATTTTTCTCTTGTTTTCTAGTATAAATATCTAAAAGCTCTTAAATCAAGATAAATTTGCTTTACAAGTAAAGTGACTTAAGATTACTTAATTGACTTAACTTTACTGGGAGCACACTGCAAAAAAATGTTTTCTTTATTTTAGGCACAAACTGTTTGCATGATGTTTCTGTTACTGTAAGACACATGGAGGTAAAGAAGGCACTTTTCTATAAACACTGCAATTTGTAGATCATACAGGGAAAGCGCCATAATACACTCAAATGCTCATTCCACATGATCCTCAAAGGACCATCAGTCTGAGTAGGCCTCACCCAATCCGGTCAATCAGACCATCAATCATCTTATAATATCAGCCTTTCCTGGTAGACCCATTGCAACTGCTCTGAAAAAAATAAAAAAATAAATAAATGAATAAATAAAAAAGACTAGCATGACTTGCAATGCTTGTTGCTGGTTGACCAGCATTGTCTTTGTGAAGATGAAAAATTATATTTAATTTTTAATATATATTAATATATTTCATGAACATTATTCATTAATACACCTGTATAACTATAATATAATTATAATTTATTAATATATAAACAATATTTATTTATTGGTGTAACCTGAGCAAACACTGACCCCTGGTGGTGATCTAGACCTCCAGCTTCAGAAACCCTAAACTTTCTGAGTCAAACCACATAATCCTGTATCTTCAGACCATTTCAGTTAGTTTGCATGCCTTACAGCATCAGTGTTCTCTAATGAACAACTATTCACATAATGATTCATTGTGAAATGCTCACTGCTGCTGAAATGGTGCTATGTCGTGTTCTCTGCAACCCTCTCCGACAACCCTCAAAATGAAAATTCCTAAATTCATGTCCAATAACATGACTGGTGACCTCACTGAAGTTTAAGACGACCTGCTGCAATATTTGGGTGTACTAAACCTGTGATTCAAACTTTTTATTAAAAGTTTTTATTTATTTGACATCATTTTAATGTTCTATCACTGTATGTTGCAGCGCAAATGTAAACATTTACCGTTGTTCAGCATTTTTTTGCGGGCAAAATCCAGTCTGGATTTTGCATCAGGTTAGCTCAGCACACAGATTTACATGGAAGCCTGTTTCCACCACTCAATAAAAATTAAAAAAGGTTATTGCGACTTTTAATTTTTTTAATATATAAATAAGCAATTTAAAGAAATAAAGTCAGAATTCAGCAAATCTGACTTTTTTATTTTTTTTGCAAATGCGCAATTCTTTATTTCTTACAATTGCGAGTTCACATCATGCAATTCTGACTTAATACCAATTGCAATTGTGTGTTATAGAGTAAGTGTAAACTGTAAGACGTACCCCCCAAATTATGAGATAAAAGGTTACAAATGTGAATCACTGACTTGCAATTCTTGCAAAAAAAAAGAATTTTCAAATATAAAATCGGAATTCTGAAAAAAAAAATGGTTACAATTGCGAGATATAAAGGAATGCTGAGAATGTTTTTATATAATTGAGAGATACAAACTTGGAATTCTGAGTAAAAAGTCACAGTTGAATATGAATATGAAAACATGTTACAACTGATATAAACTTACAATTCTGAGTAAAAAAAGACACAACTGCAAAATACAAACTCACAATTCTAAGAAAAAAAGTCACAGTTGAGATATAAAGGAATTCTGAGGAAAAAAATGTAATTGCAAGATATAAAGGAATTCTGAGAAGAAAATGTTATAATTGCGAGATATAAACTCGGAATTCTGAGAAAAAAGTCATAGTTGTGAGATATAAACTTGGAATTAGAAGAAAAACATCACAGTTGCGAGATAGGAATTCTGAGAAAAAAATTTATAATTGCGAGTAAAAAAAGACACAACTGCAAAATATAAACTCACAATTCTAAGAAAAAAAGTCACAGTTGCAAGATATAAAGGAATTCTGAGAAAAAATGTTATAATTGCGAGATATAAACTCGGAATTCTGAGAAAAAAGTCATAGTTGCGAGATATAAACTTGGAATTAAGAGAAAAAGATCACAGTTGCGAGATGTAAACTCAGAATTCTGAGAAAAAACTTGGTATAAACTCGGAATTCTGAAAAAAAGTCACAGTTGCAAGACAAAATCGTAATTCTGAGAAAACATGTTACAATTGATATAAACTTACAATTCTGAGTTAAAAAAAGACACAACTGCGAAATATAAACTCACAATTCTAAGAAAAAAAGTCACAGTTGCAAGATATAAAGGAATTCTGAGAAAAAAAAATTATAATTGCGAGATATGAAGGAATTCTGAGAAAAAATGTTATAATTGCGAGATATAAACTAGGAATTCTGAGAAAAAAGTCACAGTTGCGAGATATAAACTTGGAATTAGGAGAAAAACATCACAGTTGCGAGATATAAAGGAATTCTGAGAAAAATGTTTAGAATTGCGAGATATAATCTCAGAATTCTAAGAAAAAACTCGATATAAACTCGGAATTCTAAAAAAAAAGTCACAGTTGTGAGATATAAACTCGGAATCCTGAGAAAAAAATCACAGTTGCGAGATATAAACTCGGAATTTTGAGAAAACATGTTACAATTGATATAAACTTACAATTCTCAGTAAAAAAAGACACAACTGCGAAATATAAACTCACAATTCTAAGAAAAAAAGTCACAGTTGCGAGATATAAAGGAATTCTGAGAAAAAATTTTAGAATTGCGAGATATAAACTCAGAATTCTGAGAAAAAACTCGATATAAACTCGGAATTCTAAAAAAAAGTCACAGTTGCAAGATACAAACTCCGAATTTTGAGAAAAAAAGTCACAGTTGCAAGATATAAACTCAGAATTTTGAGAAAAAAATGTCACAGTTGCAAGACATGAATTCAGAATTCTGAGAAAAAAGTCAGTTGTGAGATATAAACTCGGAATTCTGAGAAAAATGTTTAGAATTGCGAGATATAATCTCAGAATTCTGAGAAAAAACTCGATATAAACTCGGAATTCTAAAAAAATAGGCACAGTTGCAAGATACAAACTCGGAATTCTGAGAAAAAAAAATAAAAGTTGCAAGATATGAATTGAAATTTCTGAGAAAAAAGTCACAGTTGTGAAATATAAACTCGGAATTCTGAGAAAAAAGTCACAGTTGCGAGATATAAACTCGGAATTCTGAGAAAAAAGTCACAGTTGTGAGATATAAACTCGGAATCCTGAGAAAAAAAAATCACAGTTGCGAGATATAAACTCGGAATTCTAAGAAAACATCTTACAATTGATATAAACTCGCAATCCTGGGTAAATAGTCACAGTTGAACTCGGAATTTTGAGAAAACATGTTACAATTGATATAAACTTACAATGCTGAGTGAAAAAAGACACAACTGAGAAATATAAACTCACAATTCTAAGAAAAAAAGTCACAGTTGTGAGATATGAAGGAATTCTGAGGAAAAAAAATTTGAATAGCAAGATATGAAGGAATTCTGAGAAAAATGTTATAATTGCGAGATATAAACTCGGAATTCTGAGAAAAAAAGTCACAGTTGCGAGATATAAACTTGGAATTAGGAGAAAAACATCACATTTGCGAGATATAAAGGAATTCTGAGAAAAATGTTTAGAATTGCGAGATATAATCTCAGAATTCTGAGAAAAAACTCCATATAAACTCGGAATTCTAAAAAAAAAGTCACAGTTGCAAGATACAAACTCGGAATTCTGAGGAAAAAAAATCAAAGTTGCAAGATATAAACTCAGAATTCTGAGAAAAAATGTCCCAGTTGCAAGATATGAATTGAAATTTCTGAGAAAAAAGTCACAGTTGTGAAATATAAACTCGGAATTCTGAGAAAAAAGTCACAGTTACGAGATATAAACTCGGAATTCTGAGAAAAAAGTCACAGTTGCAAGATATAAACTCAGAATTCTGAGAAAAAAATCACAGTTGCGAGATATAAACTCGGAATTCTAAGAAAAAAGTCACAATTTCAAGATATAAACTCAGAATTCTGAGAAAAAAATCACAGTTGCGAGATATAAACTCGGAATTCTAAGAAAACATTTTACAATTGCAAGATATAAACTCACAATTCTGAGAATTTTTTTTTTACAATTGCAAGATATAAACTCACAATTCTGAGAAAAAAGTCACAGTTGCAAGATATAAACTTGGAATTCTGAAAAAAAAGTCACAGTTACGAGATATAAACTCGGAATTCTGAGAAAAAAAGTCAAAGTTGCGAGATATAAACTCGGAATTCTGAGAAAAAAAGTCACAGTTGCATGATATAAACTTGGAATTCTGAGAAAAAAGTCACAATTTCAAAATATAAACTCAAAATTCTGAGAGAAAAAAAATCACAGTTGCGAGATATAAACTCGGAATTCTGAGAAAAAAGTCACAGTTGCGAGATATAAACTCGGAATTCTAAGAAAAAAGTCACGGTTGCGAGATATAAACTCGGAATTCTGAGAAAAAAAGTCACAGTTACGAGATATAAACTCGGAATTCTGAGAAAAAAAGTCAAAGTTGCGAGATATAAACTCGGAATTCTGAGAAAAAAAGTCACAGTTGCATGATATAAACTTGGAATTCTGAGAAAAAAGTCACAATTTCAAGATATAAACTCAAAATTCTGAGAGAAAAAAAAAAATCACAGTTGAGAGATATAAACTCCGAATTCTAAGAAAACTTTTTACAATTGCAAGATATAATCTCACAATTCTGAGAATTTTTTTTAACAGTTGCAAGATATAAACTAACAATTCTGAGAAAAACATCACAGTTGCGAGATATAAACTGGGAATTCTGAGAAAAAAAGTCACAGTTGCGAGATATAAACTCATAATTCTGAGAGAAAAAAATCAGTTGTGAGATATAAACTTGGAATTCTAAGAAAAAACGTCACAGTTGCAAGGTATAAACTCGGATTTCTAAGAAAAAAGTCACAGTTGCGAGATATAAACTTGGAATTCTGAGAAAAAACTCATAGTTGCGAGATATAAACTCAAAATTCTGAGAAAAAAAGTCACAGTTGCGAAATATAAACTCAAAATTCTGAGAGAAAAAAAATCACAGTTGCGAGATATAAACTCGGAATTCTGAGAAAAAAGTCACAGTTGCGAGATATAAACTCGGAATTCTAAGAAAAAAGTCACGGTTGCGAGATATAAACTCGGAATTCTGAGAAAAAAAGTCACAGTTACGAGATATAAACTCGGAATTCTGAGAAAAAAAGTCAAAGTTGCGAGATATAAACTCGGAATTCTGAGAAAAAAAGTCACAGTTGCATGATATAAACTCGGAATTCTGAGAAAAAAAGTCACAGTTACGAGATATAAACTCGGAATTCTGAGAAAAAAAGTCAAAGTTGCGAGATATAAACTCGGAATTCTGAGAAAAAAAGTCACAGTTGCATGATATAAACTTGGAATTCTGAGAAAAAAGTCACAATTTCAAGATATAAACTCAAAATTCTGAGAGAAAAAAAAAAAATCACAGTTGAGAGATATAAACTCCGAATTCTAAGAAAACTTTTTACAATTGCAAGATATAATCTCACAATTCTGAGAATTTTTTTTAACAGTTGCAAGATATAAACTAACAATTCTGAGAAAAACATCACAGTTGCGAGATATAAACTGGGAATTCTGAGAAAAAAAGTCACAGTTGCGAGATATAAACTCATAATTCTGAGAGAAAAAAATCAGTTGTGAGATATAAACTTGGAATTCTAAGAAAAAACGTCACAGTTGCAAGGTATAAACTCGGATTTCTAAGAAAAAAGTCACAGTTGCGAGATATAAACTTGGAATTCTGAGAAAAAACTCATAGTTGCGAGATATAAACTCAAAATTCTGAGAAAAAAAGTCACAGTTGCGAAATATAAACTCGGAATTCTGAGAAAAAAGTCACAGTTGCAAGATATAAACTTGGAATTCGGTGAAAAAAGTCACAGTTGTGAGATATAAACTCGGAATTCTAAGAAATAAAGGAAATCTGAGAAAAAATGTATAATTGCGAGATATAAACTTGGAATTCTAAAAAGAAAAAGGATATAAACTCGGAATTCTGAGAAAAAAGTCACAGTTGCGAGATATAAAGGAATTCTGAGAATATATATATAAAAATATAATCTCAGAATTCTGAGAAAAAACTCGATATAAACTCGGAATTCTAAAAAAAAGTCACAGTTGCAAGATACAAACTCGGAATTCTGAGAAAAAAAAACAAAGTTGCAAGATATAAAATCAGAATTCAGAGAAAAAAATGTCCCAGTTGCAAGATATGAATTCAGAATTCTGAGAAAAAAGTCACAGTTGTGAGATATATACTCGGAATTCTGAGAAAAAAGTGACAGTTGCGAGATATAAACTCGGAATTCTGAGAAAAACGTCACAGTTGCGAGATATAAACTCAGAATTCTGAGAAAAAAAGTCACAGTTGCAAGATATAAACTCGGAATTCTGAGAAAAAAAATCACAGTTGCGAGATATAAACTCAGAATTCTGAGAAAAAAAGTCACAGTTGCAAGATATAAACTCGGAATTCTAAGAAAACTCTTTACAATTGCAAGATATAAACTCACAATTCTAAGGATTTTTTTTTTTACATTTGCAAGATATAAACTCAGAATTCTGGAAAAAAAAGTCACAGTTGCGAGATATAAACTCGAAATTCTGAGAAAAAAAATCACAGTTGCGAGATATAAAGGAATTCTGTGAAAAATTTTTAGAATTGCGCGATATAAACTCAATTCTGAGAAAAAACTCGATATAAACTCGGAATTCTAAAAAAAAAGTCACAGTTGCAAGATACAAACTCGGAATTCTGAGAAAAAAAGTCACAGTTGCAAGATATAAACTCAGAATTCTGAGAAAAAATGTCACAGTTGCAAGATATGAATTCAGAATTCTGAGAAAAAAGTCAGTTGTGAGATATAAACTCGGAATTCTGAGAAAAATGTTTAGAATTGCGAGATATAAACTCAGAATTCTGAGAAAAAAAGTCACAGTTGCAAGATATAAACTCGGAATTCTGAGAAAAAAAATCACAGTTGCGAGATATAAAGGAATTCTGAGAAAAACATCACAGTTGCGAGATATAAAGGAATTCTGAGAAAAAATTTTAGAATTGCGAGATATAAACTCAGAATTCTGAGAAAAAAACTCGATATAAACTCGGATTTCTAAAAAAAAAAGTCACAGTTGCAAGATACAAACTCGGAATTCTGAGAAAAAAAGTCACAGTTGCAAGATATAAACTCAGAATTCTGAGAAAAAAATGTCACAGTTGCAAGATATGAATTCAGAATTCTGAGAAAAAAGTCAGTTGTGAGATATAAACTCGGAATTCTGAGAAAAATGTTTAGAATTGCGAGATATAATCTCAGAATTCTGAGAAAAAACTCGATATAAACTCGGAATTCTAAAAAAAAAGGCACAGTTGCAAGATACAAACTCGGAATTCTGAGAAAAAAAAAATAAAAGTTGCAAGATATAAACTCAGAATTCGGAGAAAAAATGTCCCAGTTGCAAGATATGAATTGAAATTTCTGAGAAAAAAGTCACAGTTGTGAAATATAAACTCGGAATTCTGAGAAAAAAGTCACAGTTGCGAGATATAAACTCGGAATTCTGAGAAAAAAGTCACAGTTGTGAGATATAAACTCGGAATCCTGAGAAAAAAATCACAGTTGCGAGATATAAACTCGGAATTCTAAGAAAACATCTTACAATTGATATAAACTCGCAATCCTGGGTAAATAGTCACAGTTGAACTCGGAATTTTGAGAAAACATGTTACAATTGATATAAACTTACAATTCTGAGTAAAAAAAGACACAACTGCGAAATATAAACTCACAATTCTAAGAAAAAAAGTCACAGTAGCGAGATATAAAGGAATTCTGAGAAAAAAATTTGAATTGCAAGATATGAAGGAATTCTGAGAAAAAATGTTATAATTGCGAGATATAAACTCGGAATTCTGAGAAAAAAGTCACAGTTGCGAGATATAAACTTGGAATTAGGAGAAAAACATCACAGTTGCGAGATATAAAGGAATTCTGAGAAAAATGTTTAGAATTGTGAGATATAATCCATATAAACTCGGAATTCTAAAAAAAAAAGTCACAGTTGCAAGATACAAACTCGGAATTCTGAGGAAAAAAAAATCAAAGTCGCAAGATATAAACTCAGAATTCGGAGAAAAAATGTCCCAGTTGCAAGATATGAATTGAAATTTCTGAGAAAAAATTCACAGTTGTGAAATATAAACTCGGAATTCTGAGAAAAAAGTCACAGTTGCGAGATATAAACTCTGAATTCTGAGAAAAAAGTCACAGTTGTGAGATATAAACTCTGAATCCTGAGAAAAAAAATCACAGTTGCGAGATATAAACTCGGAATTCTAAAACGTCACAATTGCGAGATATAAACTCAGAATTCTAAGAAAAAAAAGTCAGTTGTAAGATATAAACAGGGAATTCTGAGAAAAAAGTCACAGTTGCCAGATATAAACTCGGAATTCTGAGAAAAAAATCACAGTTGCGAGATATAAACTCGGAATTCTAAGAAAACATTTTACAATTGGCAGATATAAACTCACAATTCTAAGGATTTTTTTTTACAATTGCAAGATATTAACTCAGAATTCTGAGAAAAAAAGTCACAGTTGCGAGATATAAACTCAGAATTCTGAGAAAAAAGTCACAGTTGCAAGATATAAACTCGGAATTCTGAGAAAAAAATCACAGTTGCGAGATATAAACTCGGAATTCTAAGAAAACATTTTACAATTGGCAGATATAAACTCACAATTCTAAGGATTTTTTTTTACAATTGCAAGATATTAACTCAGAATTCTGAGAAAAAAAGTCACAGTTGCGAGATATAAACTTGGAATTCTGAGAAAAAAGTCACAATTTCAAGATATAAACTCAGAATTCTGAGAAAAAAATCACAGTTGCGAGATATAAACTCGGAATTCTAAGAAAACATTTTACAATTGCAAGATATAAACTCACAATTCTAAGAATTTTTTTTTTACAATTGCAAGATATAAACTCACAATTCTGAGAAAAAAGTCACAGTTGCAAGATATAAACTTGGAATTCTGAGAAAAAAGTCACAGTTACGAGATATAAACTCGGAATTCTGAGAAAAAAAGTCAAAGTTGCAAGATATAAACTTGGAATTCTGAGAAAAAAGTCACAATTTCAAGATCTAAACTCGGAATTCTGAGAGAAAAAAAATCAGTTGCGAGATATAAACTCGGAATTCTAAGAAAACTTTTTACAATTGCAAGATATAAACTCACAATTCTGAGATTTTTTTTTACAGTTGCAAGATATAAACTAACAATTCTGAGAAAAACGTCACAGTTGCGAGATATAAACTCGGAATTCTAAGAAAAAAGTCACGGTTGCAAGATATAAACTCGGAATTCTGAGAAAAAAAGTCACAGTTGCAAGATATAAACTTGGAATTCTGAGAAAAAAGTCACAATTTCAAGATATAAACTCGGAATTCTGAGAGAAAAAAAATCACAGTTGAGAGATATTAACTCCGAATTCTAAGAAAACTTTTTACAATTGCAAGATATAAACTCACAATTCTGAGAATTTTTTTTAACAGTTGCGAGATATAAACTGGGAATTCTGTGAAAAAAAGTCACAGTTGCGAGATATAAACTCATAATTCTGAGAGAAAAAAAATCAGTTGTGAGATATAAACTTGGAATTCTAAGAAAAAACGTCACAGTTGCAAGGTATAAACTTGGAATTCTGAGAAAAAACTCATAGTTGCGAGATATAAACTTGGAATTCTGAGAAAAAACTCATAGTTGCGAGATATAAACTCAAAATTCTGAGAAAAAAAGTCACAGTTGCGAAATATAAACTCGGAATTCTGAGAAAAAAGTCACAGTTGCGAGATATAAACTTGGAATTCGGTGAAAAAAGTCACAGTTGTGAGATATAAACTCGGAATTCTAAGAAATAAAGGAAATCTGAGAAAAAATTTATAATTGCGAGATATAAACTTGGAATTCTAAAAAGAAAAAGGATATAAACTCGGAATTCTGAGAAAAAAGTCACAGTTGCGAGATATAAAGGAATTCTGAGAATATATATATAAAAATATAATCTCAGAATTCTGAGAAAAAAGTCGATATAAACTCGTAATTCTAAAAAAAAGTCACAGTTGCAAGATACAAACTCGGAATTCTGAGAAAAAAAATCAAAGTTGCAAGATATAAACTCAGAATTCGGAGAAAAAAATGTCCCAGTTGCAAGATATGAATTCAGAATTCTGAGAAAAAAGTCACAGTTGTGAGATATAAACTCGGAATTCTGAGAAAAAAGTCACAGTTGCGGGATATAAAGGAATTCTGAGAATATATATATAAAAATATAATCTCAGAATTCTGAGAAAAAAGTCGATATAAACTCGTAATTCTAAAAAAAAGTCACAGTTGCGAGATATAAACTCAGAATTCTGAGAAAAAAAGTCACAGTTGCAAGATATAAACTCGGAATTCTGAGAAAAAAAATCAAAGTTGCAAGATATAAACTCAGAATTCGGAGAAAAAAATGTCCCAGTTGCAAGATATGAATTCAGAATTCTGAGAAAAAAGTCACAGTTGTGAGATATAAACTCGGAATTCAGAGAAAAAAAATCACAGTTGCGAGATATAAACTCAGAATTCTGAGAAAAAAAGTCACAGTTGCAAGATATAAACTCGGAATTCTGAGAAAAAAAATCACAGTTGCGAGATATAAACTCAGAATTCTGAGAAAAAAAGTCACAGTTGCAAGATATAAACTCGGAATTCTGAGAAAAAAAAATCACAGTTGCGAGATATAAACTCGGAATTCTAAGAAAACTCTTTACAATTGCAAGATATAAACTCACAATTCTAAGGATTTTTTTTTTTACAATTGCAAGATATAAACTCAGAATTCTGAAAAAAAAAAGTCACAGTTGCGAGATATAAACTCGAAATTCTGAGAAAAAAATCACAGTTGTAAGATATAAACTAGGAAATCTGAGAAAAATTCACAGTTGCGAGATATAAACTCAAAATTCTGAGAAAAAGTCATAGTTGTGTCTATGACTCAGTCGCGAGATATAAACTCAGAATTCTGAGAAAAAAAAATCACAGTTGCGGGATATAAACTCGGAATTCTAAGAAAACTTTTTACAATTGCAAGATATAAACTCACAATTCTGAGATTTTTTTTTACAATTGCAAGATATAAACTCGGAATTCTGAGAAAAAAGTCACAGTTGCGAGATATAAACTCGAAATTCAGAGAAAAAAAAATCACAGTTGCAAAATATAAACTCCAAATTCTCAGAAAAAAGTCATAGTTGTGAGATATAAACTCAGAATTCTGAGAAAAAAACTCATGGATGCCAGATATAAACTCAAAATTCTGAGAAAAAAAAGTCACAGTTGCAAACTATAAGCTCCGAATTCTGAGAAAAAAGTCACATTTGCGAGATATAAACTCGGGATTCTGAGAAAAAAGTCACAGTTGCAAGATACAAACTCGGAATTCTGAGAAAAAAAATCAAAGTTGCAAGATATAAACTCAGAATTCGGAGAAAAAAGTCACAGTTGTAAGATATATACTCGGAATTCTGAGGAAAAAAGTCACAGTTGCGAGATATAAACTCGGAATTCAGAGAAAAAAAATCACAGTTGCGAGATATAAACTCAGAATTCTGAGAAAAAAAGTCACAGTTGCAAGATATAAACTCGGAATTCTGAGAAAAAAAATCACAGTTGCGAGATATAAACTCAGAATTCTGAGAAAAAAAAAGTCACAGTTGCAAGATATAAACTCGGAATTCTGAGGAAAAAAAATCACAGTTGCGAGATATAAACTCAGAATTCTGAGAAAAAAAGTCACAGTTGCAAGATATAAACTCGGAATTCTGAGAAAAAAAAATCACAGTTGCGAGATATAAACTTGGAATTCTAAGAAAACTCTTTACAATTGCAAGATATAAACTCACAATTCTAAGGATTTTTTTTTTTACAATTGCAAGATATAAACTCAGAATTCTGAAAAAAAAAAGTCACAGTTGCGAGATATAAACTCGAAATTCTGAGAAAAAAATCACAGTTGTAAGATATAAACTAGGAAATCTGAGAAAAAGTCACAGTTGCGAGATATAAACTCAAAATTCTGAGAAAAAGTCATAGTTGTGTCTATGACTCAGTCGCGAGATATAAACTCAGAATTCTGAGAAAAAAAACATCACAGTTGCAAGGTATAAACTCGGAATTCTGAGAAAAAAGTCACAGTTGCAAGGTATAAACTTGGAATTCTAAGAAAAAAGTCACAGTTGCAAGATATAAACTCACAATTCTGAGATTTTTTTTTACAATTGCAAGATATAAACTCGGAATTCTGAGAAAAAAGTCACAGTTGCGAGATATAAACTCAGAATTATGAGAAAAAAACTCATGGATGCCAGATATAAACTCAAAATTCTGAGAAAAAAAAGTCACAGTTGCAAACTATAAGCTCCGAATTCTGAGAAAAAAGTCACATTTGCGAGATATAAACTCGGGATTCTGAGAAAAAAGTCACAGTTGCAAGATACAAACTCGGAATTCTGAGAAAAAAAATCAAAGTTGCAAGATATAAACTCAGAATTCGGAGAAAAAAATGTCCCAGTTGCAAGATATGAATTCAGAATTCTGAGAAAAAAGTCACAGTTGTGAGATATATACTCGGAATTCTGAGGAAAAAAGTCACAGTTGCGAGATATAAACTCGGAATTCAGAGAAAAAAAATCACAGTTGCGAGATATAAACTCAGAATTCTGAGAAAAAAAGTCACAGTTGCAAGATATAAACTCGGAATTCTGAGAAAAAAAATCACAGTTGCGAGATATAAACTCAGAATTCTGAGAATTTTTTTTAACAGTTGCGAGATATAAACTGGGAATTCTGTGAAAAAAAGTCACAGTTGCGAGATATAAACTCATAATTCTGAGAGAAAAAAAATCAGTTGTGAGATATAAACTTGGAATTCTAAGAAAAAACGTCACAGTTGCAAGGTATAAACTTGGAATTCTGAGAAAAAACTCATAGTTGCGAGATATAAACTTGGAATTCTGAGAAAAAACTCATAGTTGCGAGATATAAACTCAAAATTCTGAGAAAAAAAGTCACAGTTGCGAAATATAAACTCGGAATTCTGAGAAAAAAGTCACAGTTGCGAGATATAAACTTGGAATTCGGTGAAAAAAGTCACAGTTGTGAGATATAAACTCGGAATTCTAAGAAATAAAGGAAATCTGAGAAAAAATTTATAATTGCGAGATATAAACTTGGAATTCTAAAAAGAAAAAGGATATAAACTCGGAATTCTGAGAAAAAAGTCACAGTTGCGAGATATAAAGGAATTCTGAGAATATATATATAAAAATATAATCTCAGAATTCTGAGAAAAAAGTCGATATAAACTCGTAATTCTAAAAAAAAGTCACAGTTGCAAGATACAAACTCGGAATTCTGAGAAAAAAAATCAAAGTTGCAAGATATAAACTCAGAATTCGGAGAAAAAAATGTCCCAGTTGCAAGATATGAATTCAGAATTCTGAGAAAAAAGTCACAGTTGTGAGATATAAACTCGGAATTCTGAGAAAAAAGTCACAGTTGCGGGATATAAAGGAATTCTGAGAATATATATATAAAAATATAATCTCAGAATTCTGAGAAAAAAGTCGATATAAACTCGTAATTCTAAAAAAAAGTCACAGTTGCGAGATATAAACTCAGAATTCTGAGAAAAAAAGTCACAGTTGCAAGATATAAACTCGGAATTCTGAGAAAAAAAATCAAAGTTGCAAGATATAAACTCAGAATTCGGAGAAAAAAATGTCCCAGTTGCAAGATATGAATTCAGAATTCTGAGAAAAAAGTCACAGTTGTGAGATATAAACTCGGAATTCAGAGAAAAAAAATCACAGTTGCGAGATATAAACTCAGAATTCTGAGAAAAAAAGTCACAGTTGCAAGATATAAACTCGGAATTCTGAGAAAAAAATCACAGTTGCGAGATATAAACTCAGAATTCTGAGAAAAAAAGTCACAGTTGCAAGATATAAACTCGGAATTCTGAGAAAAAAAAATCACAGTTGCGAGATATAAACTCGGAATTCTAAGAAAACTCTTTACAATTGCAAGATATAAACTCACAATTCTAAGGATTTTTTTTTTTACAATTGCAAGATATAAACTCAGAATTCTGAAAAAAAAAAGTCACAGTTGCGAGATATAAACTCGAAATTCTGAGAAAAAAATCACAGTTGTAAGATATAAACTAGGAAATCTGAGAAAAATTCACAGTTGCGAGATATAAACTCAAAATTCTGAGAAAAAGTCATAGTTGTGTCTATGACTCAGTCGCGAGATATAAACTCAGAATTCTGAGAAAAAAAAATCACAGTTGCGGGATATAAACTCGGAATTCTAAGAAAACTTTTTACAATTGCAAGATATAAACTCACAATTCTGAGATTTTTTTTTACAATTGCAAGATATAAACTCGGAATTCTGAGAAAAAAGTCACAGTTGCGAGATATAAACTCGAAATTCAGAGAAAAAAAAATCACAGTTGCAAAATATAAACTCCAAATTCTCAGAAAAAAGTCATAGTTGTGAGATATAAACTCAGAATTCTGAGAAAAAAACTCATGGATGCCAGATATAAACTCAAAATTCTGAGAAAAAAAAGTCACAGTTGCAAACTATAAGCTCCGAATTCTGAGAAAAAAGTCACATTTGCGAGATATAAACTCGGGATTCTGAGAAAAAAGTCACAGTTGCAAGATACAAACTCGGAATTCTGAGAAAAAAAATCAAAGTTGCAAGATATAAACTCAGAATTCGGAGAAAAAAGTCACAGTTGTAAGATATATACTCGGAATTCTGAGGAAAAAAGTCACAGTTGCGAGATATAAACTCGGAATTCAGAGAAAAAAAATCACAGTTGCGAGATATAAACTCAGAATTCTGAGAAAAAAAGTCACAGTTGCAAGATATAAACTCGGAATTCTGAGAAAAAAAATCACAGTTGCGAGATATAAACTCAGAATTCTGAGAAAAAAAAAGTCACAGTTGCAAGATATAAACTCGGAATTCTGAGAAAAAAAAATCACAGTTGCGAGATATAAACTCAGAATTCTGAGAAAAAAAGTCACAGTTGCAAGATATAAACTCGGAATTCTGAGAAAAAAAAATCACAGTTGCGAGATATAAACTTGGAATTCTAAGAAAACTCTTTACAATTGCAAGATATAAACTCACAATTCTAAGGATTTTTTTTTTTACAATTGCAAGATATAAACTCAGAATTCTGAAAAAAAAAAGTCACAGTTGCGAGATATAAACTCGAAATTCTGAGAAAAAAATCACAGTTGTAAGATATAAACTAGGAAATCTGAGAAAAAGTCACAGTTGCGAGATATAAACTCAAAATTCTGAGAAAAAGTCATAGTTGTGTCTATGACTCAGTCGCGAGATATAAACTCAGAATTCTGAGAAAAAAAACATCACAGTTGCAAGGTATAAACTCGGAATTCTGAGAAAAAAGTCACAGTTGCAAGGTATAAACTTGGAATTCTAAGAAAAAAGTCACAGTTGCAAGATATAAACTCACAATTCTGAGATTTTTTTTTACAATTGCAAGATATAAACTCGGAATTCTGAGAAAAAAGTCACAGTTGCGAGATATAAACTCAGAATTATGAGAAAAAAACTCATGGATGCCAGATATAAACTCAAAATTCTGAGAAAAAAAAGTCACAGTTGCAAACTATAAGCTCCGAATTCTGAGAAAAAAGTCACATTTGCGAGATATAAACTCGGGATTCTGAGAAAAAAGTCACAGTTGCAAGATATAAACTCGGAATTCTGAGAAAAAAAAAACACAGTTGCGAGATATAAACTCAGAATTCTAAGAAAACTTTTTACAATTCCAAGATATAAACTCACAATTCTGAGAATTTTTTTTTACAATTGCAAGATATAAACTCACAATTCTGAGAAAAACATCACAGTTGCGAGATATAAACTCAAAATTCTGAGAAAAAGTCATAGTTGTGTCTATGACTCAGTCGCGAGATATAAACTCAGAATTCTGAGAAAAAAAAATCACAGTTGCGGGATATAAACTCGGAATTCTAAGAAAACTTTTTACAATTGCAAGATATAAACTCACAATTCTGAGATTTTTTTTTACAATTGCAAGATATAAACTCGGAATTCTGAGAAAAAAGTCACAGTTGCGAGATATAAACTCGAAATTCAGAGAAAAAAAAATCACAGTTGCAAAATATAAACTCCAAATTCTCAGAAAAAAGTCATAGTTGTGAGATATAAACTCAGAATTCTGAGAAAAAAACTCATGGATGCCAGATATAAACTCAAAATTCTGAGAAAAAAAAGTCACAGTTGCAAACTATAAGCTCCGAATTCTGAGAAAAAAGTCACATTTGCGAGATATAAACTCGGGATTCTGAGAAAAAAGTCACAGTTGCAAGATACAAACTCGGAATTCTGAGAAAAAAAATCAAAGTTGCAAGATATAAACTCAGAATTCGGAGAAAAAAATGTCCCAGTTGCAAGATATGAATTCAGAATTCTGAGAAAAAAGTCACAGTTGTGAGATATATACTCGGAATTCTGAGGAAAAAAGTCACAGTTGCGAGATATAAACTCGGAATTCAGAGAAAAAAAATCACAGTTGCGAGATATAAACTCAGAATTCTGAGAAAAAAAGTCACAGTTGCAAGATATAAACTCGGAATTCTGAGAAAAAAAATCACAGTTGCGAGATATAAACTCAGAATTCTGAGAAAAAAAAAGTCACAGTTGCAAGATATAAACTCGGAATTCTGAGAAAAAAACTCATGGATGCCAGATATAAACTCAAAATTCTGAGAAAAAAAAGTCACAGTTGCAAACTATAAGCTCCGAATTCTGAGAAAAAAGTCACATTTGCGAGATATAAACTCGGGATTCTGAGAAAAAAGTCACAGTTGCAAGATACAAACTCGGAATTCTGAGAAAAAAAATCAAAGTTGCAAGATATAAACTCAGAATTCGGAGAAAAAAATGTCCCAGTTGCAAGATATGAATTCAGAATTCTGAGAAAAAAGTCACAGTTGTGAGATATATACTCGGAATTCTGAGGAAAAAAGTCACAGTTGCGAGATATAAACTCGGAATTCAGAGAAAAAAAATCACAGTTGCGAGATATAAACTCAGAATTCTGAGAAAAAAAGTCACAGTTGCAAGATATAAACTCGGAATTCTGAGAAAAAAAATCACAGTTGCGAGATATAAACTCAGAATTCTGAGAAAAAAACTCATGGATGCCAGATATAAACTCAAAATTCTGAGAAAAAAAAGTCACAGTTGCAAACTATAAGCTCCGAATTCTGAGAAAAAAGTCACATTTGCGAGATATAAACTCGGGATTCTGAGAAAAAAGTCACAGTTGCAAGATACAAACTCGGAATTCTGAGAAAAAAAATCAAAGTTGCAAGATATAAACTCAGAATTCGGAGAAAAAAATGTCCCAGTTGCAAGATATGAATTCAGAATTCTGAGAAAAAAGTCACAGTTGTGAGATATATACTCGGAATTCTGAGGAAAAAAGTCACAGTTGCGAGATATAAACTCGGAATTCAGAGAAAAAATATCACAGTTGCGAGATATAAACTCAGAATTCTGAGAAAAAAAGTCACAGTTGCAAGATATAAACTCGGAATTCTGAGAAAAAAAATCACAGTTGCGAGATATAAACTCAGAATTCTGAGAAAAAAAAAGTCACAGTTGCAAGATATAAACTCGGAATTCTGAGAAAAAAACTCATGGATGCCAGATATAAACTCAAAATTCTGAGAAAAAAAAGTCACAGTTGCAAACTATAAGCTCCGAATTCTGAGAAAAAAGTCACATTTGCGAGATATAAACTCGGGATTCTGAGAAAAAAGTCACAGTTGCAAGATACAAACTCGGAATTCTGAGAAAAAAAATCAAAGTTGCAAGATATAAACTCAGAATTCGGAGAAAAAAATGTCCCAGTTGCAAGATATGAATTCAGAATTCTGAGAAAAAAGTCACAGTTCTGAGATATATACTCGGAATTCTGAGGAAAAAAGTCACAGTTGCGAGATATAAACTCGGAATTCAGAGAAAAAAAATCACAGTTGCGAGATATAAACTCAGAATTCTGAGAAAAAAAGTCACAGTTGCAAGATATAAACTCGGAATTCTGAGAAAAAAAATCACAGTTGCGAGATATAAACTCAGAATTCTGAGAAAAAAAAAGTCACAGTTGCAAGATATAAACTCGGAATTCTGAGAAAAAAAAATCACAGTTGCGAGATATAAACTCAGAATTCTGAGAAAAAAAGTCACAGTTGCAAGATATAAACTCGGAATTCTGAGAAAAAAAATCACAGTTGCGAGATATAAACTCAGAATTCTGAGAAAAAAAGTCACAGTTGCAAGATATAAACTCGGAATTCTGAGAAAAAAAAATCACAGTTGCGAGATATAAACTCGGAATTCTAAGAAAACTCTTTACAATTGCAAGATATAAACTCACAATTCTAAGGATTTTTTTTTTACAATTGCAAGATATAAACTCAGAATTCTGAAAAAAAAAAGTCACAGTTGCGAGATATAAACTCGAAATTCTGAGAAAAAAATCACAGTTGTAAGATATAAACTAGGAAATCTGAGAAAAAGTCACAGTTGCGAGATATAAACTCAAAATTCTGAGAAAAAGTCATAGTTGTGTCTATGACTCAGTCGCGAGATATAAACTCAGAATTCTGAGAAAAAAAACATCACAGTTGCAAGGTATAAACTCGGAATTCTGAGAAAAAAGTCACAGTTGCAAGGTATAAACTTGGAATTCTAAGAAAAAAGTCACAGTTGCAAGATATAAACTCACAATTCTGAGATTTTTTTTTACAATTGCAAGATATAAACTCGGAATTCTGAGAAAAAAGTCACAGTTGCGAGATATAAACTCAGAATTATGAGAAAAAAACTGATGGATGCCAGATATAAACTCAAAATTCTGAGAAAAAAAAGTCACAGTTGCAAACTATAAGCTCCGAATTCTGAGAAAAAAGTCACATTTGCGAGATATAAACTCGGGATTCTGAGAAAAAAGTCACAGTTGCAAGATATAAACTCGGAATTCTGAGAAAAAAAAACACAGTTGCGAGATATAAACTCAGAATTCTAAGAAAACTTTTTACAATTCCAAGATATAAACTCACAATTCTGAGAATTTTTTTTTACAATTGCAAGATATAAACTCACAATTCTGAGAAAAACATCACAGTTGCGAGATATAAACTCGGAATTCTGAGAAAAAAGTCACAGTTGCAAGGTATAAACTTGGAATTCTAAGAAAAAAGTCACAGTTGCGAGATATAAACTCGGAATTCTGAGAAAAAAAACTCATAGTTGCGAGATATAAACTCAAAATTCTGAGGAAAAAAAAGTCACAGTTGCGAAATATAAACTCGGAATTCTGAGAAAAAAGTCACAGTTGCGAGATATAAACTCGGAATTCTCAGAAAAAAGTCACAGTTGCGAGATATAAACTCGGAATTATGAGAAAAAGTCACAGTTGCAAGATATAAACTTGGAATTCTGAGAAAAGTCAAAATTTCGAGATATAAACTCGGAATTCTGAGAAAAAACTCATAGTTGTGAGATATAAACTCAAAATTCTAAGAAAAAAGTCACAGTTGCGAGATATAAACTCGCAATTCTGAGAAAAAAAATCATAGTTGCGAGATATAAACTCAAAATTCTGAGAAAAAAGTCACAGTTGCGAAATATAAACTCGGAATTCTGAGAAAAATGTCACAGTTGCGAGATATAAACTCGGAATTCTGAGAAAAAAGTCACAGTTGCGAGATATAAACTCGGAATTCTGAGAAAAAAGTCACAGTTGCGAGATATAAAATCAGAATTCTGAGAAAAAAGTCACAGTTGCGAGATATAAACTTGGAATTCAGAGAAAAAAAGTCACAGTTGCAAGATATAAACTTGGAATTCTGAGAAAAAAGTCACAGTTGAGAGATATAAACTCGGAATTCTGAGAAAAAAGTCACAGTTGCGAGATATAAAATCGGAATTCTGAGAAAAAAGTCACAGTTGCGAGATATAAAATCGGAATTCTGAGAAAAAAGTCACAGTTGCGAGATATAAACTCGGAATTCTGAGAAAAAAGTCACAGTTGCGAGATATAAACTTGGAATTCTGAGAAAAAAGTCACAGTCGCGAGATATAAAATCGGAATTCTGAGAAAAAAGTCACAGTTGCGAGATATAAACTCGGAATTCTGAGAAAAAAGTCACAGTTGCGAGATATAAAATCGGAATTCTGAGAAAAAAGTCACAGTTGCGAGATATAAACTCGGAATTCTGAGAAAAAAGTCACAGTTGCGAGATATAAACTTGGAATTCTGAGAAAAAAGTCACAGTCGCGAGATATAAAATCGGAATTCTGAGAAAAAAGTCACAGTTGAGAGATATAAACTTGGAATTCTGAGAAAAAAAATCACAGTTGCGAGATATAAACTTGGAATTCTGAGAAAAAAGTCACAGTCGCGAGATATAAACTTGGAATTTTGAGAAAAAAAAATCACAGTTGCGAGATATAAACTCGGAATTCTAAGAAAACTTTTTACAATTGCAAGGTATAAACTCACAATTCTGAGAAAAAAGTCACAGTTGCGAGATATAAACTCGGAATTCTGAGAAAAAAGTCACAGTTGCGAGATATAAACTTGGAATTCTGAGAAAAAAGTCACAGTCGCGAGATATAAAATCGGAATTCTGAGAAAAAAGTCACAGTTGAGAGATATAAACTTGGAATTCTGAGAAAAAAAATCACAGTTGCGAGATATAAACTTGGAATTCTGAGAAAAAAGTCACAGTCGCGAGATATAAACTTGGAATTTTGAGAAAAAAAAATCACAGTTGCGAGATATAAACTCGGAATTCTAAGAAAACTTTTTACAATTGCAAGGTATAAACTCACAATTCTGAGAAAAACGTCACAGCTGCGAGATATAAACTCGGAATTCTGAGAAAAAAGTCACAGTTGCGAGATATAAACTCAAAATTCTGAGAGAAAAAAATCAGTTGCGAGATATAAACTTGGAATTCTAAAAAAAAAGTCACAGTTGCAAGATATAAACTCGGAATTCTAAAAAAATTCACAGTTGCAAGATATAAACTCGGAATTCTAAGAAAAAAGTCACAGTTGTGAAATATAAACTCTGAATTCTGAGAAAAAAACTCATGGTTGCGAGATATAAACTTAAAATTCTGAGAAAAAAAAAGTCACAGTTGCGAAATATAATTCCAGAATTCTGAGAAAAAAGTCACAGTTGCAAGATATAAACGTGGAATTCTGAGAAAAAAGTCAGTTGCGAGATATAAAATCGGAATTCTGAGAAAAAAGTCACAGTTGCGAGATATAAACTCGGAATTCTGAGAAAAAAGACACATTTGCGAGATATAAACTTGGAATTCTGAGAAAAAAGTTACAGTTGCGAGATATACATGCAGTGACAACTAAGCTGGTGAGTGTGTTTGTGACAAAGTTTGCCTAGAATCAGAGACTCTGGCTAATTATCTAAAAGAGCAACTCTCCAGAGATGTGACATGTCAGAAGTTTGTTACCGAGTATACTCGCTACAGCTCTTTCAAAGTTACAGCTGAGTGCAAGGAAGTGGGCGAGATGTATATGCCGCAGTTATGGCCAGAAGGTGCCTATGTGAGGCGCTTCTATGAGAATTCTCAGAATTCTAGGGCCGTGGTAGGGGCAGGTGTTAAAGCACCACCTGGCACAGGGATGAGTGCACCTGAGCCAAGGGTCTCCCATGCACGATAAACAATGATAAACTATGATGAGAGTTGTGTCTTATAACTCCCGTGGTCTGCAGCTTGGACAGGGTGCTGGAGCGAGAGCCCAACGCATTGTTATTGACAAACTGTTTGAGAATGCAGATGTGGTGTGTTTGCAAGAGACTTTTTTAGCTATGCAAGATCTTGACAAAGTAACTGAACAATGTGCATGATAAGTTCCATGGGGCAGGGGAATCTACGACTGACCTAAATACCAGAATTCTGCGTGGCAGGATCCCAGGAGGTGTGGCCATATTCTGGCATAAGAAACTTGATCCATTTGTCACTGTGATCAGGTTAGATGTGGATTGGTGTATGGGAATCAAGGTGGTGCATGATGAGAATGTTTTTATAATCTTAAATATATATACTCCATATGAATGTCACAAAAATGAAGATGAGTACTTGAATAAGCTTGCTTTTTTAGGGTCTTATATAGGGGAGAGTGAATATACATCCATATTTGTCTTGGGGGATCTGAATGCTGATATTTCGGATACTAACTCACTTTTTGGTCAACATCTAACACGATTCTGCGAAGATAACAAGGTCATTCTGTCCACTAAGGAGCTATTGCCAGCCGATAGCTATACGCATGTGAGTGAAGCCTGGCATACTTCATCATGGTTGGACCATTGTATATCTACAACTGATGCACATGAATGTAAAGAGGAGGTTGAGATCTTATATGATCTGACCACAGTTGATCACATCCCTGTCTCTATGTTCATAAAGGTCAAGGGTCTACCTGAGCTTGTAAGTAATGACAGCCATAAACTAAATGAGATGCTGGACTGGGCAAGGCTCACAGAAGATGACCTGCAATATTACAAGTTACTGACTGAGGTGCATTTGAGAAATATTGAGTTACCCATTGATGCAATTACGTGTGTGAATATCAACTGGAAAAATGCAAGTCATAATAATGACCTATATGCAAAGTATGATAAAATTGTGAACTGTTTAGTTGATGGAAGTGAACCTTTGAGGAGAAAGGTGGTGAAACAACATATTGTGAAACCAGGGTGGAATGACTATGTCCATGATGTTCATATGGAGGCTAAAGATGCGTTTAGAAGATGGGTTTTAGCAGGCAAACCTAGGCATGGCGTAGTTTGTGAGGACAAGATACGGACTAATGCTAGATTCAAATATGCTGTGCGTTTTATAAAAAGGAATGAGCAGGCCATGAGGGCAAACTCCATGGCAAAAAAGTTACAAACTAATAATGTTTATGAGTTCTGGAAGGAAGTGAAGGTAGTAAACAACAGCAAGATGCCACTGCCTTCTAGTATTGATGGCATTTCTGAACCTGATAACATTGCAGAGCTATGGAGGAGACACTATGAAAACATTTTTAACTGTGTGAAGAGTGATGTGTTTAACATGGGTGAAATACCCCACAGTGATGGGGTGGTCATATGGCCAAATGAAGTGTGTTGTGCTATTGAGAAACTTAAAATGAATAAAACCTGTGGGCAGGATAGAATAACAGCAGAACATCCGAAATACGCTAGCCAATGTATTTCAGTGTTACTTGCTTTATGTTTTTCTGGGTTATTGAAGCATGGCATACTTCCTGAATCCATGTTATCTGTCTTGTTGGTTCCGGTAGTTAAAAATAAGACTGGTAAGTTAACTAGTATAGATAACTATAGACCTATTGCACTTGCAAGTATACTCTCCAAGGTTCTAGAAAGGATCCTTATGGACAGGCTTGCAGAATACACAGCATCAACTGATAATCAGTTTGGTTTTAAGAACAAGCTTGGTACTGATATATGTATTTATGCATTTAAAGAAATTATTCACAGGTACAGATCACGCAATAGCACAGTGTTTATGTGTTTCCTGGATGCGTCAAAGGCCTTTGACCGCATCAATCATGGTAAACTATTTCGTAAACTACAGGAGCGTGGTGTCCCCTTTTTTCTAATTAGGATACTGCAGTTCTGGTACTCTCACCAAACTACGCAAGTTAGGTGGGGGATGAGTATGTACACACCCTTCTATGTCTCCAATGGAGTGCGACAGGGTGGAATTCTTTCTCCACTTCTATTCAATCTATACATGGATGATCTATCTAAAGAACTAAAGCAATGTAGAACTGGATGCTTGGTGGGCGATAACCTCATTAACCACATGCTTTATGCTGATGATTTGGTGGTTCTGTCTCCCTCCAGTGCTGGACTGCAGCTGCTTCTTAGAACTTGCTCTCAGTATGGAGTAATGCATGATATTAGATTTAACCCAATGAAGAGTGTGGTACTAATTGCGAGAACCAAGGAGGATATGAAGCTTGTCTATCCTTCTTTCTCACTGGCAGGTGAAACACTATTAGTTGTGAAGAAAGTTAAATATTTGGGACATGTGATAAGAGATGACCTCCTTGATGATGATGATGATGTGCAGCGTCAGTGTGGTAAACTGTATGGGCAGGCAAAAATGCTGGCAGGCAAATTTTACATGTGTACTAAAGACGTTAAAATGTCACTCTTCAAAACATATTGCACTCCACTGTATACTGCTCAACTGTGGTGTAATTTTAGTATTGCAAAAATGAAAAAGACTTCAAGTGGCTTATAATGATGCTTTAAGAATTGTGCTTAAAATCCCCAGGTGGAGTAGTGCCAGTGAAATGTTTGTGACTAACAATGTGCCTACTTTTAAGGCTGTTCTGAGAAATTTTATGTATAGATTTATGTGCAGATTGACTGAGTCTAAGAACATGATTGTTGTGTCTCTAACTGATGTTTCGAAGAGTGACACAAGGTACTCGTCTTGCTTCTGGAAACATTGGACCCGAAGCTTGTATGTGTTTTAAAAATGATGATTGTTGCATCTTTTTAAATGTTTTGTATTGTTATTTTTGTATTGTTCTATCTCTATGGACCTTGATGTGTCTTGAATACAAGTTGATTGATATAAACTCGGAATTCTAAGAAAAATTTTTCAATTGCAAGATATAAACACACAATTCTGAGAATGTTTTTTACATCTGCAAGATATAAACTCTGATCTGTAAGATATAAAAAAAAAAAATGTTAGACAAAATTTACAATTGCGAGATATAAAACTCGCAATCGTGAGAAAAAAAAGTCACAATTGTGAGTTTGTACTTCTATAGATTCACAACACAAAACTGTTTGGTTCAAAAATTATTTCTGTTTGATACTGATGGGTTCCTTGAATGTTTTGTCAGCGTGTTGTCAGACTACAGTACCTATAACGGCTTCGTTTCATTTTTGTCAAATATCAAACCCTGACTAAGACCTATTCATATCCATTATGATACTTGTGACTCATTTATAAGCTATTCATTAATATAATTGACGCTTGAGAAAGTTTACCTTGGTAAAACGCATGACCTCACCGCCGCAACAAACATGGCGACTGTCACCTGACGCATTAGAGTAGCGTTTCTATAGCAACACAGCGAGTCTCGCGATAACAGCGATAGCGATACTGACTGCGGCGCCCTATTTCCTTTCCTCGCTGTAAATGAGCAAGTGCGTGAGCTCCGGCAGAAATCAAGTCATCAACGACCACAAACTTTAGTCACAAACTGCGTTTAACTTTCATTCGTAGGCAAGCACCATCTCAGCGGTTAGCCATTAAGGCCCGGCTGTTGTTTCCGAAGTGCCTCGGCGTGTTTTAGTCGTTTGTTTGAGGCGTAAACAGTGTAAAAAGAGGAGTTGTGGGTGGGTTTGACGGTTATGGCAGCACCGCGACCCATTAAAGGGATCCTGAAGAACAAGTCCAGTCTCAAAGCCCGACCCGAAGAGCCAGTCCAGGACACTCCAGAACCGGGAGCCCCTGTAAACTCCGAAGACGACCAACAGTGAGTAACTAGTGTTGAAAGCAGGTTCAAGGAGCCAGACAGGGCGTCTGTAGCAGTCACCATGAGAGCTGTCAATCAAACCCTGCTCTGACATGATGTTGACAGTGATCTCAACCCAGTCCCATAGCTGCACTTTAACTGGTTTGCTTCTGTTTGCTTACTGGGTTAGTAGCTTGGGCTGCTAATAGGTTAGCCACTGACCTGTCATGTCTGCTGGAATGAACACAAATCAAGCCTCTTCTGTACTAACCAGCTGTTTTATAATCTGTCTTTGAACCTGGTGTTTACATGCTCAACTCGTGAAAGTCTTGTTTAATCTTTAGCAGACCTATGAATTATGTAACAACATTGGTATTTTAACGTTTTATTAGTAACACAGTCATTGAAATTAAATACAAATGGGACGTTCAAACGTTTAGAAATGGCATAAAATCGATTCATATATGGTAAAATATGAATAAATGTGATTTAATGACTTTTTAAGCATTTACTAGGCAAATTGTACTAAACCTAAACCAAGAACATTAATGAGACTCTAAAATAATCAAAGGGCAAAATAAATATTTTCTCATTTTTTTTTAAAGGAATTTTAGAAAATTAAAGTTTGCTTGGTAATTACATTAGTTTTGGTTAAAGTTCTTGTTTTTATTACAGCAGTTTATTTTTATTTTGTTGTTATTTAAAATTTAAACCATAATAAATAAAATTGCGTTGCTTTAAATACAAATGCTGTAAAATAAAATAATAAATAATATTTCAACACCATTTCTTAAATTTAATTTAACTTAAAACAACAAATTAAAACTGTATGTGTATATGTGTGTATATATATATATATATATATATATATATATATATATATATATATATATCATATCAAATATTTAAAAAAATAAAAACATTGTACGTTACTACTATATATATATATATATATATAAACACACACACACACAGTAGTACCGTAATTTTTTTATTTTTTTTTAACCTACATTTCTCAATTAAAATTACATTTTTGGTTAAAGTTCTTGTTTTTATTACTGCAGTTTATTTTTATTTTGTTGTTAATTAAAATTGAAACCATAAAAACCTTTTTGTTTTTGTTACTTGAAATAAACAAAATCAAATAAATCAAGACGTTTTATTTCAGCAACATTTCCATAATTCAATTTAACTTAAAATAAATTACAACGGAAATAAAAAAAAACTCTAATATCTATATATCTATACATTTCATTGCTGTAGTACAGTAAAATGTACAGTGATGATTTTTTTTAACGTAAATATTTAATATTCATGATTAGTTCATTAAAACTGAAACTAAAATCGAAACCATTAAAACATTTTTACAACATGTTACTTGAAATAAACATTAAATAAAATAAAAAAAACTATTTTTTTCATATTTAATATTCATGATTATATCACACTATAGAATTATCCATTTTCTAAATGTCATTAAAATTAAACTAAAATTGAAAACATAAAAACATTTTTTGTTACTTGGAATAAAAAACTTATTTCAGCAGCATTTCTAAGATTTAATATTTAATTGCTGTTGTACAGTAGTACATCACACTACAAAACTGTTTTCTAAACAGTTAATTAAAACTCGAACTAAAATTGAAACCATAAAAAACTTTTTTGTTACTTGAAATAAACAAACTAAAATAACAGCAACAGTTTCATAATTTAATTTATCTTAAAATAAATTACAACTGAAATAAAAAGTCTAAAAAATATATTAAACTGTACTACAGCAAAAATAATACTGTACTGTAAAATATTGATATTCTAAACACTTAATTAAAACTGAAACAAAAATTTAAAGCATAAAAAACATTTTTTGTTACTTGAAATAAACATTAACTAAAAATAATTCTAAAAATGTATTTAACTTAAAAAAATACAACTGAAACAGAGAGATTTTTTTACATACATATTTAATATTCATGATTATATCACACTACAAAAATATTAATATTCTAAACAGTTCATCAAAATGGTTCATTAAAACTAAAATTGAAAGCATAAAACATTTTTTTGTTACTTGAAATAAACAAACAAAAATAGAACACATTTTCAGCAACATTCCCATAATTTAATTTGACTTAAAAATCTTCAAAAGTTTTAAACAGTTCATTAAAAGTAAAACTAAAATTGAAACCATAAAAAACACAGTTTTGTAACTTGAAATAAACAATAACTAAAAAAATCTATATTTCAGCAACATTTTTAAATTGTAACTTGAAATAAATCACAACTGAAAACTTAATTTTCTAAACCGTTAATTAAAACAGAAACTAAAATTGAAACCATTAAAAAACATGTTTTAACTTGAAATAAGCATGAACTAATATAAAATAAAATAAACATTTTATTTCAGCAACATTTCTACAATTTCACTGAAATATCACACTTAAAAAAATTTGTTCTAAACGGTTAATTAAAACTGAAACTAAAACCATAAAAAATAGATACTTGAAATAAACGTTAACTAAAATAAAATAAACTTATTTTAGCACATTTCTAAAATGTAACTTAAAATAACAAAAATGAAAACTGAAATATATATTTAGTTGCTGTAGTACAGAAAAATACATACAAAACTTAAACTACAATTGAAACATTTAAAAAAAATGTTACTTGAAAAAAAAAAACATTGACAAAAAAACAAGTATACTTAAAAAAAACCTGTATACTTATTTTTCTTGTATTTTTCATTCCTGTCCTTTTTTTTTTGAATACAGTTAAATTTAAAAGATTCGCTGCAGAGTGAGAGAAACTAAAACACACATTTATATGAGGGCCCTATGAAATGGGAAAATTCTGCCAAGTTCAAGTCAAACCAAAACATGTCAACATAAAGGTGGAATAACAACACTTGTCCTGTCAGTCCGGCGATCATGAAACACAGCTGTCACTGTAGATTCGTACAATTATAAGAGTGATTTTTCTGCCTGAGGGGCGGCACGTATAAAAACTGATCTCATTCGTTTTGACACTCACTCGTCCAGAGACACTCGCAGGAGTCACGGATGTCTTTGCTGAAGCGCTTTCTCTCCTGGAGGTCAGAGGAGTTGTCTCATGTCAAGGATGCGACCGAAATAAAGGCGATCCCGTTTCCTTGTTAACTGAGCTGTCTGGCTATTATCAATATTCGGCACATGAATTGATTTGTGCTTTAGGTGGACCCAAATGAGCAGGGATTTTCAAGAACATCAATAAAGAAAGTCCTAAACCCCGTTCTGGAGCGCTTGTGTTTGTCGATGTATGTAGGTGTTCTCTTTGGCTTGCCGGCTTCCTCTGCCTCCTCTTCCTCTCTCGCCAGAAGACATTGTTCTTGAATCCAGCTCTGGATCCCACTCTGAGGAAAATAGGACACACTGAAAGAATGACGCTTATTACTGAATTCCTGTCCTATGAAACGGCTGATCTGCCTGCAGTGACGCTAAATTAGACTTTGTTTAAATATCTAATCAATTATGCACCTAACTACTCGATAACTGAAACTACTATTTCTGTTTTCCCACAACAAACAATATCTGTTTTGTAAAATATTGATATTGAAGTGGTAAATTATAATTTTTGATTGAAAAAAGCAGGAAGAACAAGAACAAAAACAGCAGAAATTGGATGAAAGTTCAGAATTATCGGTGAGAATGAACTTAGAAAGAGCAGAAGTTCAAATGAAAATGAACGCAGCACGGATAAAAATATTTATTTCTAATCCAGGAGCAATACAGATTTGCACAATGCTGATCTGGATAATAAACGAATCAAAACAGCACAACATTACAAAGTTGCACCACACCGGACTCGAACCCGCAACATGACAGGCTTCAGGCTTCAGAGCCAGTGGCTTAGCAGAGTGCGTAGCATTTTAGACAGATTCGCATGCTAAACTAACTTAATAATAAAGTAGATTCTAACGCCACTTTAGAATGAATGGTAGACGGTTAGCATGCTAACATATTAGCACGCTAAGCTACGTAGCAGAAATCAGCAAACACAGGCACGGGCAACTTTGGAGAGGTATTTCTGTTCAGTCATTTCTGTGCGGCTCGGTCCAAAGATCATATGGCCAGATTTTGGACATAATTGGACGACAATTCTGGGAGGAGTAGCGAAAAACAGTTTCAATTACTTAAAAATGGCCGACAGACACACTGATGGAAAATGACAAAATGAGACATTATCAGAACGGGCATAAATCAGGCAATGAAAAGATATTAAAACATAATTTGGACAATGCTTTCCAAAGTTATAAGCAAAAAATTTAATTTTTGGTATCTCACGGCCCATAGGTGTTGCTGTTCTTAAATTTGGCATGGACCCTCAATTCGTGGTGTTGAAGTGTACTAAGTTTTGGACGATTTTCGGCTCGGTCCAAAGATCATATGACCAGATTTTGGACAAAATTGGACGACATAAGTGGGAGAAGTAGCAAAAAAAAGTTGTTTTTCAATTACTTAATGGCTGACAAAAAAAGATATTAAAACAACATCATTTGGGCAATGCTTTCCAATGTTCATTTTTGGTATCTCGCAACCCATAGGTGGCGCTGTTCCCAAAATTGGCATGTACCCTCAATTCATGGTGTTGATGAAGTGTACCAAGTTTTGTTTTGATTGTTCAAAGTTTGGCCGAGATGCAGCCTATGAACCATTTTTGGGTTCACAACATAACTTTTGAACAAAGATGCATAAAAAATCTATAAAAATGAATAAAAATCTGTTCAGTCACGTCTGTGCAGCTCAGTCCAAAGATCATCTGAGCCAATTTTGGGAAGAATTGGATCAACTTTCAAGGAAGAGTAGCAGAAAAACTATAGATTTCAAAAGGGCCCCTACTGTAATGGGTGGAGTCTTAACATAAGCCATTGATTGTGATTAGTAAGAAGAGATGAAACAGCTGTACTACGTTTCATTTTTCTAGAATTGGTGGTTCAGGAGTTATTTCCATTTAAATGTACATTTTCGAACTAATGGTGGCGCTATAGAGTTGGTTCGAGAGACCCTAAATTTGGTCAGCTCACTATTCATGGCCATCACTACAAGTGTGCCAAATTTCATAATTTTCCTATGTTCCGTTCATAGGGCTGCCATAGACTCCCATTGGATGAAAATAATAAGAAAACACCGATACAGTAGGGACAAGAGCCCTTCGAGCCTGGCCCCTAAGTTATGAGACAGAACTGTTCAACTGAGGCCGTAAACTAATGTAGGGAAAAGAGTGTCACGTCGCTGTCAAAATAAAAGTCTCACTTCTGAAAAATCGGCTAAATGGGAAATCTTGGCTGATGCTGACCATTAAAAAATGGCAAAAATTGGCCAGCATATTGGCCAAACAGTGACCATTGTCATTTGGGACGCACAATACTGGGTTTTTGGCGATGTCCGATATTCTTAAAATAATTTTGGCCAATAGCCGATGCCAAAACCACAACACCAAGTCTCTCCTGTGTGGAAATTATAAGCAAATTATTATTAATTTTGGTTAGTTTTTAATTTAATAAATACATTTTTAACTTATTAGCACCGAAATGGTCTCACTGTAGAGCCATGTTTGATAGTAAACTGTTGGTTCTTCCAAAATGTTGCTTTATTACTTTTGGTCAGTTTGGTTTGAAATCTCAAGCGGTTTCTTATAAATATTTGATTGAACTCCATAAAACCACTTTGTACATAAAAAGCTAGAGTTTTACTTCTCGTGAACAAACTGTGAATGGTGTTTGCTCGTGCAAAGTCTTCTCCACAATGCTGGAGTGTGGGTGGTTGCCAGGGCATTTGTTAAGGTGTTCGAAGTGCTTGTGGTGTGTTATACGGTTGCTAGGGCATTTTGTTTACTGGCAAAGCCCCAAGTCTCTGATATTTTGGTCTCAGAAATGGCACGGCTCCCTCCTTCATTGCAAGTCTGTGGGATTTTTCAGTTTTATCACGCAACAGGCAAATAGACCGCAGCCATCTCCTCAACAAGAAGCATGATTTGAGATATCAGTTCACATCTACGGAATGAACAGTGTGCAGTGAGGTACAAATCAAAATTTAATAATCAAGTTTCTAATTTCAGGTGGCAGTTATTTAATAGATGATGTCTGCTCAGTCAGTTAACTCAAAGTAATACCAGCTCTAGCTTAATTTGTGTGTAATTTAATTGACAATAAGAATTTAATTTAATTCAGTTTGTACTGCAAACTACTAAAAGTGAACTTAAATACTGTTTTATGCATTTTTAGTGCACTTTGAAGTATAGTCTCAGTAAACTACCAGTTTAGTAGATTTCTACTGCAAGTATACTCGTAGGTTTTCTTCAACTGAACTTTACATCATACTTTAAGTATGCTACTAGGTCTCTATTTAGGTATTTTTTTTTTATTATTAGTGTTTGCATTTTAAAATTTGCTTGTTGAAAATCCTTATACGTCAATGACCCATATATATATATATATATATATATATATATATATATATAATTGGACATTAAAGGTGACATTTTCAAATAAAGTTAAAAAAATGCAAAATTCCCATGTATAACACTTTAAAGTGTCAAATATCACCTAATAATGGGAAAGCTATTTTTTTTTAATCAGATTTTTGATTATTGATTAGAAGGTGCTCCTTAAATTTTGAAGTGCTCCTAAAAAGAAAAGCGTAGAGCCCTGATATATGAGTGCATTCTTTTCCTAACAATGTTTTGTTTCTCAAACACCTGCAGTAGCAGGATAGCCATGTTTCTTTGGCAACTTTTTGTTACTTCAGGGGGGATATCCTGTACCAGCTTGTAGATCTTATTTTTGCCTGAACTGTTGTTTTTTCAGGACTGTTGTTGTCCCTTGGTGATAAAACCGTGTTTGAGATATAAGTTTCTGCAGAACACTATTGTATTGTATTATGAGCTCAACCTACGGCCCGTTGAGCAAAACCTTGACCTCTACTACATGCAACAGTGCACCGTACGCTCTCACGTGATCCAGAATAAACCGCTGTTCGGCATCGAGGAGGCCTCCGCCTCTAACATGAATGAAACTAATCTCTTGATTATTTAGGCAGGGAACATGAACATCCATTCTGAAGAGATTAGCATTACTCCACTAGTCCTCGGCTCTGCTTTATGTTCGTCTTTCTGTCGATGACGGATGGTAAATCTTGGACTGATTGCATCCAGCACCTCCCCAAAAGAGAGCTAAAAATAATCTGCTTGTCCAAACAACAGTTCTTTGAAATGCTATCGTTAAAAAACGTCTTTTTAAATCGGGTTTAAGTGGATTTCCACACTTGCTTCGTAACGCAGCACCTCATCCAAACGCTGGTTGTGTAACTGTTCTTCTTCCATGTGGATTGGCACATTTGACTGCTACTGCAGGAGCATTAGTGCTCCAGTCTACTGCGTTCATGTCACCAAATGCACTCGCCGGATTTTCATCAGACTATAGAACAGACAAAAAACTGATTCAGACTACGAACGACATTGATTTATTTACGCTTCTATAGAATTTCAGAGTTTAATCCGATTGATTGCGTCTAACACTTTGACTTATTGATGGTCCATATGCTCAAATACAAAGATTATGCAATTTTGTCTATGCACGTTGTTGAATAGAGCAGTAAAAAAAAATGGGAATTTGGTACCAAGAGTGTGGTTTGTGTCTCAGTTTTTTAGTAAGTTGCCAATGAAACTAATTTTCATTTTAGTTTTTATCGCATATTTGTATTTTATTTAAATAAAAACAAGTAATTATTGTTAAATGGACCAGTAAAAAAAATGGATTTCTAGAGGGAATTTGGCACTAGTGTTCCAAAGGGGGAAGACAGGGTACTTATTATTTGAGCATTTTTATAAGTATTTCAGTTTGTAGCTCTAATTTTTTCTGTTTTGTTTTAGTAGTTTTAGAATTTCAACTTAAAATTGTTTTATTTTAGTGAGTTTCCAAGAAAACAAAGTAACGTTACTAGTGTAATTTTAGTATTATTAATTATTTTAGCATTTATTAATATTTTTAGTTAGCCGTTTAATTATTTTTATACTTTCAGTTTTGTCAGGTTTTTTTTTTTTTTTTGTTAAATTTTTTTAGTAATTTTATGTTCTTTTGTCATTTTTATTTATTTTGAAGTACTTCAGTTTATAGCTCTTATTTTTTCAGGTTTTGTTTTAGTAATTTTAGTATTTCAGCTTCAACTTATTTTGTTTCATTAAGTTGCCAAGGAAAAATAGTTTTCATTCAGGTTTTTTTTAACTAATGTTTATATTTTAAATAAAAAAAGAAGTAATTATCGTTAATTGAACCATTATAAAATGAATCAGTTCTAGAGGGAATTTAGTACCAAGAGTGTAATTACTAGTGTTATTTTACTATTTCTTATTAATTATTTTAGCATTTATTAATATTTTTAGTTAGCCATTTAGTTATTTTTATACTTTCAGTTTTGTCAGTTTTTATTTTTATTTTTCTTTGTTACATTTTTTAGTAATTTTATGTTCTTTTGTCATTTTTATTTATTTTTAAGTATTTCAGTTTATAGCTCTTATTTTTTCAGGTTTTGTTTTAGTAATTTTAGTATTTCAGCTTGAACTTATTTTATTTCAGTGAGTTGCCAAGGAAACTAATTTTCATTTAAGGTTTGTTTCAAATATTTGTATTTAAATAAAAAAAAAAAAAAAAAAAAGTAATTCTCGTTAATTGAACCATTATAAAATGAATCAGTTCTAGAGGGAATTTAGTACCAAGAGTGTAATTACTAAATAAAAAAAGAAGTAATTATCATTGAATGGACCAGTAAAAAATATCGTTTCTAGAGGGAATTTGGTAATTTGGCGTTAAAAAACGTTACTAGTGTTACTTTAGTATTACTTATTTATTGTTTTAGTATTTATTCATATTTTTAGCTATTTTTATACTTTCAGTTTTTGTCAAATTTTCATTTGTTTTTGTTTACTTTTTCAGTAATTTGATGTTCTTTTGTCATTTTTATTTATTTTTACTTAAGTATTTCCATTTATAGCTCTTATTTCTTCATTTTTTTTATTTATTTTAGTATTTCAGCTTAAAATTAATTATTTGCAACTCTGCAACTTACTGAAATAAAATAAATTTAATCTGTAATACTAAAATTACTAAAACAAAAACTGAAAAAAGAAGTGCTGTAAAGTACTTAAACATGAAAATTATTTTCTTTGGCAACTTACTGAAATTTCATTTTTATTTAAGTGTTTAAGTTTATAGCTCTTATTTTTTAAGTTTTTGTTTGAGTAATTTTAGTATTTCAGCTATTTTATTTCAGTAAGTTGCCAAGGAAAATAATTTTCGTTTAAATTTTTTTAGCTAATATCTATATTTTATTAAAAAAAACAAAAGGTAATTATCGTTAAATAGACCAGTAAACAATTGATAATTTCTAGAGAGAATTTGGTACCAAGAGTGCCGTTACTAGTTTTATTTTAGTATTATTTATTAATTATTTTAGTGTTAATTAATATTTATAGTTTTTTAAACTTTTTAATTATTTTGTTCTTTTGTCATTTTTATTTGATTTTTATTCAAATATTTCAGTTACGTACTTATTTTTATTTCAGTAATTTTAATACTCCAGCTTTTTTTATTTATATTTTATTTAAATTACCAAAAAAAGTAATTGTTTTAATTAAGAGCAACAACGCTGGTAGAGTAATTGATAATATTACTGAAATGTGTAAGATTTGTATAGATTTTCTCTTAAAGTTAACATAAAGTCGACATTGTTTCCATTTAATTTAATTTTAATTTTAATTAACAAATTATCAGTACTTGTTCCAAAGAAAAATGTTTTGTTTTTAATTCTTAACAAAATGAACAACCTTCCTTCTCTCAAGTAAACTTCCATCCCACTTTGACTTTTCATGCCCGTATTGGCCATATAGTTGTGCGTAGTTATGCTTAGAAAGGCAGCCAGTTGAAATTATTTGTACTTTGTGCTTTGCATTACAAAACTGCACTCAGTGTAGTGCTGTAACATGATTATAGCATTGAATGCATTGGAAAACATTGACTTCAGACATGAAAGGCGGCCATGTCTGCTAGTCTTATCATTTATGTCACTAAAGGTCTGGTATATTTGGCAATGTATGCCACTTGGTGCTATTTTTTGTGTCCGCCGTTTCCAAAGTACTCCATAAAGTTTCAAAGTGGGGCAGAGTCCTTCGTTTAATGTTAGCAGATCTCAGAGGGAATATGTGCATCAGGGCTAATAGCTTTATCTATAATTGTATGTTAAGCTCTGCGTTTCTACCCATTCTTATAGGAAGAAGTCACAAAAATGGGATGAAATGAACATTTTGGCCACATATCACCCGGCGGATAAGGACTATGGGCTGATGAAGATAGACGAGCCCAGCACGCCATACCACAGGTAAGCAACGCACACGCACGCACACACACACACACACACACACACACGCACACACGCGCACACACACACACACACACACACACACACACACAATGCTATTGTGCTACTGTGTGGATTCAGGAGTGAAGCTACTGCCACCCTTTTAAATCTAATAAGAAAATGAACAAAATTGTAATTTAGGAAAAAAAAATCTACTTTCAAATAATTTTTCAAGTAGGTCTGCTTCTAACAACTATTTTTTAAATTGATTAATCTATCAACTAATTTATTGATTAATCTAAACGGCTAATTTCCCACAAAAAATACTAATTTTTACTAAAGAGCATTTTTTTTCTTTTAATGAAATTAATTAATTGGAGATGCTTTTGATTTAATAAAATTTAATGGAACCATTAAAACGGAATCCAGAGAAGTAATGGAAAGTAATTTGTTAAAAATAAAACTGTAAAATTAATTAGACTTTTTGATTAAAAAAATGAACCATTAAAACAAAGTATAAAAAAATTAAACAATGGCAGCATTTGGTTAGTAATATGCATTGCTAAAAACTTCATTTGGACAATTTAAAGGCGATTTTCTCAATGTTTTTTTTTTTTTTTTTTTTTGCACCCTCAGATTCCAGTTTTTCAAATAGTTGTATCTCGGCCAAATATTGTCATATCCAAACAAACCATATATCAATGGAAATGCTAATTATTCAGCTTTTAGATGATGTATACAATGCAATAATAATAAAAACGATTGCCCCTATGACTGGTTTTGTGGTCCGAGGTCACAATTGTGCTACTGTGTGGATTCAGGAGTGAAGCTGCTGCTACCCTTTTAAATCTAATAATAAAATGAAAATGTGCTTGTAAGAGCAAATTGGATTAAGTGAAGGAGTGATTAAATGAACAAAACAGTAATTTAGGCAAATAAAATAAACTGCAAATTTATTTTAAGTAGTCCCTCCTTCATTCTTTTCTTAGTTCCCTCAGTCAAACATCTGACTGAATAGCTCATTATGCAGCTCATTATGCAGGTCTTTGTCTTCTCAGGTGTAAATCACAGCATTATTCATGATCATTCACGCCTCCTCGCATACAGTCGTTCTAAACAAAAAGTGTCTTCAAAAATATAAATCTATATACTGTTTTGTGTAAACAAGTGAACTAAATGATTTTCACATCATTTGGTAGAAAAAAACTCTAGCCTACCACATCCAGTTCTCAAAAGTCTTGTGAACAAATATTTTGTATGTGTTTCATGACCTTATTTCAGTGACTTCAAAAATTTAGTTTTTCACTAAGCACGCATAAACGTATGTACATGTACATTCTTGTTTTGCTGACATATTATTGTAGCCCAATATGTGCTGATTACAATGTAATCAGATTTAGGCCATTTATATGTTTTTAAGATACTGAAAAAAGCACAAATGTCAAGGCATGTCAAAACTTCTCCAGGGCCCCAAAACACCCTCAGACTAGCCTGGAAAAATCCAGACCCTAATCTATTAAGATTAAGGGTCTGGCATCGAGCAATGAAAAGGATCTAACTCGAGGGGCGGCACCAAGCATGCATTTGAAACTATTGCTGTACGCAATTGGATAACTCCAGACCAATCACAACAAAACACGGTGTGACGTATCCAGAGCGACGGTGAACATATAAGAGTGGATTTCAATGTTATAACATAAACAATGTGACAAGATTAATAACTATTAATTACGACAGCCGAATCAACCTCATAAAACAATTAGGTCCGATCAAACTATTCATTATATCAACTAATATGTGGATGGACACTAGAGTTTCATTCAGCAGCGAGACATATCGTCCTGTTCAAGTTAGGCTACTGTATTACTATTGAATAGTTCAGTTTTTCGTTACAGTAAGTTTACCAAGTGACTCTTACCATTTGTAAATGAGATGGACCTCATCCACCACAATCCCGATCAGGTTGTCCCGGTAGACCTTGTTCGATAACATATATCGCCACTTCTTTTTTTAACAGCCAGGACTCGAGACTGCAGAATGCTATCTGGCATTGCCCGCTTCGGATCTGTTCCTCTTCGTGGTCGCCCCATACGCTTAACTACCAGCGGAGCTAACTGATAAATTAAACTCTTGCCGTATCCAGTCGGCAAAACAGCAAAAACGTCCTTCTTGCAAAGGAACGTTTCGAGCTCTTTTAAATGATAAGCCAAGTCTAACTCGGTCATTGTAGCGGCCAAAGCCGTTTCAAACAACTGCTTTTCATCTGTAGATCCCTTTCAATGTTTACTAAATGGTTCCGGACGTCGCAGCGCTGTCGTCATCAGCTTAGCTCGCCTCTGGCCCGCCTACATCAGATACACCGATTTGATTGGTTCCCAGAACTGCTTACGTATTGCAGTAACATGCATCATTGCTCGATGCCAGAGTGTCTTGCAGAGACAATTCAAATTGTACTCTCGCGAGACCTCTGGATTTCCAGGGTACCCTCAGACCCCAGAGGGTTAAAAAAGGTGCATACGTGAGTCTAGTTTATAGTAGCAATGCACTGATGTGGACCATAAACAATAGATTAGACTGCTACAGTTTGAAAAAGAGTAATTGTTTAAAGATTTGATCTCTTGCTGAGGCTCTTTTTATTGTAAATATGGGTGGTTCAAAGCATTGCTCTACTCTCTGGATATGTTACTGCCCTGTCTGCAAAATACAAGAGCAGCACTGAGGGTGCAACTCAATACGACCGGGTAATTTGCGGAAAAGGTCATGCTGTCGTTCTCCCTTTGGGCTATCGGCCAAAAATCTCCTGTCCTTCTTAGGATGGTTGGCGATGACGAGGATGAGGGGGCGCTCAGCGATTCGGACGGGAACACAGACTTACCCGGAGATGACCTCGCTAAAAAGTAAGTGATGCATGATTGTCATCTCTGATAAGAATGAAAGTGTAGTGAAAGGATTTCTTAAAATGCTAGCTACCAACATTTATATGACTCCCCAATGATCTCGGCTTACTTGAAATAATAACTAAATGTTTATATTCACTGTTTTGTCAGGCTGTAGTGTTTCAAAACAGCTTAAAGCATGCATCTCTTGGATTCAATGAGTTAATTTGAAAGGCAAGCAGAAATACATCAAGTTTTGGTAACATGATGGATCTACACTGTCACAATCCTTCACGTTTTTCCTCAGTCAAGTCCACTTTGACTTTGGTGGATTCACTGCATTCTCTGATAAAGGGAGAAGCCCATTAAGATACAACAGCTGCGAGAACAGAGTGTTTCTATAATTTTTGGTTTTCTGCCGCTTTGTTAGTTCAATCTAGTTAACGATACATGAATAACCAGAAGTCCGAACAGATGTCACGTCACGGCCTACAGGCAAATCAACTGCTTTTACAACAGTGTCTGCCCAACATCTTCTGTCTGACTGTTTCTGTTTGGAGTTCGACTCAAATGCACTGTCATTTCAGTGTTTCCAAAAAAAGCCTCAGAAAAGCATGTCAGCAAACTGGCTCATAGTGGCACGTATATTGATCTACAGCCAGTAACCCATAGCTGACAAAAACTTTGATTTAATAAGGGTTTTGCATAGTGTGAACATCTGAGCGCTTTGCGTAATTTTACAACCTAGTTGGATATATTTCACAACACATTTAAAAACGTAAAGGATTTATTAGAGAATAAAAATGTCCTGATAATTTACTCAGCCCCATGTCATCCAAGATGTTCATGTTTCTTTCTTTAGTCAAGAAGAAATTAAGGTTTTTGAGGAAAACTTCCCAGGATTTTTCTCTATACAGTGGACTTCAATGGATTCAATGGATTGAAGGTCCAAAATGCAATTTCAATGTAGCTTCTTTTTTGAAGTTGTCTAATACGCCGTCTCTGGGCCGAAATGGCTGCTTGAATGTGAACGTTTGAGACAAAAATTAACCCTTTATAGAGCACTCATTGAAATACTTGGAAATTCAACCTCAGAGTGTTATTGGAGGTTATTACAAGACTTTTGAACTTTTGTGTCTTAAAAAAAAAATTGTATATTTTTTATGTTGAAAATTAAGGTAAAGTAAGTTACCATATATGGTTCCTTGCCGGTCTATGGTAATTTGTGTGTGTGTGTATATACAGTAGTCAACATTCGAAGTGGATCAAAAAAGTTAATCAAAAGTTGTCCTAAGATAAGAACGGGTATTCTTTTTGGTTTTAGGACAAATTTGATGAAAGGTTTTGATCCACTTCGAATGTTGACTACTGTATATATATATATATACAAAAACTTAACTGAATATTTATTTAGGAAATTAAAAATCTTTGTTTTCCTCATCAGAACCCTTGATGGGGTCAGCTGGCACAACAAAAACCAACCTCTATCCATAGAATTGTTGAATAGACAGCTGCAAATGAAAAGTGAAGATCTACTGAACTTTATTCACTTAAATTGTAAATATATAATGAGAAGTGTGGAAAAAAAATAGCACAAAGTACTGGTGGCACCACTTATTTTAGCTGAAATAATAAACACCAATCTATGCTACTATAATATGAAATGGCTTAGTAGTAATTAGTAGTAACTTCAATAAATGTCTTATCCTTCCCACTGGATCACTGTATAATGTTATACAAACCTGTGTCAACGTCCAATGCACTATTGAGTACAATTGTTCTACATTATAATGACATATACAGTATTGTAAATATATAGTTAAGTAAAACAAAAATAGCACTATACATTCTGGTGGTACCACTTCTTTTAGCAGTAATGAGGCCCTCAGTAAAAAATAAACGCCAACATATGCCATTTTATTATAATAAAAAACTATAGGTACTAAAACTGACCAAAATTACACATTTTCACTGTTTATTTCTTGATCATTTCAATAAATGGTTTAAGTTTCACAATGGATTACTGTATAATGTTATACAAGCTTGTGCAATATTCAGTGGACTAAAAACAGGCATACTATCACTTACTTACTCTTACCTGAACAGGGCGTAAGTCTAAAAATGGACATACTGTATGATCGAATATGATCACCATTTTTATACCACAGCTTTCACTAATTTCTAGAAATCCTGTGCAAACAATGTCTATATCAACGTATAACACAACTATTCAACCATGCAATGTGTGAGTTTCATTGACTTACAATTGTGGTAGGAGCGTAAATCAGCATTTTTCTACCTGCGGAAGCACGCTGAAGTTTGAAACGCCCCGGACATCTTCCGATTGGTCAGATGCCATCTGAGACGTAGACTTACATCCGTTGATTGGCTGGGAGAAAAGCATGCAAACGCCATTGAAAATGTTCGATTAAGTTACCAAATATGGTTCTTCTCCCGATAAAGGGTTAACCTTGTATACCCCTCCATATTTACAAACACAACACCGGAAGACACAGCCATTAAGAGATCATTTCTAGTTAATGTAACAGAATTTACCAGTATTTTGATAGTGATGTGTGAATGGCTCTTTACTGATAAAATGATGGATAGTCGTTGCCATTTATGGCAATTTCCTGGTGTTACTGTGTGAAAGGGGCTATTAAGTCACTAGTTTTGCAAACAAACTGTGTGCACCAATGCCATTTACTCTATCACTGCTTGGTTTTGAATTTTTATCCAATATTGGGTGAACTATTCCAGCTACTAGATGTTAAAAGTATGTTGTAAGTGGACATAAATTCTCACCAGAATGTTCATAGATTTTCTTGCCCTGAGAGAAAGGCACTTGAGTCTTTGAATGAATAGGTCCGTTTTAATGCAGGATTTGGGTGTTTAAGTCTAGATCCGTGTCTTTAAAAGCTCTGAGATGGATGTGAGTGAGTGGTTTGTCTGCCGCAGGCCTGTAACTGAATCTGTAGCTGATGTTAGCATCTAGGAAGAGCATCCTGAACCTAATAGTAGTGCCACTACTCTGCCTTAATCCCGCTCGCCTTTACTTTCTTTCTTCATCTCTATCTCTGCTCTCTTTTGTCATCGTCCTCCTCCTACTGTGTCTTTCTTTCACCACTCTATCTTGTCTTTCCCTCAGGCACGTGTGGTTTATGTTCTCCTACCCAGCATTCACTGGGGCCATTATTTGTGTGTGTGTTTGTGTCCGGTTACTTCTCCAGCCTTCTCACATTAACTACAGAGACAACCAGGTTTTGTGAAAAACTTCCTTAATAAGCTAAACTAAGTTATATTTTATTAACATTAGCTATTATTATAATGAGAAAGTCAAATTAATTGAAGAGCTTATTATTTTTTTCCCTTATAAGGAACTTCAGCTTCCGTCGAGTCTTCCTCTGTAGTTTCTATTTATAAGAAGTCGATATGAATACAGTATGATTGCATCAAATTTTGGTCAGAGTTAAATGGATGTTTTGGGCAATTACATATTTATTGGTTTTTCATTTCATGACGAAGACAGGAAGGTTTTTAGCTATAGTGATGCACATTAGGTGTGTAATTGATGCTTTTACCATTATTGTGCCGCCACAGGAAATGATGGGGAATTAAGCTTGTTGCATAAGCCTGTGGCAGCATAAATCATCAGAAAATGCATACAAATTATGATTATGTAATGTAATGGTATACAGATGAGGACAAAAGTTTACAGAATCTACAAAATGTTAATTATTTTAGCAAAATAAGAGCGTTCTTCTAAAAAAATCCTTCTTTTTTTTCTAGCATTTTTGTGCATTTGAATCCTTTCCAACAATGACTGTATGATTTTGAGATCCATCTTTTCACACTGAGGACAACTGAGGGACTCATACGCAACTATTACAGAAGGTTCAAACACTCACTGATGCTTTAGAAAGAAAAAACATCCATTGAAATATTTTGAACAGAATGGAGATGTGGTAATCTTTCTTATTTTGCATAAATTTAATTTAGTACTGCCCTTCGGAAGCTACAGAAGATACTTGCATGTTTCCCGGAAGATAACATAAGTTTAAATTTACCATGATCAGTGAGCATTTGAACCTTCTGTAATAGTTGCATATGAGTCCCTCAGTTGTCCTCAGTGTCAAAAGATGGATCTCAAAATGAAACAGTTATTGCTGAAAAGGGTTTAAATGCACAAAAATGCCTAAAAACCAAAGAATTTGTGGGACCTGAAGGTTTTATCTGGACTCATGAAAAACTATCACTAAACTAAAAAACACAGCTGTGGATCATTCAGGAAACAATGCAGTATTAAGAATCATAGGGGATGTACTTTTTATAAATTCAGTTATTCTCTTGTGGACTATATGTGAACATCTTTTATGTGAAATATCTTATTCAGGTCAGTACTAAATAAACAATAACATGCATTTTGTATGATCCCAATTATTTTGCTAAAATAATTAACATTTTGCAAATTCTGCAAGGTGTATGTGAACTAAACGGGAAATAATAAAATATAAATTTGTATTACAAAAACTAATTCAAAATATTGAATGATGGCTTCTCGTTCTCACCTGTCTGTCTCAGGCTGGCGGCGGCGGCGGCGGCGGCGGAAGGCGCAGAATCTCGCTTCATGGAAGAGCCAGAGGAGGAGAGCAGTGAGGAAGAGGAGGAGGAGTTGAGTCCGGAGGATCAAGGTGAGACACGTGTCTCTGTCTCTCATGGCCCCAGATTCACCTCTGTTTCCTCTCACACTGATTACACATTTGCACAGCTCACCGCACCGTCAGCCGGCGGCTCAAACACACACTGCTCCGCAACTCGTTCTCTCTCTTTTGTCTGTTTTTCTCAATTCTTTTTAATGCACAGTCTTATGTAGTGTTACATGCAGGGTTTGTCTAGTAAAGGTTTATAAGCATATACAGTCGTGGCCAAAAGTTTTGAGAATGACACAAATATTAGTTTTCACAAAGTTTGCTGCTCAACTGCTTTTAGATCTTTGTTTCAGTTGTTTCTGTGATGTACTGAAATATAATTACAAGCACTTCATACGTTTCAAAGGCTTTTATTGACAATTACATGACATTTATGCAAAGAGTCAGTATTTGCAGTGTTGGCCCTTCTTGTTCAGGACCTCTGCAATTCGACTGGGCATGCTCTCAATCAACTTCTGGGCCAAATCCTGACTGATAGCAACCCATTCTTTCATAATCACTTCTTGGAGTTTGTCAGAATTAGTGGGTTTTTGTTTGTCCACCCACCTCTTGAGGATTGACCACAAGTCATCAATGGGATTAAGATCTGGGGAGTTTCCAGGCCATGGACCCAAAATTTCAACGTTTTGGTCCCCGAGCCACTTAGTTATCACTTTTGCCTTATGGCACGGTGCTCCATCGTGCTGGAAAATGCATTGTTCTTCTCCAAACTGTTGTTGGATTGTTGGAAGAAGTTGCTGTTGGAGGGTGTTTTGGTACCATTCTTTATTCATGGCTGTGTTTTTGGGCAAAATTGTGAGTGAGCCCACTCCCTTGGATGAGAAGCAACCCCACACATGAATGGTCTCAGGATGCTTTACTGTTGGCATGACACAGGACTGATGGTAGCGCTCACCTTTTCTTCTCCGGACAAGCCTTTTTCCAGATGCCCCAAACAATCGGAAAGAGGCTTCATCTGAGAATATGACTTTGCCCCAGTCCTCAGCAGTCCATTCGCCATACTTTTTGCAGAAGATCAATCTGTCCCTGATGGTTTTTTTTTTTTGAGAGAAGTGGCTTCTTTGCTGCCCTTCTTGACACCAGGCCATCTTCCAAAAGTCTTGGCCTCACTGTGTGTTCAGATGCGCTCACACCTGCCTGCTGCCATTCCTGAGCAAGCTCTGCACTGGTGCCACTCCGATCCCGCAGCTGAATCCTCTTTAGGAGACCATCCTGGCGCTTGCTGGACTCTCTTGGACGCCCTGAAGCCTTCTTAACAATGCAGTGGAAAGTTTTTTTGGGATTAAGTTCATTTTCATGGCAACGAAGGACTATGCAATTCATCTGATCCCTCTTCATAACATTCTGGAGTATATGCAAATTGCTATTATAAAAACTTAAGCAGCAACTTTTCCAATTTCCAATATTTAGGTAATTCTCAAAACTTTTGTCCACGACTGTATATTAATACAAGTGAAACTGGTACCAATAGTTTTGATACCACAGTGGAAATCAGGGATGTACGATTAATCGAAGGCGATTGTCATGCGCATTTTGTCAGTAAAACCGTTTGTGTAATCGGTAGTAAATCTCCAGCACATGCTTTCAGATGGAGCAGTATTTACTACACAGAGCCGTACTGCCCTCCAAAGGCAAAGTGCAGTAACTACGCCAACACTGAAAGAAAAATGCCTTTAAAGGAACACTCGACTTATTTTGGAAATAGGCTCATTCTCCAACTCCCCCCGAGTTAATAAGTTGAGTTTTACCGTTTTGAAATCCATTCAGCCGTTCTCCTGTTCTGGCGATATCACTTTCAGCATAGCTTAGCATAGATCATTGAATCCTATGAGATCAATAGCATCGCGTTCAAAAATGACCAACGAGTTTCGATATTTTTCCTATTTAAAACATGACTCTTCTGTAGTTATATCGTGTACTAATACCGGTGGAAAATGCAAAGCTGCGAGTTTCTAGGCTGATAAGATTAGGAACTACACTTCCATTCCGGCGTAATAGTCAAGGAAGTTTGCTGCCGTAATATGGATGCAGCAGGCGGAGTATTATCACGCAGCGCCTGAAATTAGTTCCCAGCTGGATTAGCATTTGCACATGTGCTGCGTGGTATTACTCCGCCTGCTTGGGTCATGTTACGGCAGCAAACTTCCTTGACTATTACGCCGGAATGGGAGTGTAGTTCCTAATCTTATCAGCCTAGAAAATCACATCTTTACATTTTCCACCGGTCTTAGTACACGATAAAACTACAGAAGAGTCAAGTTTTAAATAGGACAAATATGGAAACTCGTTGGTCATTTTTGAACATGATGCTATCGGTCTAATAGGATTCAATGATCTATGCTAAGCTATGCTAAAAGTGATATCGCCAGAACAGGAGAACGGCTGAATGGATTTCAAAACGGTAAAAATCAACTTATTAACTCGGGGGGAGTTGGAGAATGAGCCTATTTCCAAAAAAAAGTGGAGTGTTCCTTTAAAGTTTTTACGCCAGCTAGTCAAACATGTTGACGCTCTCGTTTCTCTGAAATGGGACATAATTGAACCAGGAGACTTTGCCACAAGACAAAACAGTTGTCACAAAGTCCTTTTTAAGCCTTAACTCAATTTTGACCAAATGTGTAGTTACTGCGCTTTGCCTTTGGAGGGCAGCGTAGGTCACTGACAAGCTACTCTATATCGCTTTCATTATTGCAGACGATTTAATCACGCAATATGGAAATAGAAAGAAAACGTTTCACAATAATGACAGCTGTTTGCATAGCTTCTCAGTGTACTACGGTTTTGTGTAGTAAATGCTGCTACTTCTGAAAGCACGTGAAAATACCACATTTAATGACATGTTTTTACTCCAAACTCACTTCATAACGTTAGTCGAGTGTTTGAAGTAGATCCTTCTGTGAGAGGATGTGGCTTCTCTTACACAGAATATTGCATATTTTTTATAGTATTCTAAGCTGTGATACAGGCATTGCATTATAAATATACTTTATTATGATAAATAAGATAATAAGAAGAACTTCTGCCTAATTATCGTGCAGCCCTAGTGGAAATGAATTTTATTGAATGCTCTCATTTATTTGGAACATTAAATATTGGACATACAGTGCCTTGCAAAAGTGTTCATACCCCCTCATTTTTTTTCACGTTTTGTTGCAGCATTATGTTAAACTGCTTTAAATTACTTTTTTTCCACATCGATCTACGTCTCATACACCATAATGACAAAGCACAAAACAGGTTTGTAACAACTTTGCAAATTTATTAAAAATAAAAAACTGAAAAGATCGCGTTGCATAAGTATTCATACCCTTTTCTGGGACACTCGAAATTTAGCCTTCATATTGCTTCTAGATGTTACTACACTTCGAGTGGAGTTAAACTGTGGCAGATTCATTTGAATGAGTCTGATTTAGAAAGGCACACACCTCTCAGAAAAGGTCTAACAGCTGAAAATGCATATCAGAGCAAAAACCAAGATAACTGCCTGTAGAGCTCAGTGACAGACTTGCGTTAAGGCAATGATCTAGGGAAGAAATCTGCTGCATTGAAGGTTGACAGAAGCATTATCCATACTGGAAGACGACTGGAACAACTAGGACTCGAGAAAATGTCTGCCAGCCCCCATCCAAGCTGACAGAGCTTGAGAGGTGAAAAGGTGAGGCAAAGAATGGCAGATCATTGCCAAATGCAGATGAGCAAAGCTTGTCACATCAGACCCAAAAAGACTCGAGGCTGTAAAGGTGCTTCAACTATGTACTGAGTTAAGGGTATGAATACTTATGCAATGTACTTATTTCAGTGTTTTATGTTTAATACATTTGTAAAATTTGCACATCTGGTTTTTGCTTTGTCATTATTATGGTGTACGGAGTGTAAACTGATGTGGGGAAAAACTAATTTACAGCAGTTTAACATAATGCGGCAACAAAACAAAAAGGGGTATGAATACTTTTGCAAGGCACTGTATATAATCAGATATGTACAATTTATAACAAATATATGAGTAAAACAATAACAAGTACAGCTTGCCATGAGTTTCTCAGTGAAGAGAACTTTGCATCCTGTTTCTCAAGCAGTTATTGAGGTAAACGTTGGCCAATATCAGAACAAATATCACTGTCAACGCACAAAACACACACAAAAAAAATCAAATTATTGTTTTAATTACAAATGTGACAGCTCTAATTATTTATTTCCTAAAACTAAAGATTTGAATCTCTTTGTTTATCCAGTGTTCACTGCTAGAGAAAAAAAACCGAAACAAGTGACTCAAACAAGTGAAATTTTGATATTGGTGTTGTAAGCATATATGCTAATGTGAAAAATAAAACTGCGCATGCAGCATTCAGTTTGATGTACACCACTTTGATGTGTTACCACTTTCCACCAGCTTTTTGTTAACCTAGAACAAAGATTTGTCTTCATCTTTTTGCGTTTCCCTTAATGGACGGTGAATCAGTGGGTTCTGGTGTTTAGAGCTGTATGTTTTGTCTTTCCTCAGCCAGAAAGCAGCAGTTCCAGATGATGAGGAAGATGCATTATAATGAAGGCATGAACATTAAGCTAGCCCGACAACTCATCGCCAGTGAGCTGGCAGAGGATGAAGATGAGGATGAAGAGATGAAGGATGACACAGAGACCGAGGACATCACCGTCGACCCCCCACAAGATGGTAAATGAACTTAGCAGTGTAATGAAAAACACTATTGACCTGCGTTGACCTACTGTACATGTAGTTTGAACAGTTGCTTAAAATGGAAAGTCCCAACAAGAGTAATTGTGGTGTTGAAAATCTGCACATAAACTGAAACGTTCACATGCTCTGAGTGAACTATGATGCTTCGATTGCCTTTTGTGTGTGAAGATTTTGTTTTGCTTTGTTGGAGGAAGAGTCTTCAAGCATGGTCTGTTGACCACTAGAGGTCCCTTGAGATGCTGGAAGGGTTTCCAGATGCTCTCCCAAGATCAGTTTAGGACAAAACACTTCAGAATAGAGCAGAGACTTTGCTTGTTAGTGCAGATGGATAAGTCAAGCATGACTACTGCTATTGCTTTTTTGGGGGGTTAGTGATAAACTCTTAACCCAACATATTAACCCTGGAAACTCTTTATTAACCCTTATATTGGCATAAAATAATATTTTTTTTCAATCAAGCTGTCTATTGAACCTTGTTGTGAAAATATGTTCCAAAATTGCATTTTTCTTCATGTATCATCTTTAGTGAATATTAGGCTGTTGTGACCAATTAATTTATCACTAAAATGTATTTTTCAGTGCGTTTATAGTCTTTGAATAATTTAAGTAAATTTAATAATAGAGATTTATTTATGTGACTTCTTCATGTGATCCGTATGGAAGCCTGTTTCCACCACTGAATAAAAGATGAAAAGAGTAATTGTGATTTTCACAATTCTGACATTTTTCTTGCAATTGCAAATTTACATCATGCAATTCTGACTTCAGAATTGTGATATAAATTTGCAATTGTGCTTTTTTTTTCCACATAAATGCTTTATATAATACGTTGTATGTTTATATCTTGTAATTCTCACTTTAAAACACACATTTGCAAGTTGTTAAGTCAGAACTGTAAAATATAAACTCGCAATTCTGTGAACATACAAGTTGCATTTCCCCCCCTCATAACTGGACTTTATAACTCACAATTGCGAGTTTAGAATTGTGAGGAAAAAGTCAGAATTGCGAGATATAAGCTCGGAATTATGAAAAACAAAAAAGTCAGAATTGAAAGATAAACATGGAAATACGAGAACAAGTCAGAATTGTAAGAAACTTGGAATTTCAAGAAAAAAAGAGTTGTGAGATACAAACTCACATTTGCAAGAAAAAAAAACGGAATTGCGAGAAAGTCAAAATTGTAAGATACAAAATTGCATTTGCAAGAAACTTGGAATTGCAAGAAAGTCAGAATTGAGAGCTATAAACTCGGAATTTCAAGGAAAAAGTCACAATTTAAAGATACAACTTGCATTTGCAAGGAAAAAACTGAATTGCGAGAGTGAGAAATTAAGAAAGGAGAGATATAAACTCGGAGTTGTGAGGAAAAAAGTCAGAATTGTGAGATATAAACTCACATTTTCAAGAAAAAAACTCAGAACTGCGAGAGTCAGAATTGTGAGATAAACTCAGAATTGTGACAAATTCAGAATTGTGAGATACAAACTTGGATTTGCAAGAAAAAAAACTCGGAATTGCGAGAGTCATAATTGAGAGCTATAAACTTGGAATTTCAAGAAAAAAGTGAGAATTGTGAGATACAAACTTGCATTTGCAAGGAAAAAACTGAATTGCGAGAAAGTCAGAATTGTGAGATAAACTCAGAATTGTGACAAAAAATTTAGAGTTGTGAGATACAAACTTGGATTTGCAAGAAGAAAAACTCAGAATTGCGAGAGTCATAATTCAGAACTGTAAACTCAGAATTTCAAGGAAAAAGTCAGAATTTAAAGATACAAACTCGCATTTTCAAGAAAAAAACTCAGAACTGCGAGAGTCAGAATTGTGAGATAAACTCAGAATTGTGACAAAAAAATTAGAGTTGTGAGATACAAACTTGGATTTGCAAGAAGAAAAAACTCGGAATTGCGAGAGTCATAATTCAGAACTATAAACTCAGAATTGCGAGAAAGTCAGAATTGTGACAAATTCAGAGTTGTGAGATACAAACTTGGATTTGCAAGAAAAAAAAACTCGGAATTGCGAGAGTCATAATTGAGAGCTATAAACTCGGAATTTCAAGAAAAAAGTCAGAATTGTGAGATACAAACTTGCATTTGCAAGGAAAAAACTGAATTGCGAGAAAGTCAGAATTGTGAGATAAACTCAGAATTGTGACAAAAAATTTAGAGTTGTGAGATACAAACTTGTTTTTTCAAGGAAAAAGCTGAATTGCGAGAGTGAGAATAAAGAGCTATAAACTCAGAATTTCTAGGAAAAAGTCAGAATTTAAGATACTTGCATTTTCAAGAAAAAACTCAGAATTGCGAGAGAGTCAGAATTGTGAGATACAAACTTGGATTTGCAAGAAAAAAAACTTGGATTTGCGAGAGTCATAATTGAGAGCTATAAACTCAGAATTTCAAGGAAAAAGTCAGAATTTAAAGATACAAACTTGCATTTGCAAGGAAACAACTGAATTGCGAGAAAGTCAGAATTGTAAGATAAACTTGGAATTGAGAGGAGAAAAGTCAGAATTGTGAGATACAATCTCGCATTTGCAAGAAAAAAAATATTGGAATTGTCAGATTTGTGAGAAACTCGGAACTGTGAGAAAAAAAGAATTGAGAGAGATACAAACTTGCATTTGCGAGAAAAATGTCAGAATTAAAAAATAAACTCATAATTGCGAGAAAGTCAGAATTATGAGATACAAACGCGCATTTTGCGAGAAAAAAACCTTTGCGTTAAAGTCAGAAGTTTATATCTCGCAATTCTGACTTTATAACTCAAAGTCGGAATTGTGAGTTTGTATTGGGCAAAGTCACAATTGTTGTTGTTTTATAAATGGTGGAAACAGGCTTCCTTAGATATGTTTTCCCCTGCTTTTTCTGTAGAAATAAAAAAGAAATGCATTTAAAATAATTAAAAAACAAACAATAAAATCTAAATATATTTGATATAATAAAATAAACTGTAGCTTCTCCATCTATTACAGATGGATTCCTTGTCCCGTGAACGTCTGGAAGGCGCAGCTTCGTCACCGGTTCAGCTCCAGGATTCCCCTCCACCCCGTGTTTTCCATCAACACCGCAATGCCACGCATATCATCATCCAGCTCCCTTATTTGCCAAACGTTTATTGTCATCACACTAAGAAACGAGACTGTTATCAAAGCGTTCCAGGCCTGGACTCCACCCTCTTCCTGTGGCGAGAGCGTGGGAGGCCGCTGAGAAAGTGTGCTTGTGTCCTACACCCCGTCACGACTCATCGACGTCCACAATGAACCGTACGCTTTCTCTGGTTTCCCAACTCGGCCGTTATCGACGTTTAATAATCTGAACAGGCAGGTGGTTTAGCATGCACTGGTTAAAGGGGGACTGATGTGGTCTTGGGCTTCCACACACACCGAGCTCTACTGTATGCATGGCTTCTGAAAACCATGTTTAATTACATTGGCACTAATAGTATCTGCCCTGTCTATGATTAACAGGTGAGTATTACTGAACTAGATAGAAAACTACTGATCAGTAGACTGAACCCTTTGGTTGTCTCTGTTGCTTTTCCGAAACTGCAAAAGCTTTATTAGATGCTGAACAGTTCTGACGGTTTTCGACTTGGCATCCTTATCGAGCTTTGTTTGTTTTGATTGCCTTTTTTTTTCCAAATGCCATTATATGATTTCTGAAGAATATAATTATCCTGCAGTACTAAATAAAAGATAAAATAATTTTGATATATTGACCAAGCAATTTGACCTCTAAAATTGCAATTGTTGTTTTGGTGTATTTATCAAATTATAGTCATGAATACTCACACAATATATATGTAGGTTGTAAAAAAAAAAATAAAAAGCTAAATGGGTGAATGATGCAAAATCTGGCAAGAACTTGTCTAGGTCATATTTGGCTTCTAAATATATATAATATATATATATAAACTTTATTTCAGGACTTTGTAACTCACAGTTGTGAGTTTGTATCTCAAAATTCAGATAAAGTTAGAATTGACAAATATAAACTTGGAATTGCAAGAAAAAAGTCAGAATTGTAAGATGCAACTTGCAGTTGCGAGAAAAACAGTCAGAACTTTATTTCAGGAATTTATAACTCACAGTTGCGAGTTTATATCTCACAATTCTAATAAAAGAAAAGTTAGAATTGCGAGAAAAAGGTTAGAATTGAGAGATATACTCGGAATGTCAGAATTGTAAGATACAAACTTGCATTTCCAAGAAAAAAATAAATTCCGAAAAAAGGGCAAATTGTATGATATGAACTTGCAGTTGCGAGAAAAAAAAAGTCTGAACTTTATTTCAGGAGTTTAAAACAAAAGTTAGAATTGTAAGAAAAAAGTAAGAATTAAGAGATATAAACTCGGAATTGCAAGGAAGTCAGAATAAAAAATATAAATTGTAAGAAAAAGGTCAGAATTGTAAGATGCAAATTTGCACTTGCAAGAAAAAAAGTCAAAATTGTAAGATATAAACTTGGATTTGCATGAAGGTCAGAATTAAAAATATATAAACTTGGAATTGTACGAAAAAAGTCAGAAGTGTAAGATGCAAACTAGCACTTGCAAGACAGAAACTCAATTTCGAGAAAGTCAGAATTGGGAGATACAAACTGAATTGCAAGACAAAAGTTGGAATTGTGAGATACAGACTTCAGTTTGCGAGAAAACTCAGAATTGCAAGAAAGTCAGAATTGAAAAATAAACTTACAATTGTGAGAAAAAAGTCAGAATTGTAAGATGCAAACTTGCATTTGCAAGAAAAAACTCGGAATTGCGAGAAAGTCAGAATTGAAAAATCTTAACTTTTATTGTAAGAAAAAAAGTCATAATTGTAAGATGCAAACTTGCGCTTGCAAGAAAAAAAACCTCGGAAATTGCGAGAAAGTCAGAATTGAGAGATAAATTGAATTGCAAGACAAAAGTCGGAATTGTGAGATACAGACTTTAATTCGCAAGATAACTCGGAATTGTGAGAAAGTCAGAATTGAAAAAATATAAATTTGGAATTGTACGAAAAAAGTCAGAATTGTAAGATACAAACTTGCATTTGTGAGAAAAAAAAATTTGCAAGAAAGAAACTCAAAATTTTGAGAAAGTCAGAATTGGGAGATACAAACTGAATTGCATGACAAAAGTCGGAATTGTGAGATACAGACTTTAATTTGCGAGAAAGTCAAAATTGAAAAATAAACTTGGAATTGCAAGAAAAAAGCCAGAATTGTAAGATACAAACTAGCATTTGCAAGAAAAAAAAACTCGGAAATTGCAAGAAAGTCAGAATTGAAAAAAAATGTAAAATTGGAATAGTAAGAAAAAAGAATTGTACGATGCAAGACGTTGTGAGATACAGACTTGCATTTGCCAAAAAGTCAGAATTGAGAGATATAAATTTGCATTTGCAAAAAAACAAAAAGGATTATTTTAATTAAACTTTTTTTATTAAATAAAAATAATCAGGCTTGTTACAGTAATGCAAAAAGGGGAGAGAAAGTCTAAATATATCCTGCAATGTAAAAAAGACTCATTAAAATGCAAAAATATTAATTCTGACTTACTACAAAAAAAAAAAAAAGGAAATTAGATATTTAAAAACATTATTTCATTAATCTAAAAAATTAAGTACATTCAATTAAGTGCTTGCCAGGTTTTGTGAAATTCACCCAAATGTCCACACAGCATTGCTGTTTTGGCTCCTGTCTATATTCTCCACACAAAAAGTACAATCATTAGTTTGAGATGTGTGTTTTTGAGATGTGTTTTCAGTTTCACACGGCCGGCCCTCGACTGAATGATGTCAGGAAATGTTGAGACAGAAACAGTGCTGCACACATTGAACATTAAAGCACTTATTTCTTAATTGGTTACCTATTTTTAATGAGAAAGATGAAAGGTCTGGTATGGTCCTGCGGTATCCCGTCAGTCATTGACATGGATCGCACACATATTCGACTCATGTCAAATATAGTTTAAATCCTACATTTATACGTTCTCAAACACAAGTGCTTTGATTTTATCGTTATGTTGAACTGATTTTTTTCATGGGTTTTGAGTATTTTGACCATTTCTGTCCATTTTATTCCTCCCCAAGTTTTTTTTTTTTGGGTTCTTTTCCTGAATAGATGTGCATGTTCTTCAAACGAAAATGTGCATATTTGTCAGTCATTAAAATGTTGGTATGAACTTGTTCTTTGAATTTGCTTTTTTTTTTTTTTTAATTTGCTTTGAATGCATATTACTAATCAAAAATGAAGTTTTGGTATATTTACGGTAGGAAATTTACAAAATATCTTCATGGAACACGATCTTAATATCCTAACGATTTTTAGCATACAAAAAAATCGATATGACCAATATGTATGTTTGGCTATTGCTACAAAATATACCTGTGCTACTTATGACTGGTTTTGTGATTCAAGGTCACATACAGCTATTACCTTTATAGTTAACGCTATTTCTTGTGGTAAGTGGTCTTTACATTGGCAGAGCTTTAAAGTTTAAACAATCCAGTAATTAGAGTAGCTTTGGCAGAAAACAGTGTTTTTGAGAAGGTAGATTTTAATACTATCAGTCAATGTACAGCAACATCTCTGAAGAATGAAGAGTTTCGTCTGAAGCACATGATTTGCCTCAAGCAAAGTCAGAAATCAACCACTAGATGGAAGCATTTCACAAAAATAAAATATCATACATACATGCAACGAACCCAAACTTGATCCATAAAGTAAAGTTCATTGGAAAGAACTTTCTAAGCTTTAAAAATGCACGTGATACAAAAATAGATATTTGCGTGGTCGATGTAACCTTACATGAATGCTTATAAAGAGCAAAACTGCTCCAGTTTCATTGTGGAATAAAAGTGGGAGTGAACCTTTTCTTCAAACGTGGATTTTGGAGATCCTTGATAGTTTCCCGAAACCAAATCCACGATATTTGCTTAAACTTCCCAAGCACATATTTATGATATCGAGCTAATCTGACGCAATCTTTGATGCAGCACCGAAATTGTGTAATTTGTGGTGTAGGGTGTCAAAAAGGACTTTGGAAGGAGGGGAAGTGAAGACTGGACTCATTGGCCTGTTTCTGGCCGTGTCTCAAATCACAAGGACGGCAAATGTCACCGTTTCTACGAGACACGAAGTTGGTTTTCCTCCAGAGGGCGTTTGGCGGCTCAAACGAGGGATTGAGCCATTGAGTCCTATTCAACATTACAAGACAGATTTGGTCCTAACGAAGACGTTTGTACACTAAAACGTATAATCATTTAAATGCGCGACAGTCAATGAATGATATTTAAAACTGAGATGTGTTCACAATCTCTAAAGCAAAATCTGACGCAAAAATCTCAAACGAATGTGATTGGTCTATCTTAGCCAGCGGTGAGAAAAGTAACATGTGCCATGTGTCTGTAGAACGTCTATTTAAATACACTTGCATTGAATTCAACTATTCAACTAAATAAAACCTGGATAATGATAATAAAATGATTCTTATTAGGTAAAAATAAAGATGCTGTAAAAAAATTCTATCATATTTTGGAACCGTTCCTAAAGGATGCCATTACCCTGGTGAAAAAACAAACAAACAAAAAAACAGCTAAACCAGCCTAGGCTGGTTTTAGTTTTTTTTTTTTTTTCAGCAGCGTAGGAATGGTCTTATAGGATTTTCTTATAGGACAAGACATAAATATCAAAAACATAGGCTGGTCTTAGTTGGTTTAAGCTGTAAGTAGCTGGTTTAAGCTTTAAGTCGCTGGTTTTAGCTGGTCTCCCAGGCTGGTTAGGCTGGTTTTAGCTGGTGGTTTCCCAGCATGACCAGCTAAGACCAGCCTGACCAAACCCCTCTAAAACCAGCTTGGCGACCAGATATGACCAGCTAAAGGATTCCATTACCATGGTGAAAAAAACAGCTAAAATAGCCTAGGTTGGTTGGCGGGTTTTAGCTGGTCAGCAGGCTGGTTTTAGAGGGGTTTTGACAAGACATAAATATCCTGTAGGATCATTTCTACAGGTTTTAATGGGATCCTGTTTTATTTTTCCTGCTGAAAAAAAAAAAAAACAGCTAAAACCAACATAGGCTGGTCTTAGCTGGTTTAAGTTGGAAGTAGCTGGTTTTAGCTGGTCTCCCAGACTGGTAAGGCTGACCAGCTAAGACCAGCCTGACCATCCTGGCCCCTCTAAAACCAGCTTGGCGACCAGCTATGACCAGCTAAAGGATTCCATTACCCTGGTGAAAATACAAGCGAAAACCAGCCTAGGTTGGTTGGCTGGTTTTAGCTGGTCAGCAGGCTGGTTTTAGAGGGGTTTTGGCAACATTCCCAGCTTGGCTGGTTTAAGATGGAAGGAGCTGGTTTTAGCTGGTCTCCCAGGCTTTTCAGGCTGGATTTAGCTGATGGTTTCCCAGCCTGACCAGCTAAAACCAGCCTGAAAAGCCTGTCCAGGCTGGGAAAGTGGCCAAAACCCCTCTAAAACCAGCTTGGCGACCAGCTATGACCAGCTAAGGGATTCCATTACCCTGGTGAAAATACAAGCGAAAACCAGCCTAGGTTGGTTGGCTGGTTTTAGCTGGTCAGCAGGCTGGTTTTAGAGGGATTTTGGCAACATTCTCAGCCTGGCTGGTTTAAGATGGAAGGAGCTGGTTTTAGCTGGTCTCCCAGGCTTTTCAGGCTGGATTTAGCTGATGGTTTCCCAGCCTGACCAGCTAAAACCAGCCTGAAAAGCCTGGCCAGGCTGGGAAAGTGGCCAAAACCCCTCTAAAACCAGCTTGGCGACCAGCTATGACCAGCTAAAGGATTCCATTACCCTGGTGAAAATACAAGCGAAAACCAGCCTAGGTTGGTTGGCTGGTTTTAGCTGGTCAGCAGGCTGGTTTTAGAGGGGTTTTGGCAACATTCCCAGCCTGGCTGGTTTAAGATGGAAGGAGCTGGTTTTAGCTGGTCTCCCAGGCTTTTCAGGCTGGTTTTAGCTGATGGTTTCCCAGCCTGACCAGCTAAAACCAGCCTGAAAAGCCTGGTTGACCAGCCTATGCTGGTTTTAGCTGTTTTTCACCAGGGTTTAAAGCATCTTTTAAGAATTTTAAAGGAATCCTAAGACTATTTCTATCGAATTCCTATAGGAACATTTCCAATATGATAGAAATTCCTCCAAAATTCTTATTGGAATCCTTTAGGATTTTTTGACAAGGGCCGCCTTGCAAAAAACACGTCAGCCAATCCGATACCAGTAAACGTTGATTGACAGCCGAAATTTACCAGTTGACCCCGCCCATTAGATAACGAACGGTTGCATGCGAGTTTTCATTCTACTAAACTATTTCATTTCTTTCCTTCAGGACGAAACTCATGGCCAAAACTGCTGTCTAGATAGACAACACACTACGTTTTGAGACACAGCCCACAGTGCTCCTCTCATCAGATCAGTCTAACAGTTACTCGTTAATGCTGGAGGAACTACACCTTATAAAACAATCATTTCCACAGCTTCATGTCCGACTGACACCAGCAGATCACACTTCAACGCTCATATGTGGAGTTTATCCGGGATCCTGGAGTGATTTGACCAGAAAGTTTGAGCTGTTTGTGTGTTTTTACAGGAGCTAATGCTAGCCTGTTAGCTCTTAATCTGTGTTCATAAACCTGGTCAAGTCAACATGAAGATTACTGTGGATTTCGAGGAATGTCTCAAGGATTCTCCCAGATTCAGGTGGGAAAGACGTTTCAACTTCGAGATGGTTTTTGGAGTTAAAAGTGCTGTGCATTTTAGATTTAAATGATAAAATATAACACAACGTATTAATTTAGATGCTCATTTGGTGTTATTTTAATCATACATTGCATTGTTTTAATGGTTCGGGTTGGTCTTTATCTAATCTATTATGATTTTTTATTATTTATATGAATGACAACCTTTGCAAAAAGTACTTGATGATATTAGATTGCAATGCAAATCATCCTCATCATAGCTTGATGTTTACATATTTTCATAATGCGATTATTTTATATAAAATACCTACTATATGAGTTTATAAGTGCATGTACACTTGATTTATCGACACATATGTAGTTTTGTGAGTTTTTTTTTAATTTCTCTTGCATCTGAGTAGAAAAGTGGGCTGCTGCTGACTGAAATATTGACACAAAGTTTAATAACTTTCCAGGATTGAGCCCTTGAGCAAGACATTTTAAAGGGACAGTTCAGCCAAAACAAAAATAAAACTGATAAAAATTATTAATTCACTCTTAATTTGTTCCAGTCAAAGGTTTTTGCTTGTTTTCTGCTCACCAAAGTACAGCAAAAACAGTAAAAATATTTAAATATTTATGGAAATGTTTAAATATATCCTTTAAAATAACTGCTTTCTATTTGAAAATATTTTAAAATGTAATTTATTCCTGCGATTTCAAAGCTGAACTTTGAAATATTTTTACTTTTAAAAATAACTGATGTCTATTTGAAAATATTTTAAAATGTAATTTATTCAAAGCTGGATTCTGAAATATTTGTACTTTTTTAAATAACTGCTTTCTATTTGAAAATATTTTAAAATGTAATTTATTCCTGCGATTTCAAAGCTGAACTTTGAAATATTTTTACTTTTAAAAATAACTGATGTCTATTTGAAAATATTTTAAAATGTAATTTATTCAAAGCTGGATTCTGAAATATTTGTACTTTTTAAAATAACTGCTTTCTATTTGAAAATATTTAAAAATGTTATTTATTCCTGTGATTTCAAAGCTGAATTTTGAAATAATTTTACTTTTTTTTTTTTTTTTTTTTTTAATAACTGCTTTCTATTTGGAAATATTTTAAAATGTAATTTATTCCTGCGATTTCAAAGCTGAACTTTGAAATATTTTTACTTTTTAAAATAACTGTTTTCTATTTGAAAATATTTTAAAATGTAATTTATTCCTGCGATTTCAAAGCTGAACTTTGAAATATTTTCTATTTGAAAATATTTAAAAATGTTATTTATTCCTGTGATTTCAAAGCTGAATTTTGAAATATTTTTACTTTTTAAAATAACTGCTTTCTATTTGAAAATATTTAAAAATGTTATTTATTCCTGTGATTTCAAAGCTGAATTTTGAAATAATTGTACTTTTTTTTTTTTTTTTTTTTAAATAACTGCTTTCTATTTGGAAATATTTTAAAATGTAATTTATTCCTTTAATTTTAAAGCTGAATTTTGAAATATGTTTACTTTTTTTTTTTTTTTTTAAATAACTGCTTTCTATTTGGAAATATTTTAAAATGTAATTTATTCCTTTAATTTTAAAGCTGAATTTTGAAATATGTTTACTTTTTGAAATAACTGCTTTCTATTTGAAAATATTTTAAAATGTAATTTATTCCTGCGATTTCAAAGCTGAACTGTGAAATATTTTTACTTTTAAAAATAACTGCTTTCAATTTGAAAATATTTAAAAATGTTATTTATTCCTGTGATTTCAAAGCTGAATTTTGAAATAATTTTACTTTTTTTTTTTTTTTTTTTTTTTTTTTTTTTTTAATAACTGCTTTCTATTTGGAAATATTTTAAAATGTAATTTATTCCTGCGATTTCAAAGCTGAACTTTGAAATATTTTTACTTTTTAAAATAACTGCTTTCTATTTGAAAATATTTTAAAATGTAATTTATTCCTGCGATTTCAAAGCTGAACTTTGAAATATTTTTACTTTTAAAAATAACTGCTTTCAATTTGAAAATATTTAAAAATGTAATTTATTCCTTTGATTTCAAAGCTGAATTTTGAAATAATTTTACTTTTTTTTTTTTTTTTTTTAAATAACTGCTTTCTATTTGGAAATATTTTAAAATGTAATTTATTCCTTTAATTTTAAAGCTGAATTTTGAAATATGTTTACTTTTTGAAATAACTGCTTTCTATTTGGAATTTTTTTTAAAATGTAATTTATTCCTGTGGTTTCAAAAATGAATTTTGAAATAATTTTACTTTTTTTTTTTTTTTTTAAATAACTGCTTTCTATTTGGAAATATTTTAAAATGTAATTTATTCAAGCTGAATTTTGAAATATTTGAACGTTTTAAAATAACTGCTTTTTATTTGGCAATATTTTAAAATGTAAATAAATGACATTTTACAATACAAAATTACAATAAAAATGTTTCAAAATTGTACTGTTTTTGCTGTACTTCAGACCAAATAAATGCAGGTTTGGTGAGCAGAAGATAATTCTTAAACAAACATTAAAAGTCTTACTGTTCAAAAACTTTTGAAAAGGATAAACTTGCATTAAGTGAACTTGTCTAAATGACTAATTACTACTTAGCAAGCGTCTTTACGTCTAGTGGAGCTCGAGTGAGTCTCTGTGGAAGTGCTGAAGAATTATTTATGCCTTCTGCCCCTTCATCTCCCACTCCTCTCTCATAACAACATCCTCTCAGAAATAAGGAGCAGATGTTCATGGAAAACATGGAAAAGGACGTTTTAATTTCCTCACTTTTGTTCAGTCAAAGAGACGCCTATGGGTTCAGCTGAGAGGATGTGAAACCGCTGGACGGTTGCACTGAATCACGCCTTTTCTTACGCAAAGTGAATAATAAGTTCATTAACCGCTGATGTTTACATCTTCAGAAGAAAATATGCTTGCTTGTGGAAAGTTTGTGTTTCCAAAGTTGCCAAAGTTATGAGTTATTTGAATTATTATAAGACTGACTGCACAATTGTATTGGTGAAAAAGTGAATATCTAACTGTTTTCTTCACCTATCTGTGATCCGAAGGTCATCTTTCAGCATAGAAGTCATTATTTTACAGGCTACAGTTCCTCCGCAGGCAGATTTTTCCACTGCTGCTCATTTTCATTTTTCCAGTTTCTGTGTTTAACTTGGCGTTGCGAGGGCGATAGATAAAAACGGCCCTCTTGACGTCTGTTTCCATTTATGTGCTGAGTGCCGGGTTTAAATTTGCTGTTTGCGATTTTATATCCGCTTTGATCAGAGAGGTGGTGTTTTGTTTTTAGCAAATGCACTTCACTTCAGCATTTCACTTCTCTGTTCAGCTTGGACTGAATGAACACATTGTGTAGTGCTTCTCTAAACCACTGAATTTATGAATGATTTTGCTAATATTTATTTTGAAGAAAGATAGACATGTATGGTGATGAAAGCCAAAATATTCAATGTCTTGGATGAATGTTTACTGAGTAATCCACTATTTTGTAGAGGGAGGTTAAAATGCCAAGATTTAGAGTCAAGTTACAGGGGGGTTAAAATGACTTTAGAAAGATGGCAGCACCATTATCTTATTTCTACACAGAGATTAGCAGTTATATTAGTAAGATCAGTTGACTTTAGCAATCTTTGTTGCATTGTGTGTCAATGGTGACCATTCGAAAATGGGGAAACGGCACTTTTTCAAATTTTTCTCCAACGTTTGCATGCCTGTAACTCAAGAAGTATTAAAGATATCTTAATGCCCTTTTAGATGTTGGGTCTTGACAAACTTTCCTTTTGTCATCTTTATTTTTAATGCTCTATGAGAGTCGATTCCAGGGATATTGGAACTTTAAAATGGCTCCAGGAGTAAATCATTAAAATGTACACTTTTTAAGTGGTCGAAAACCAAATGTGGGTCGGTTTAAAAAAAAAAAAAATACAATAGGGTCTTTCCATGTAAAATCAACCAAATTTCAAAAAGTTCCCTGGCACATATTTTCGATTTTGCTAATATTTTTTTAGATTAGTTAGTCAAATCTGTTGACTTCAGCAATCTTTGTTGCATTTTGTGCCAATGGTGACCATTCAAAAATGGGAAACGGCACTTTTTTCCAAGTTTTTCTCCAAAGTTTGTGTGCCTGTAACTCAAGAAGTATTGATGGTATCTTAATGCCCTTTTAGACATTGGGTCTTAACAAGCTTTTCTTTTGGCATCTTTATTTTTAATGCTCTATGAGATTCGATTCCAGAGATATTGGAATGTAAATATGGCTCCAGAAGTAAATCGTTAAAATGTACACATTTTCAGTGGTCAAAAACCAAATGTGGGTCAGTTGAAAAAATACAATACTTCTTTTGTTTTAAAGAGGAATGTCTGAAGAACAAATAATGATAAAACTAGAGATGTATCTCGTTTCTTTCTGTCAAGGCAACTGCATTGAACATACCAGTCTTGGTGCTATAAATATTCTTTCTCCAAAGTTTGTGTGCCTAGAGCTCAAGAAGTATTAAAGATATCTTAATGCCCTTTTAGATATTGGGTCTTAACACGCTTTTCGTTTGGCGTCTTTATTTTTGATGCTCTGTGAGATTCGATTCCAGAGATATTGAAATGTAAATATGGCTCCAGAAGTAAATCGTTAAAATGTACACATTTTCAGTGGTCAAAAACCAAATGTGGGTCAGTTGAAAAAATACAATACTTCTTTTGTTTTAAAGAGGAATGTCTGAAGAACAAATAATGTTAAAAATAGAGATGTGTCTAGTTTCTTTCTGTCATTTCTTTTGGGATATTAATTTTCAAGGCCCTAGATCATTCACTCTTTGAGATATGGGGATCTCAATGAGGCTCCATGTCCAGATTGTTGAATATTATCCATTTTCAATGATTGCAAACCAAATGTTGGTCACTTTGTGTACAGCTGATACTTGCTTTATTTAAAGAAGAATGTCTGAAGAATAAATAATTGTCAAATTAGAATTGTATGTTGTTTCGCTCTATTAAAACAATTGCATTGAACATACCTGTTTTGCTTAAGTCTTTTTCCAAAATTTGTGTGCTTGTAACTCGAGCAGTATTAAATATGTTTTTAGATTCTGGTCATTACTGTTTAAAATGCAATTATGCAAATAATAAAAGTAATTAATTCAGGTAAGGCAAATCTTGGTTTACTGATGTGACTGCAATGTGTTTGTGAAAGCAACCACACTTCCCTATCTCCCAAATATCCCTGAAACTGATTCAAATATAGAATATTATGAATAGATAACAGAAAGCAAGGTAATGTACGTCAACTTGTCCATTTCAGTGCACTTTTAGCTCTCAGACAGCTATGTTTTATGCAATTGTTTTGATAGAAGGGAAACAAGATAGTTCTAATTTCAACATTATTTGAAGTTCAGACATTTTTCTTTCAATAAAATAAGTATCAGCTGAATACAAAGTGACCGACATTTGGTTTTCGACCACTGAAAATGGCTAACATTCAACAATTTGGTTATAGAGCCTCATTGAGGTCCTCATATCTCAGGGACTGAATGATGTAGGGCCTTGAAAATTAAGATTCCTAAAGTGAAGTTTATTAACAACTAGAATCTAAAATCATATTGCTATTTCTTTAATACTTCTTTGGAAAAAGAATAATTATGGCACTCAGACTGGTATGTTCAATGCAGTTGTCTTGACAGAAAGAAACAAGATACATCTCCAGTTTTAATATTATTTGTTCAGACATTCCTTTTTAAAAGAAAAGAAGTATTGTATTTTTTTTTTTTTTAAACTAACCCACATTTGGTTTTTGACCACTGAAAATGTGTACATTTTAATGATTCACCCCTCGAGCCATATTGAAGTTTCAATATCTCTGGAAACAAATCTTATAGGGCATTAAAAATAAAGATGCCAAAAGGAAAGTTTGTTAAGACCCAATATCTAAAAGGGCATTAAGATATCTTTAATACTTCTTGAGTTACAGGCACGCAAACTTCGGAGAAAAACTTGAAAAGTGCCGTTTCCCCATTTTTGAATGGTCACCATTGACACAAAATGCAACAAGGATTGCTAAAGTCAACGGATTTTACTAATATAACTACTAATCTCTGTGTAAAAATAAGATAATGATGCTGCCAACTTTCTAAAGTCATTTTTAACCCCCTGCAACTTGACTCTGAACCTAAGGAGAAAATTGGCATTTTGACCTCCCTCTACAAAATACTGGATTACTCAGTAAATATTCATCCATGACAGAAAGAAAGGAGATACATCTCCAGTTTTAACATTATTTGTTCTTCAGACATTTCTCTTTAAAACAAAAGAAGTATTGTATTTTTTTTTAAACTAACCCACATTTGGTTTTTGACCACTGAAAATGTGTACATTTTAATGATCTACCCCTGGAGCCATATTGAAGTTCTAATATCTCTGGAACCGAATCTCATAGAGCGTTAAAAATAAAGATGGCAAAAGGAAAGTTTGTTAAGACCCAACATCTAAAAGGGCATTAAGATATCTTTAATACTTCTTGAGTTACAGACATGCAAAATTTGGAGAAAAACTTGGAAAAAAGTGCTTTTTCCCCATTTTTGAAAGGTCACCATTGGCATGTAATGCAACAAGGATTGCTAAAGTCAACAGATCTTACTAATATAACTACCAATCTCTGTGTACAAATAAGATAATGGTGCTGCCATCTATAAGTCATTTTTAACCCCCTGTAACTTGGCTCTGAATTGGCATTTTGACCTCCCTCTACAAAATAGTGGATTACCCAGTAAATATTCATCCATGACATTTAATATTTTGGCTTTCATCGCTATACATATCTATCTTTCCTCAGAAAAAAGTATTAGCAAAATAAAAAAATGTGAAGTTTTTGAAATTTGGTTGATTTGGCACAGAATGACCCAGCAATGATTTGTGGTGTTTCTAGATGTTTTCATACGCATATTTTCACTTGATGGTGGATAATGTGGGCACAATACTAGGAGTCGCCCAATATGTGTTTTTCAGGGCTGATACCGATTATTACAGATCAAGTAGACCGATAACCGATATTTTGAACCGATATCTGGTGTAAAAATGAAAATGAATTTCAAAATTAGGAATAACAAGGGCTCTGACAAAATCTTTAAATGCTTTTAAATAATTTTGTCAGCAAATCGGTTTTGAAAATAACCGATATGATAACTATAAAAAACGTATTATCAGTGTCGATGATTAGCAAGGCTGATAATCGGTTGACCCCTACAAAATACTACGTATCTAGTGACCAGAGTATCATAAAGACTTCAGGGTGAACTGTTTTGATTTGAATCCGATATTATACCGATACTTAGATGCCTTTACGATATTTATTGTGATTTTTAAGAAATGCAATTCCACAAGTATTGATATTCGATATTATATTGATTCTTAAATCCCAAGAATTGATTAGTCTGGCCTGTTTTCAATTAATGAACAGAACATTGTAGCGATAAGCTTTGTGATTTGTTACATTTGATATGAAACGAAACCTCAGAATTCTATATTAAGTCTATTTCGTTGCAATATTCAAACAATAAATGCCTTTTTGCCATTGTTTAGTGTGAAAACTTTTTTTAAACATTTTTTTAATTTAATTTTTTTATTTTCTTTTTATTTAAATTTGCTTTTAATAACATTACAGTTGTTTTTAAAAAGCAAGTTGTTTGAGTTTAAATTTGCTTCCAATTGAATTAAAAACTATTAGAATTTTTTTTTAATGTAAGTTTTTGAGTTTAAATTAGCTTCCAGTATCTTTCAGAGTTATTGCGATTCCGGAAGTATTGATATTCGACATTACATTGATTCTTAAATCCCAAGAATTGATTAGTCTAGCCTATTTTCAGTTAACGAACAGAACATTGTAGCGAAAAGCTTTGTGATTTGTTACATTTGATATGAAACGAAACCTCAGAATTCTATATTAAGTCTATTTCGTTGCAATATTCAAACAATAAATGCCTTTTTGCCGTTGTTTAGTGTGGCATGATTTTAATTGATTCTCATCTTTACAAAACAATATTGTTTTTTAAATCCCAAGAATCAATTAATCTACAGTCGTGGCCAAAATTTTTGAGAATTACATAAATATTGGAAATTGGAAAAGTTGCTGGGTAAGTTTTTATAATAGCAATTTGCATATACTCCAGAATGTTATGAAGAGTGATCAGATGAATTGCATAGTCCTTCGTTGCCATGAAAATGAACTTAATCCCAAAAAACTTTCCACTGCATTTCATTGCTGTCATTAAAGGACCTGCTGAGATCATTTCAGTAATCGTCTTGTTAACTCAGGTGAGAATGTTGATGAGCACAAGGCTGGAGATCATTATGTCAGGCTGATTGGGTTAGAATGGCAGACTTGACATGTTAAAAGGAGGGTGATGCTTGAAATCATTGTTCCTCCATTGTTAACCATGGTGAACTACAAAGAAACGCGTGCAGCCATCATTGCGTTGCATAAAAATGGCTTCACAGGCAAGGATATTGTGGTTACTAATATTGCACCTAAACCAACAATTTATAGGATCATCACGAACTTCAAGGAAAGAGGTTCAGTTCTTGTTAAGAAGGCTTCAGGGCGTCCAAGAAAGTCCAGCAAGCACCAGGATCGTCTCCTAAAGAGGATTCAGCTGCGGGATCGGAGTGCCACCAGTGCAGAGCTTGCTCAGGAATGGCAGCAGGCAGGTGTGAGCGCATCTGAACACACAGTGAGGCCAAGACTTTTGGAAGATGGCCTGGTGTCAAGAAGGGCAGCAAAGAAGCCAATCCCTCCAAAAAAAAAAAACCATCAGGGACAGATTGATCTTCTGCAAAAAGTATGGCGAATGGACTGCTGAGGACTGGGGCAAAGTCATATTCTCCGATGAAGCCTCTTTCCGATTGTTTGGGGCATCTGGAAAAAGGCTTGTCCGGAGAAGAAAAGGTGAGCACTACCATCAGTCCTGTGTCATGCCAACAGTAAAGCATCCTGAGACCATTCATGTGTGGGGTTGCTTCTCATCCAAGGGAGTGGGCTCACTCACAATTTAGCCCAAAAACACAGCCATGAATAAAGAATGGCACCAAAACACCCTCCAACAGCAACTTCTTCCAACAATCCAACAACAGTTTGGTGAAGAACAATGCATTTTCCAGCACGATGGAGCACCGTGCCATAAGGGGACCAAAATGTTGAAATTTTGGGTCCATGGCCTGGAAACTCCCCAGATCTTAATCCCATTGAGAACTTGTGGTCAATCCTCAAGAGGCGGGTGGACAAACAAAAACCCACTAATTCTGACAAACTCCAAGAAGTGATTATGAAAGAATGGGTTGCTATCAGTCAGGATTTGGCCCAGAAGTTGATTGAGAGCATGCCCAGTCCAATTGCAGAGGTCCTGAAAAAGGGCCAACACTGCAAATACTGACTCTTGGCATAAATGTCATGTAATTGTCGATTGAAACGTATGAAGTGCTTGTAATTATATTTCAGTACATCACAGAAACAACTGAAACAAAGATCTAAAAGCAGTTGAGCAGCGAACTTTGTGAAAACTAATATTTGTGTCATTCTCAAAACTTTTGGCCACGACTGTAGTTTTCATTTAACAAACGGAACATTGTAGCAATAAGCTTTTAGTTTTTTTTTTTTTTTTTTTATTATTCAGTTTAATTAAATATACTTTTTTTGGGATTTATTTATTTATTAATTGAAAATGATACTTTTCGTCTTTACCTTTGACACTTGTCCGTGCCTCAATAGTTTTGTTGGTGTTGTGGTGGCTTCTGAATGGCCGGTGGTTTTTGGAGTTAAATTGGGATTTTGTAGGGTTTTTTTCTTAAATAGTTGGCAAGGATTCGCCCACAAAATTCCCTGCATGTCATCTCGTTACGTGGTGTTATTGGTTTTCTAAAAATCTGAGGTTTAGCTCATTGGGAACTCCCCTCCCCCTCTCTTTCATCCCAGATTGTTTCCCAACAATCGCAGGAAGAGATTCACAACAGAGAGGCCGAACCGAGCGTCAGTTCCTTTCATACATGCACTGCTACTGATCTCACCTCACCCTCATTTCCCATGATCCTCAGAGACTGGCGCCGAGCCAGCTGAAGACTCATCGTGGGATCTTTCGTTACGTCTACCTCCTGGTAGAAAGCTGGTTGCGTTTTCATTCTTGAAATCTTTGAGGAAGGTGGGTGTGATTCCTCCATTCAATCCAGCTGGATCAACAAATCCCTTTCCACTCTTTAGGAATAGTGCTGCTTTTTATGATCAACGTTGACAAGTAGAGGACTGATGTGGTTTTTTGCTTCTCAGATGTTTAGTCGTCTGTGTTGGCTCTTGTTCTTTGATGCTGGTTACATCACTGATGAGCTTATCCAACACCAAACGGTGTTTTCATTCAGTTTGGGTGAGTCCCATGATAGCGATCATAAACACGTCGGGGTTATATGTGTGCCACTCCAAAATCAGAAAGAAGGTTAAGCCTGTTTTAAGACCATTGTTTCCATGAACAACTAACCATTCTTCTTTTTAAAGTTGTTTTGAGTTTAAATTTGCTTCCGACATCTTTCAAAATTATTAAAAAAACTTTTTTTTTCATTTAAATTAGCTTCCAATATCATTAAAACTGTTTAAAAAAATAAGTTGTTTGAGTTTAAATTTGCTTACAATATAATTAAAAACTATTAGACATTTTTAAAATGTAAGTTTGAGTTTATATTTGCTTCCAATATCGTTCAAAACTATTACAGATTTTTAAAATGTAGGTTTTTGAGTTTAAATTAGCTTCCAATATCTTTCAAAATTATTAAAAAAACCTTTATTTAAATTTGCTTTCAATATAATTAGAAATGTATTAAAAATGTAAATTGTTTGAGTTAAATGTGTTTTCAATGTCATTCTAAATTATTATGAATTGTAAAAAGTATTTTTTTTTCTTTCAATATCAGTCAAAAGCATTAAAAATCTGAAAAAGTTGAATTAAGATTCGCTTCCAAAATCATTGAAAAACTATTAAAAATCTAAAAAAAGGACGCTGAGTTTTAAATTTGCTTCCAATAGCATTCAAAAGTATTGCAAATCTAAAACCGTAAGTTGTTCAAGTTTAAATATTATTGCAATATTATTCAAAATGATTTAAAAGCTGAAAAAGGGAAGTTGTTCAAATTTAAATTAGCTTCCAATATAATTTAAAAGTATTCCAAATCCAAAAAAAGAAATTGGTTGACGTTACATTTGCTTCCAATATCATTCAAAACTTTGAAAAATCTAAAAACGTAAGTTGTTTGAGATTAAATTTGCTTCCAATATCATTCAAAACTATTAAAAATATTTTTAAAAATGTCAATATTTTTGAGTTAAAATTTGCTTTCAATAACATTCAAAATTATTACAAATTGTAAAAAAGTAAGTTGAGTTTAATTCTACCAATATCAGCCAAAAGTATTAAAAATCTGAAAAAGGAAGTTGTTTAAATTAAAATTAGCTTTCAATATCATTCAAAATTATTACAAATTGGGTTGGGGTTCAATTTGCTTACAATATCTTTTAAAAGTATTACAAATTAGAAAAAAAGAAGTTGAGTTTAAATTTGCAAGTATTACACTTGTTTGAGTTAATTTTCTTGCAAATTCAAATTGGCTTCCAATATCATTCAAAACTATACAATTCTAAAAAAAGAACATGTTTGAGTTTAAAAAGCTTCCAGTATCATTAAAAACGACTTGAATTTTATATTTTTTTTATTTGCTTCCAATATAATTAAAAACTATTAGAAACATTTTAAAAAATGTAAATTGGGTTAAAATTTGCTTTCAATATCATTCAAATGTATTACAAATTGTAAAAAGTAAGTTGTTTAATTTTTCTTCCAATATCAGTCCAAAGTATTAAAAATCTGAAAAAAGGAAGTTGTTTGAGTTTAAATTAGCTTCCAATATCATTTAAAACTATTAGACATTTTTTTAAAGTAGGTTTTTGAGTTTTAATTTGCTTCCAATATCATTCAAAACTTAAAAAAAAAATGAAAAAGTAAGTCGTTCGATTTTAGATTTGCTTCCAATATCTTTCAAAACTATTCAAATTCTAAAAGAAGTAAATTTGAGTTAAAAATTTCTTTCAATATCATTCAGATTTATTACAAATGGTAAAAAAGGTCATTTTTCTTCCAATTTCAGTCAGAAGTATTAAAAATCTGAAAAAGTTGAATTTACATTGACTTCCAACATCATTCAAAAGTATTAAACAATATTAAAAAGGAAGTTGGTTGAGTTTACATTTGCTTCCATTCAAAACTATAAAATTCTAAAAAAAGATGTTTGAGTTTAAATAGCTTTCAATATAATTAAAAATATTAAAATTCTAAGATAAGTTAAGTGTTTGAGTTTAAATTTGCTTCCAGTATTATTCAAAACTATTCAAAATCTAAAAAATGAAGTTGTTTGAGTTTACATTTGCTTTGAATATCATTCAAAAGTATTAAGTGTTTGAGTTTAAATGTACTTCCAATGTTATTTCAAAACTATTATAATCTTAAAAAAAGTAGTTTGTTTAAATTTGCTTCCAATATAATTGAAAAGTATTAAAAATCTAAAAAAAATGAAGTGTTCAAATTTAAATTTGCTTTGAATATCATGCAACACTATTAAAAATCTAAAAAGGAAGTTGATCGAGTTCAAATTTGCTTCCAATATCATTCAAAACTATGAAAAATCTGGATTTTTTTTTTTAAATTAATTAATTCAAATAAATGAATAAATGAGATTTATTTAATTAACTTTTTTTTAAAGTTGTATGAGTTTAGATTTGCTTCCGATATAATTCAAAACTATGAAAAATTCTGAAAAATATTAAAATAAATAAATAAATTAATTAATTTGATAATTAAATGAGATTTATTTAATGACAAAGCAAGGTTAATTCATGTTTTAAAATGTCATGCGGTATGACCCAAAAACAGAATTATATTTATAAAATAATAATTTGTAATATTTGTAAAAAATAAAAACTTGTTTGGTAAAAATCAGACAGTGATCAGATTATGATTTAAAACTATTATTTTCTACCTCTTCTTCACTTCTAATTCCTGTTTCTACCCCTTGCTTTGTAAATGTAAAGTATGCTTCTTTAGTTCAGTTTGAGACTGAATTAATTTCTGCAGTACCCGTTTCAACCCTTATCTGTCAATATTACATGCTGCACCTTTAAAATTTCTCTTCAGAAGTTCTCGATGCTCGTAATTCCTCTTTGTTTAGGGTTTGTTGGTATAGGATTACATGTGCACAGGTAGTTAATGTTGCTGGAGGCAGATGTGTGCTGTGTTAGCGTGTGCTATTGAGTGTGTAGTTCCTCCTCTCATGACTCACACGCTCTCTGGATCTGCTCCAGCTCTCAGTCTATGAGGCAATGGCCTAGATTTCATTAGCAGCAGCCCGCTTCACTGCCGTCAGCACTTTCACAACCGCCGGCTCCAGCCAGAGCTGTTTTGGGAAAATCTCCTGGACCAAATTAAGGAGCAGACGTTTGCTCAGAAAGATGTGCTTCAGAATCACACAACTGATTAACTCTAACCTTTGTATCAGAACGAGATAACACTGACGGACAACAGCGGAGTTACAGGAAGAGAACACTTTAAAACTAGATGAGAACAAACTTTAAGTTGGCTTGAGAAAGCCTACTTTGAAAGTTTGAAGCAGTTGTAAAAGTAGGAAAGTAGGATGTTGCTATTATTATTATTTTTATAGGCTGTATTTTTATAGGTTGTTAGCATGATTGGCAAGTTACTATCATGTTGATAACATGATTAGCATGTTACTAGCATGTTGCTAACATGATTAGGAAAGCTACTAGCAATATTCTAGCATGAACAACAAGATTCTAGCAAGATTCTAGCATGATTAGCGAAATTCTAGCATAATTAGAAAGTTACTAGCATGTTGCTAACACCATTATCAAGTTACTAGCAAGATTCCAGCGTGATTAGCAAGTTACTAGCATGTTGCTAACACGATTATCAAGTTACTAGCAAGATTCTAGCGTTATTAGCAAGTTAATAGCAAGATTCTAGCATAATTAGTGAGATTCTAGCATTATTAGCAAGTTAATAGCAAGATTCTAGCATGAACAACAAGATTCTAGCAAGATTCTAGCATGATTAACAAAATTCTAGCATAATTAGAAAGTTACTAGCATGTTGCTAACACCATTATCAAGTTACTAGCAAGATTCCAGCGTGATTAGCAAGTTACTAGCATGTTGCTAACACGATTATCAAGTTACTAGCAAGATTCTAGCGTTATTAGCAAGTTAATAGCAAGATTCTAGCATAATTAGTGAGATTCTAGCATTATTAGCAAGTTAATAGCAAGATTCTAGCATTATTAACGAGATTCTAGCATTATTAGCAAGTTAATACCAAGATTCTAGCATAATTAGCGAGATTCTAGCATTATTAGCAAGTTAGTACCAAGATTCCAGCATGATTAGCAAGTTACTAGCATGTTGCTAACACGATTATCAAGTTACTAGCAAGATTCTAGCAGTTTTAGCAAGTTAATAGCAAGATTCTAGCATTTTTAGCAAGTTAATAGCAAGATTCTAGCATAATTAGCGAGATTCTAGTATTATTAGCAAGTTAGTAGCATGTTGCTAACACAATTAGCAAGTTAGTAGCAAGATTCCAGCATGATTAGCAAGTTACTAGCATGTTGCTAACACGATTATCAAGTTACTAGCAAGATTCTAGCATTATTAGCAAGATTTTAGCATTATTAGCGAGATTCTAGCATTATTAGCAAGTTAATACCAAGATTCTAGCATAATTAGCAAGATTCTAGCATTATTAGCAAGTTAGTACCAAGATTCCAGCATGATTAGCAAGTTACTAGCATGTTGCTAACACGATTATCAAGTTACTAGCAAGATTCTAGCAGTTTTAGCAAGTTAATAGCAAGATTCTAGCATTTTTAGCAAGTTAATAGCAAGATTCTAGCATAATTAGTGAGATTCTAGCATTATTAGCAAGTTAGTACCAAGATTCTAACATGATTAGCAAGTTACTAGCAAGATTCTAGCATTTTTAGCAAGTTAATAGCAAGATTCTAGCATAATTAGCGAGATTCTAGCATTATTAGCAAGTTAGTAGCATGTTGCTAACACGATTAGCAAGTTAGTAGCAAGATTCCAGCATGATTAGCAAGTTACTAGCATGTTGCTAACACGATTATCAAGTTACTAGCAAGATTCTAGCATTATTAGCAAGTTAATAGCAAGATTCTAGCATTATTAGCGAGATTCTAGCATTATTAGCAAGTTAATACCAAGATTCTAGCATAATTAGCGAGATTCTAGCATTATTAGCAAGTTAATACCAAGATTCTAGCATAATTAGCGAGATTCTAGCATTATTAGCAAGTTAGTACCAAGATTCTAGCATGATTAGCAAGTTACTAGCATGTTGCTAACACGATTATCAAGTTACTAGCAAGCTTCTAGCATTATTAGCAAGTTAATAGCAAGATTCTAGCATTATTAGCAAGTTAATAGCAAGATGCTAGCATAATTAGTGAGATTCTAGCATTATTAGCAAGTTAGTACCAAGATTCTAACATGCTTAGCAAGTTACTAGCAAGATTCTAGCATTTTTAGCAAGTTAATAGCAAGATTCTAGCATTTTTAGCGAGTTAATAGCAAGATTCTAGCATAATTAGTGAGATTCTAGCATTATTAGCAAGTTAATAGCAAGATTCTAGCATAATTAGTGAGATTCTAGCATTATTAGCAAGTTAATAGCAAGATTCTAGCATAATTAGTGAGATTCTAGCATTATTAGCAAGTTAATAGCAAGATTCTAGCATTTTTAGCAAGTTAATAGCAAGATTCTAGCATAATTAGTGAGATTCTAGCATATTAGCAAGTTAGTACCAAGATTCTAACATGATTAGCAAGTTACTAGCAAGAATCTAGCATTTTTAGCAAGTTAATAGCAAGATTCTAGCATAATTAGCGAGATTCTAGTATTATTAGCAAGTTAGTAGCATGTTGCTAACACAATTAGCAAGTTAGTAGCAAGATTCCAGCATGATTAGCAAGTTACTAGCATGTTGCTAACACGATTATCAAGTTACTAGCAAGATTCTAGCATTATTAGCAAGATTTTAGCATTATTAGCGAGATTCTAGCATTATTAGCAAGTTAATACCAAGATTCTAGCATAATTAGCAAGATTCTAGCATTATTAGCAAGTTAGTACCAAGATTCCAGCATGATTAGCAAGTTACTAGCATGTTGCTAACACGATTATCAAGTTACTAGCAAGATTCTAGCAGTTTTAGCAAGTTAATAGCAAGATTCTAGCATTTTTAGCAAGTTAATAGCAAGATTCTAGCATAATTAGTGAGATTCTAGCATTATTAGCAAGTTAGTACCAAGATTCTAACATGATTAGCAAGTTACTAGCAAGATTCTAGCATTTTTAGCAAGTTAATAGCAAGATTCTAGCATAATTAGCGAGATTCTAGCATTATTAGCAAGTTAGTAGCATGTTGCTAACACGATTAGCAAGTTAGTAGCAAGATTCCAGCATGATTAGCAAGTTACTAGCATGTTGCTAACACGATTATCAAGTTACTAGCAAGATTCTAGCATTATTAGCAAGTTAATAGCAAGATTCTAGCATTATTAGCGAGATTCTAGCATTATTAGCAAGTTAATACCAAGATTCTAGCATAATTAGCGAGATTCTAGCATTATTAGCAAGTTAATACCAAGATTCTAGCATAATTAGCGAGATTCTAGCATTATTAGCAAGTTAGTACCAAGATTCTAGCATGATTAGCAAGTTACTAGCATGTTGCTAACACGATTATCAAGTTACTAGCAAGCTTCTAGCATTATTAGCAAGTTAATAGCAAGATTCTAGCATTATTAGCAAGTTAATAGCAAGATGCTAGCATAATTAGTGAGATTCTAGCATTATTAGCAAGTTAGTACCAAGATTCTAACATGCTTAGCAAGTTACTAGCAAGATTCTAGCATTTTTAGCAAGTTAATAGCAAGATTCTAGCATTTTTAGCGAGTTAATAGCAAGATTCTAGCATAATTAGTGAGATTCTAGCATTATTAGCAAGTTAATAGCAAGATTCTAGCATAATTAGTGAGATTCTAGCATTATTAGCAAGTTAATAGCAAGATTCTAGCATAATTAGTGAGATTCTAGCATTATTAGCAAGTTAATAGCAAGATTCTAGCATTTTTAGCAAGTTAATAGCAAGATTCTAGCATAATTAGTGAGATTCTAGCATATTAGCAAGTTAGTACCAAGATTCTAACATGATTAGCAAGTTACTAGCAAGAATCTAGCATTTTTAGCAAGTTAATAGCAAGATTCTAGCATAATTAGTGAGATTCTAGCATTATTAGCAAGTTAATAGCAAGATTCTAGCATAATTAGTGAGATTCTAGCATTATTAGCAAGTTAATAGCAAGATTCTAGCATTATTAGCGAGATTCTAGCATTATTAGCGAAATTCTAGCAAGATTCTAACAATTAGTGAGATTCTAGCATTATTAGCAAGTTAGTACCAAGATTCTAACATGATTAGCAAGTTACTAGCAAGATTCTATCATTTTTAGCAAGTTAATAGCAAGATTCTATCATTTTTAACAAGTTACTAGCAAGATTCTAGCATTTTTAGCAAGTTAATTGCAAGATTCTAGCATTTTTAGCAAGTTACTAGCAAGATTCTAGCATTTTTAGCAAGTTACTAGCAAGATTCTAGCATTTTTAGCAAGTTACTAGCAAGATTCTAGCATTTTTAGCAAGTTACTAGCAAGATTCTATCATTTTTAGCAAGTTAATAGCAAGATTCTATCATTTTTAGCAAGTTACTAGCAAGATTCTAGCATTTTTAGCAAGTTAATAGCAAGATTCTAGCATTTTTAGCGAGTTAATAGCAAGATTCTAGCATAATTAGTGAGATTCTAGCATTATTAGCAAGTTAATAGCAAGATTCTAGCATAATTAGTGAGATTCTAGCATTATTAGCAAGTTAATAGCAAGATTCTAGCATAATTAGTGAGATTCTAGCATTATTAGCAAGTTAATAGCAAGATTCTAGCATTTTTAGCAAGTTAATAGCAAGATTCTAGCATAATTAGCGAGATTCTAGCATTATTAGCAAGTTAATAGCAAGATTCTAGCATAATTAGCGAACATGATTAGCATGCTACTAGCAAGTAGCTAGCTTGATTCTAACATGATTAACAAGTTACTAGCTTGTTGCTAGCATGATTAGCAAATTACTAGCATGATTCTAGCATCATTAGCATGTTTCTAGCATGATTAGCATATTGTTAGCATCATTTAAGTAGATTAGAAATATTAGATGAGTTTGAATGAGTTTGAATGGATTATAAATCTAGTTGATAGAAGGGCAGTTTGATTGAGTCTGAAGGGATTCTGACAGTTGAAATTTGAATTTTGTCAGTTGGAGTTTGAATAGTGTTGATCAGTTGAACATTCCCTCAATGTAAGTCTATGGGATTTCTGGCTTTCTCAAGCCAACTTAATAATAGTTAAAAAGGGATTTCTGAGACGAGTTCTGAAAGTTCATCAAAGCGTATTCATAAACCTGTGTTTCTCTTCCTCCTGAGGTCATTTGGGTTAATCAATATTAGCACACGTTCCTGAGAGGATTGAGTCGTCGTCTTCTAGTGTAGATCTGCATCCAGACTCTCAGCGGTGCATTGGAGTGTGTTTGAGATGTTTTTCTGTTTTTCTCATGCTTATTGAGGAATTTGGATTGAGTAAAACATCCCAGCAATGAAGTCACATGGAAATGTGAGGAGAAAAACAGCTGTGGAAGAGAGTTAAACCTCACGGATCATGTCTTCTCACAGTTTTGCAATGGTCTTATTGCATTGAAGTGTTTTGGCTAATCAACAGAATCTGAGTTTTTACTTTCACTTTCAAGGAAATGAACCACTCTCTGGTTTACATTCTATGCTTTTAGCATTTCAGTTTATTCCCCGAAGTTTGCATGTAATCGTCAAGGTTTCTTTAAACTAAATTAGCTCTGCAAAATGTAATCTAATTGACTGAAATCTTTATCTGTCTTCAACAGGGCGACCATTGAAGAGGTGGAGGGAGACGTCTGTGAGCTCGAGTCCAAACTAGACAAGGTACGTTTGGATTATATTGTATAAGAGAAATGTATATTATTTATTATTTTTTTTTTATATTGTGTGTAATTCCTTATTTGAATTAAATATTTAAAAATAGAAAAAAAAGAATACAAATTTCTTTAATGAGTTCAGCTGTTGAAAAGCAGTGCAGTAAACAACATCTGCTTTTTATTACACATTTTATTAGCATCATAACATTTTTGAGCAGCGTTCAAGCTGAACAAAACCTGATGATCATGTTAATCCAGCACCATTTGAAGATATGTTAGGACTATCTGGAAATGCCAATACTAGTTTGGAAAGAAGCAGCAACACCAGAGTTTGATTTGAGCGGTTTCCTGTGGAGTGCAGTAAAAGCAGCAGCAGAGATTGTGATTGTGAGAGTGAGCGACGGAGCGCCTCATTGTTGGGTCAGATTGCAGACCCACCCAGCGCCGTTTGTCCGAGTGACTCAGACCGCTCACTTCCTCCTCTCGACCGCTGAGGAAGGATATGAGAGCCTCCTTGAGGAGGAGCTGCTGCTGCTTTTCTTATGAATCCACACACAGTTGTAAATGTGCACAGCGTCATAATTGAGCATCTGCAACGTCAGCCGTCAGCAAACCTGGAAACAGATGACACTGTGACTTAATAAATCCTGTTTTGTAGATTTAAACATCTATAACGTCAACTAATTATATACAGGAACAAAAACAAGATTATAAAGTTATAGAGATTTGATAAAGCATGGTTGTAATTGTTGCTTTGCTTTTATAGTAACAAAAGCAATCAGAATTATTTTCTTTTTTTTGTTATTGGTTCTGTTTTGGGTTTTTTTGGTCCTGATTTTTGTATTTTGTTTGGTTTTGTTTTGTTAATTTTTTTCTTTTATTTTTTGTTGTGTTTTTGTTTTTTGATTTAGTTTTGTCTTGATTTTTGTATTTTGTTTGGTTATGTTTTGTTTATTTTTTTCTTTTCGTTTTTGTTTTTTGATTTAGTTTTTTCTTGATTTTTGTGTTTTGTTTTGTTTGGTTTTTGTATTTTGTTTGGTTTTGTTTTGTTAATTTTTTTTTCTTTTATTTTGTTTTGTTTTTGTTTTTTGTTTTAGTTTTGTCTTGATTTTTGTATTTTGTTTGGTTATGTTTTGTTTATTTTTTCTTTTCTTTTTGTTTTTTGATTTAGTTTTGTCTTGATTTTTGTGTTTTATTTTGTTTGGTTTTTGTATTTTTGTTTGGTTTTGTTTTGTTAATTTTTTTTCTTTTTTGTTTTGTTTTTGTTTTTTGATTTAGTTTTGTCTTGATTTTTGTATTTTGTTTGGTTATGTTTTGTTTTGTTTATTTTTTTCTTTTCTTTTTTGTTTTTGTTTTTTGATTTAGTTTTTTCTTGATTTTTGTGTTTTGTTTTATTTTGTTTGGTTTTTGTATTTTGTTTGGTTTTGTTTTGTTAATTTGTTTCTTTTATTTTTTGTTTTGTTTTTGTTTTTTGATTTAGTTTTGTCTTGATTTTTGTATTTTGTTTGGTTATGTTTATTTTTTTCTTTTCTTTTTTGTTTTTGTTTTTTGATTTAGTTTTTTCTTGATTTTTGTGTTTTGTTTTATTTTGTTTGGTTTTTGTATTTTGTTTGGTTTTGTTTTGTTAATTTTTTTTCTTTTATTTTTTTGTTTTGTTTTTGTTTTTTGATTTAGTTTTGTCTTGATTTTTGTATTTTGTTTGGTTTTGTTTATTTTTTTCTTTTCTTTTTTGTTTTGTTTTTGTTTTTTGATTTAGTTTTTTCTTGATTTGTGTTTTGTTTTATTTTGTTTGCTTTTTGTATTTTGTTTTGTTTTGTTAATTTGTTTCTTTTATTTTTTGTTTTGTTTTTGTTTTTTGATTTAGTTTTGTCTTGATTTTTGTATTTTGTTTGGTTATGTTGTTTATTTTTTTCTTTTCTTTTTTGTTTTTTGTTTTTGTTTTTTGATTTAGTTTTTTCTTGATTTTTGTGTTTTGTTTTATTTTGTTTGGTTTTTGTATTTTGTTTGGTTATGTTTATTTTTTCTTTTCTTTTTTGTTTTTTGTTTTTGTTTTTTGATTTAGTTTTTTCTTGATTTTTGTGTTTTGTTTTATTTTGTTTGGTTTTTGTATTTTGTTTGGTTTTGTTTTGTTAATTTTTTTTCTTTTATTTTTTTGTTTTGTTTTTGTTTTTTGATTTAGTTTTGTCTTGATTTTTGTATTTTGTTTGGTTTTGTTTTGTTTATTTTTTTCTTTTCTTTTTTGTTTTGTTTTTGTTTTTTGATTTAGTTTTTTCTTGATTTTTGTGTTTTGTTTTATTTTGTTTGCTTTTGGTATTTTGTTTTGTTTTGTTAATTTGTTTCTTTTATTTTTTGTTTTTGTTTTTTGATTTAGTTTTGTCTTGATTTTTGTATTTTGTTTTATTTTGTTTGGTTTTTGTATTTTGTTTGGTTATGTTTATTTTTTTCTTTTCATTTTTGTTTTTTGTTTTTGTTTTTTGATTTAGTTTTTTCTTGATTTTTGTGTTTTGTTTTATTTTGTTTGGTTTTTGTATTTTGTTTTGTTAATTTTTTTTCTTTTATTTTTTTGTTTTGTTTTTGATTTAGTTTTGTCTTGATTTTTGTATTTTGTTTGGTTTTGTTTATTTTTTTCTTTTCTTTTTTGTTTTGTTTTTGTTTTTTGATTTAGTTTTTTCTTGATTTTTGTGTTTTGTTTTATTTTGTTTGCTTTTTGTATTTTGTTTGGTTTTGTTTTGTTTATTTTTTTCTTTTCTTTTTTGTTTTTGTTTTTTGATTTAGTTTTGTCTTGATTTTTGTGAACCCATCATAGTGATGGGTTGTTCTTGAACGATTCGTTCATTTTGAACGAATCTTTAATGTGACTCGGGAAGAACAAGTCGTCTCGGGGAGTGATTCTTTCAGTCGCGCATGCGCAATTGCGCAACTATGAACGAACGACTCAAACCCAAAGACTCGAGAGATGAACTAATCAATTCTGTTTCCGGCTCAGGCAGCATAGGTAAAGCGTATGGGGCTGTCACATAGGCATGGGCAAGGTGGGGCAATGCCCCCCTAAATGCTGTGACTGCCCCCCCCCCCCCCCCCCAAACGTGAAGGCATGCAAAATTCAGAATTTCATAAAAATTTAAAGTCAAATGGTCAGAGCACTCTCTGCTCGCTTTCAAACTAGCTACTGATTGGTAGATGCGTAGGGAGGGTGTGGCTACTCGTCTCACTCGCTCACAGTCACGGCAAGGCAGAGCTCAAAACTCAGACATCGTGCATGTAATGGCAAAATGATTGTTTCGTTTAGTTTTTTTTATTAAGTTAATTTAGAAAAACATTTAGAGCATGTTTTTGTTCATTCAATATAAGATTTAGTTTTTTTTTTTTTTTTTTAAGTAACGACCAAGCAGCTAGCGGCAGACAGTGAGTTGATCATAGTTTGTGTTTGATCAGTTTTGCCTTCTCAAATCGTCACGACTTGCCTACAATAAATCTATAGGCCTAAAAGAGTTCAGGTAGAAAACAATGTTAATTTCAACATTAAACTAATAAAAAAGCGTTTATATTCACCGCCTGTTGGAAATTAATGTAAAATAAAGGCTAAAACGCTTGTGATTTCTGAGTCAGTGTCTAGCAAGGATGAAGTTGCCGATCGCCATTTCCTCTTTGGACGCGCCTTTAGAGAGAAATTAATCTTTACAGACTACATAATGAAAGAGCTTTTGTTTTTGATTTGTTCTATTTCGTTAAGTAATAATTTAAAGCTTTCTATAAATACATGTATCTTGTCTGTGAGTTATGTATGCGCTGAGTTTTGCTGAGAAGCGCTAATATTGAGATGACAGAAAGGGGATCATGTTTGTTTTCAATGATTCAGGCACCGTTTGCAACGTTTTGTTGATATTGTGATACTGTATTGTTGTTATTTACTCTTACCTTTATGAGCAAAAATGACGGAATATTTTAAATTGTTTCCACTGCAAAAATGCAAGTGATTGCGCTGGCGCCTACTTGTCCTGCAAAGCGGCTCTCTACACAAAGGTTTGCATTTGTGCCTAATACCGCACATTTATATTATTTTAACGTTGAAATGAACGTTGTTTTATACTTTAACTCTTTTAGGCCTACATCTATATTTATCTTAGGCAAGTCGTGATTATCTGAGAAGGCAAAATTGATCAAACATCAACTCATTGTCTGCCGCCGGCCGCTTGGTCGTTACTTTAAAAATCAAAAACTTATATTTAACTAACGAAAAATGCTCCAAACGTTTTTTTTTTTTTTTTTTTTCTAAATTAACTTAATTAAACTGTAAATTATTTGTTTTGTATTGATTTTTACCTTTTTCGCTCCAAACTTTTTGTTTTACAAATTTCGGTAAAATGAACGAAATGACTCGAAAAAAGATTTGTTCATTTTGCTGAACGAGACTCAAAGATCCGAGTCGGTAAAATGATCTGAACTTCCCATCACTAACCCATCAGCGACGATCGAGCATGAAAATGACGATCGATTGGCTCCAAAAATGCATTTATTTATTTTTTTTTTAATTAAACTACTTTCATTCTTTCTGATTATGCTGGTATTTGGGCGGTAGTCTGAAATTTTATTGGTTATGGCTGTGAGAAGTTGCGGTCTAGAGACAAGACCGGAGCACAGAGCGAAGATGGCTTCTAAGACCGCGATCACACCGAACGCGTTTTTGCTGTGAGAGGCGCCTTTTTTGAATGGTTTTCTGTTGGCAGTGAGCGTTCTACGCGCTGCTTATGCGCCCCAGGCGCCTCGCGTTTTTGCAGGAGTGCTCTGAGCGCCTGAAGTTGAAAAAAAAAAATCAACTCTGAGCGGAAAAACGCCCGACGTCATTTGCGTTTTTTCCATTGTCCAATCGAATGAATGGAGAGGCGGGCCTTCTGTTGTGGTGACGAAAGTTTACCATTGCTTAAAAAGTCCGGAGACTGCAAGAAATGGAGGAGAAACTTTTGGTGTCTGTCGGGGGTAACCCGGAGCTGTATTTTTTAGGGTTTCTGCTAAAATTACAGTTTACTTAACAGCAGAAACCAAAGATTTTAGAGCGCTCGCGCTATAGACGGTTTCATCGGGCGCACGTGCCTGGACCTAAGTTAACTTCCAGTCTGTGTTTGTTTATCTGTCTGGTTCGTGTCGCGGGCTACAAACGCAGCTAATAATGAGTAATGAAGTTGGTCTCAGGTTATTGTGCTGTGGTATGTGTTTCCCAAACATTTATTTATTTGTGGCGATATAAAAACCGACTGATTTTCCAATAGACTTCGTTGAATAAACGTAATGCACGTTTAAAAATCAAACCGAGGCGTGGGTGTTTTTATATCACTGTATTTCTGAAGAAAGACTGTCTTTAGAAAATGTCATTTTCATTTCATCCTGCATAAGGCCCCGATCACACCGAACGCGTCTTTTAGTTCTAAAAACGCGAGGCGCACAGCACTGCCTTTTTTGGTGACTTTTAATAAAAGAGCAGTGTGCTGTGGTTTCTTTATGTTGCTAAGCAACGACCAAAACAGCTGTCTTGTCAGTCAAATCAAAGGATTATAGCGCGAGCGCTCTAAAATCTGTTTACTGTTTAGTAAACTGTCATATTAGCAGAAACCCTAAATAATACAGCTCCGGGTTACCCACGATAGACAGCAAAGGTTTCTCCTCTATTTCTTGCAGTCTCCGGACTTTTTAAGCAACGGTAAAATTCCGTCACCACAACAGAAGGCCCGCCTCTCCATTCATTCGATTGGACCATGGAAAAGAACGCGAATGACGTTGGGCGTTTTTCCGCTCAGAGTTGATTTTTTTTTTCAACTTCAGGCGCTCAGAGCGCTCCTGCAAAAACGTGAGGCGCCTGGGGCGCATAAGCAGCGCGTAGAACGCTCACTGCCAACAGAAAACCATTCAAAAGAGGCGCCTCCAACTGCAAAAACGCGTTCGGTGTGATCGCGGCCTTAGGCAGCGTTTTTAAATTAAGAGCTGCTTTGTCTATAGCCATTACCAGGGAAACCTCGTTTCTCGTGCTTAAAGCACCTCCTGCTGGCAGAGAATGAGTTTGCATTTTTAATAAATCAGTCTAATTTACGCAGCCAACATATTTCGCTTGTTATTAAAAAAATAATCTACTCTAGAAGGACTTAGCTGTTGTTATTGATTCTATTTGGATGTCTACCGGAAGTTAAGTTTGGGCCACAAAAGCGCGCATGCGCAGTAAAGTTTGTTTATGTTGTTGCCGTTGAAACCCTCTGTAATCCTTTGATTTGACTGACAGGACAGCTGTTTTGGTCGTTGCCTAGCAACATAAAACAACGGCAGCACACTGCTCTTTTTTAAAAGTCAACAAAAAAAAGGCAGTGCTGTGCGCCTTGAGTTTTTAGAACTAAAAGACGCGTTTGGTGTGATCGGGGCCAGAGGCGACTTTTTTGAATGGTTTTCTGTTGGCAGTGAGCGTTCTGCACGCTGCTTATGCGCCCCGGGCGCCTCGCGTTTTCGCCGCCTGCTGCGGCTCGCGTTTTTGCAGAAGCGCTCTGAGCGCCTGAAGTTGAAAAAAATGCAACTCTGAGCGGAAAAACGCCTGACGTCATTCGCGTTTTTTCCATTGTCCAATCGAATGAATGGAGAGGCGGGCCTTCTGTTGTGGTGACAAGTTTACCATTGCTTAAAAAGTCCTGAGACTGCAAGAAATGGAGGAGAAACTTTTGGTGTCTGTCGTGGGTAACCCGGAGCTGTATTTTGTAGGGTTTCTGCTAATATGACAGTTTACTTAACAGCAGAAACCAAAGATTTTAGAGCGCTCGCGCTATTCATGGGTACCAAAGACGTCACTTCCGCTATGCTCGCCGCCATGTTTGTGTCCGATATGACAACAGACACAGCGCATCTCAATGAGATTTAATAATAAATTGAAATAAGAAATTACTTTTTACTACTACTTCCCACACTGTGTATTTGACTTGATTGTATGTTTAGGACAAAAAGTGTAAATTGTTGTGAACGTAGTCGCTCGATGAAGGCTTTAAGACCTTGAAGAATCCTCTGCCGGCTGGTCACTAACTTACTTCACAGCGAACGGGACTCGCGCTGACGGCCACAGTCCGCGCTTAGATGTCGGCAAATTAGTTTTGGCGAATGCAAAAAAATGAGATTATTGAGCATAAGCGCAACATCCAGCAAGCCAAGAAAACATAAAATATACCTGAGGGAAGACGTCTTTCACGTCTTGTGTATTCCTAAAACTGGATCTCATTATTGAAGCACAAATTCAAGCACCAAAAGCATGAGATTTCTTTATTTAAAATATGCATTTTTATTCATTCAAGCTATATGGCTGCAATAACATTTTAGTTTAATTTAGTTTATTACACCACTTGTGCAGCCAGTCACAATTCACAATGGTACCATTTACTTGGGACGATGGTTTGTGTGTAACTTGTGTGCCATTTTTGTATGACAAATCATTTTTAGAGTAATTGTACATAAATAGTTTTAGCAAAACAAATATGATTATTTTTGAGAACCCTTTTACATGTATATACTTTACTGCAGGCGTTGCAATGACGAACGCTATGTAGTACAATAGTTTAGCGTTTATTATTTAATTTTCATAATTCACCGCATAATCTAAAACACCTTCAACTATAAAACACTCTTGCTCTTAAGCCAAATGAAAACAAATAATTTACGGCATCTGGATGTACTGTAAGTCACTATTCTCTGCATTAGCACTGTTTTGAACTTGCTCTTTGAATGCTTTCTTGTTTACTAAATCTTTGGACTTACGAGTTGATCGGTTCAAAATGATGTAATCGCAAAAAAATGTTTCTTTTCATTTTAAGGCATTATTTTCGTTATAATGTACTGATTCACAATCTTAGTCAATATTTAATTATTATTCCAGTACTCTTATTGTGCCGAAAAAAAAAACCCTGCTTTGGAAAGCACCTGCGTGAATGACACCGGTACGCTATATGCATACCGACCCACTTCGAGCACTGCTGAGATCTAATAAAACTGTTGTTAGTTTTTTTTTTCTGATGACTGTTTTTACAGCTAACTGAACAACATATCCCGGGCATATTGTATACTTGTTGTGAACAGTCTGGGAGTTTTGTTGATCTTCCTCTGGTAGTTGCGGCTGCTGTGACCATAGACTGAAACAGGTAGCGCGGACACAAAAATGGCGGCGATAAACTACAGTGACGTCACATGGAACCTATGGATAGTCCTTTGATTTGACTGACAGGACAGCTGTTTTGGTCGTTGCCTAGCAACATAAAACAACGGCAGCACACTGCTCTTTTTTAAAAGTCAACAAAAAAAAGGCAGTGCTCTGCGCCTTGAGTTTTTAGAACTAAAAGACGCGTTCGGTGTGATCGGGGCCTAAAGCGCCCAGCGATGTCTGGCAACACTTTGAAAAACTTCCACAACGAGTTTGATGCGTTACCATCTTGCACAAAAACACAAAAAAGCAGATTTCGCCGATGCCACTACCAGCAGTCAGACGAGCATAAGAGATTTCACCATCAGACAGACAGAGAAGATGACGCAGCTAATAGCAGAAATGACAGCAGAACACTTGCTGCCTATTAGTTTTGTTGAAGGTGAAGGTTTTAAACGTTTAATGAATTACGTTGAGCCCCACTATGCTGTCCCATCACGCAAAACGGTCACTGCAAGGATTGATGCTCTATACCCGGGTCGTCAACGGGCGGACCGCAAGATGCGTTCATGCGGACAGTGAAAGCTTTTGACATAATTAAATAAATGCCGAACGCTAATTTCTAATAACACAATTTATATCAAGCACACCAGGGTCAGCGGTTGGGTGCAATCTTCCGTGCAGCGATGAGAGCAGAGATCGGCGCATTGCGCACAGACAGATGTAGCTTTCAGTGAGTGAAAAAAAACAGCTAAAACCAGTCTAGGCTGGTTGGCTGGTTTTAGCTGGTCATAGCTGGTCGGCAGGCTGGTTTTAGAGGGGTTTTGGCCATTTTTCCAGCCTAGCCAGGACTGGTCAGGCTGGTCTTAGCTGGTCAGGCTGGAAAACCAACAGCTAAAAGACCAGCTACTTCCAGCTTAAACCAGCTAATACCAGCCAACCAGCCTAGACTGGTTTTAGCTGTTTTTTTTCAGCAGGGTTCAGTGAGTGAAAAACGTTGATGGAAAAAGCATTATGTTGGGGTAACGTCGCAAAATATTGTAAATATATCTTTTTATTCTGCATTTTTATACATATTTATGTTTTAATCCATGAAGGTGAGCCAATAGATATCACACAAGCAAAGCAAAAACTGCGCAATATGTTAAAGCGAAAGTAAAAACAGCGCTTTCAGTAACTGACGTGCACATTCTCTCAGAGACAATGATAGACAAATATAGCCTACTTCATTTGCTGATATTGATTTACTTTCCTAATATTTCTCTTGTGCGCCGAACATAGTAGGGAAAAAATAAAAAGAAACGTATTTGGTGTAGGCTTAAGGGTTGTTTCTGAAAGTCGGTGTTTAAAATAAAGCTCTCAATTTTCATTGATGACTGCAGTATTATTAGCGGTTAAGAAAGTCTTAATTATGATTTCAGGTGGTCTTAAATGTGGGGACTAAAAGGCAAGAATTGCGATAACTTTATAAGGCTATCCATCCTATCCAATATGAGCGCTGCTCGTTTCAAAGTCAGCTGCGGAGCTGCTTTGTGTTCATTCTGATAGCGCCTCCTGCTGGAAGAGAACGATCTGACATTTTGAATCAGTTTGTTCGTCTGCTGTTGTCAGAAAGACCAATGTGAAAAAAATCAATCCATGGTTTTAAGCAGCAAACACATAGAGTTGTAAATGTGAACTGATGGATTGACAAGACAATGTGTTATACAAATTTTTATATCTTTTTCATTTGGTCTTTTTTGTTTGTTTGGTTGAGTTAGTTTTGTCTTTTGTTGCTTTTTTGTTTTGTTTTAAATTTGATTTTTGTGTTTTGTTTTATTTGGTTTGGTTGGTTTTTAGTTTTTAAATTTGTTTTTGTTTTTTTGTTTCATTTTGTTTTTGTCCAGCTTTCTTTTAACCAATATAGTACCAACCCCTTTCTAACCGTCAGACTTTATTTTATAACCTGTTTTGTTTCATTATTTTTTGATTGGTTGTTTTTGTTTTTGTTTTTGTTTTTGTTTGTTTCTTTTGTTTTTCGTTTTTTTTTTTTGTTTCGTTTGTTTCATTTTGTAATGTTGTCTTTTTTGTGTTTTTTGAAAACTTTCAATAAAGTACCAACCCCTTTCTAGCAGTCAGACTTTATTTTATAACCTGATAGTTTTGTTTTGTTGTTTAATTTTGTTTTGTTTGTTTTGTTTGGTTGTTTTTGTTTGTTTTTTGTTTTTCTTTTTTTGTCTTTATTTATTTATTTTTTGGGTTTGTTTGATTTTGCTTTGGTTTTTCATTTGTTCTTTTGTTTGGTTTTGTTTTATTTGTCTCATTTTGTCTTTTTTGGTTGAATTAGTTTATTTTATGTTGTTTTTTTATTTTTGTTTTCTGTTTTTTTTTTTTTCATTTGTTTTTGTTTTGTTGTTTATTTTTTTGTTTTTGTCTAGTTTTCTTTTGAGTAATAAAGTACCTTTCTAGCACTCAGACTTTATTTTATAACCTGATTGTTTTTGTTTTGTTGTTTTGGTTTTGTCTTTTCAGTTGCATGTTTTGTTTGGACAAAGGACAAATCATACTTAATTTTTTGTTTTTGTTTATTTTCCTTCTTTCTTTTTGTTTTCTTTGGTTTATTTACTTTTTTTCAATTCTGTTTGTTTTTTGTTTACCAATAAAGCACCTACTTTTCTTAGCAATTTTATGACCTGTTTTTTTATTGCGTTTTATTGTATATTTTGTTTTGACAAACCGCTTATATAAACAATCAGACCTTATTTTGTAACCTTTTTATTTATTTTTTTTACTTTTGAGTTTTGACCACTAACAAAAAAGTGCAAACAACTTTTTTAAGCTGTCAGACTTGTGAGTTTTTCCTGATGATAACAAGCTGAAACAAAATGCCACAGATTTTTAATTATACATTTTTATATTTATATACTTTGTCAAATTTTGTTCTTTTTTTTCTTTTTCTTTTTAGTTTTTCTTTTTTTGTTTGTTCATTTGTTTTGTCTTGCTTTTTGTAATTAGTTTGATTTTCGTTTTGGTTTTTCTCTAGTTTTGTTGTTTAATTTTTTTTTCTTGGATGTTTTTCTTTCTCTTCGCTTTCTTTTTTAAAATGTATTTTTGTCTTGATTTTTGTGTTTTGTTTGGTTTGGCCTGGCTGTTTTTTGTTTTGTTTTTTATTTGTTTCATTGTGTCATTTTGTATTTTTGGTTGAATTAGTTTTTTTTTTTCCTGTTGTTTATTTTTTTTTTTAAAAAGGAATTCTTTTTTTTTTTTTTTTTGATGTTTTCATTTAGATGTTTCATCTTTTTTGTGTTTTGTTTCATTTTGTATTTGTCTTGTTTTCTTTTGACCAATAAAGTGCCAACCCCTTTCTTAGCAGTCAGGCTTTATTTTATAACCTGATAGTTTTTATTTTGTTTGGACAAAGGACAAATCATACTTAATTGTTTACCTTTTTGTTTGCTTTTGTTTGTTTTTTCTTTTTGTTTAATTTTTTTTTGGTCTTTTTTTTACTACTTTTCTTAGCAGTTTTATGACCTGTTTTTTAAATTGCTTTTTATTGTGTATTTTGTTTTGACAAACCACTTAATTAGACTTTATTTTATAACCTAATATTATTTTTTTGACCACTAACAAAAAAAAAGTGCAAACCAGATTTCTAAGCACTCAGTTTTGCCTGACGGATGATAACAAGCTGAAACAAAATGACACAGATTTTTAATTATACATTTTTATATTTATATACTTTGTCAAATTTTGTTCTTGTTTCTTTTTCTTTTTAGTTTTTCTTTTTTGTTTATTTGTTTTGTCTTGATTTTTTGTAATTAGTTTGATTTTCGTTTTGGATTTTCTTTAGTTTTGTTGTTTCATTTTTTTTTGGGATGCTTTTCTTTTTTAAAATGTATTTTTGTCTTGATTTTTGTGTTTTGTTTGGTTTGGCCTGGCTGTTTTTTTTATTTGTTTTGTTGTTTGATTTTGTGTTTTGTTTAATTTTGTTTGGTTTTGTTTTGGTTTTTCATTTGTTTTTGTTTTGTTGTTTCATTTTGTATTTTTTTTTTTTTTTTTTTTTTTTTGATTTGATTTTTTAGTTTTTTAATTTGTTTTTGTTTTGCTGTTTCATTTAGTCTTTTTTGTGTTTTGTTTCATTTTGTTTTTGTCTTGTTTTCTTTTGACCAATAAAGTACCAACCCCTTTCTTAGCAGTCAGGCTTTATTTTATAACCTGATAGTTTTTATTTTGTTTGGACAAAGGACAAATCATACTTAATTGTTTACCTTTTTGTTTGCTTTTGTTTGTTTTTTCTTTTGTTTAATTTTTGTTTTTTTGTTTATTTTTTGTCTTTTTTTACTACTTTTCTTAGAAGTTTTATGACCTGTTTTTTAAATTGCTTTTTATTGCGTATTTTGTTTTGACAAACCGCTTAATTAGACTTTATTTTATAACCTACTATTATTTTTTTGACCACTAACAAAAAAAAAGTGCAAACCAGATTTCTAAGCACTCAGTTTTGCCTGACGGATGATAACAAGCTGAAACAAAATGACACAGATTTTTAATTATACATTTTTATATTTATATACTTTGTCAAATTTTGTTCTTGTTTCTTTTTAGTTTTTCTTTTTTGTTTATTTGTTTTGTCTTGATTTTTTGTAATTAGTTTGATTTTCGTTTTGGATTTTCTTTAGTTTTGTTGTTTCATTTTTTTTTTGGGATGCTTTTCTTTTTTAAAATGTATTTTTGTCTTGATTTTTGTGTTTTGTTTGGTTTGGCCTGGCTGTTTTTTTATTTGTTTTGTTGTTTGATTTTGTGTTTTGTTTTATTTTGTTTGGTTTTGTTTTGGTTTTTCATTTGTTTTTGTTTTGTTGTTTCATTTTGTATTTTTTTTTTTTTTTGATTTGATTTTTTAGTTTTTTAATTTGTTTTTGTTTTGCTGTTTCATTTAGTCTTTTTTGTGTTTTGTTTCATTTTGTTTTTGTCTTGTTTTCTTTTGACCAATAAAGTACCAACCCCTTTCTTAGCAGTCAGGCTTTATTTTATAACCTGATAGTTTTTATTTTGTTTGGACAAAGGACAAATCATACTTAATTGTTTACCTTTTTGTTTGCTTTTGTTTGTTTTTTCTTTTGTTTAATTTTTGTTTTTTTGTTTATTTTTTGTCTTTTTTTACTACTTTTCTTAGCAGTTTTATGACCTGTTTTTTAAATTGCTTTTTATTGCGTATTTTGTTTTGACAAACCGCTTAATTAGACTTTATATTATTTTTTTTGACCACTTACAAAAAAAAGTGCAAACCAGATTTCTAAGCACTCAGTTTTGCCTGACGGTTGATAACAAGCTTGATAACTCAGAATTTTAATTACACATTTGTATATTTATATACTTTACATGAATGTTTCATTTACTTACATTTTATATTCATGTTTACTGTATATTTACAGATCTGTGTACTGTGTGTTTTGTTTAGCTGGTGAAACTATGCATTGGGATGATCGATGCTGGGAAGGCGTACAACACGGCCAACAAGCAGTTTGTGAACGGGATCCGTGAGTTGGCACAGCAGTCTGCCAAAGACGACGTAATCGAGGTGAGTAATAACCAATCAGCTCTCATTAGCCCCAAACACATGAACCTGTCCCTGGAGCAGAAGCGTCTAGAGCTTGTTTGGCTTGCTGTAGATGTGCCAATTGAAAGACTTCTGTTTATTTAGTGATCGTTTGAAAGCAAGCTTGGTTTGTGTTCACACAGAAACATTGGCTGCATACCAGCATTCCTGTCCTTCACATATTTACTTTCCTGTTTCTTTGAAATATCCATTGTGAGCGCTCCATTGTACTATGAAAAGATACCAGTGTGTTTTCTTCTATATGCATCTGGTGCAGGTATATACTAGTGTTTCCCAAGCTGGTTTTGTTTTTAATGCCTCCACAATTTCATCAGAACCAAACATGACATGTATTATTGATCATATCCTGGATATGTTTGATTTTGTTTTCTTTACTTACAAATAACCAAATGTTATTGCATTCAGGAATGTTTGCATTCACTTGTGAAATTTTGCATTCTCCGAAAAACATGGTGTTTGCTTGCAAAAACTTTTGTGATGGAAATAATAATATCCTAAATTTAAATGTTGCGAATGCAACTTTTTTTTTGAGGGAAAGGCAATATTTTTGTAAGTGAACACATTTTCTAGATAGACTGCAATACTTTTGTGAGTTTTTTTTTTTTCCCATAGTTTTTCAAAATTAAAAAAAAACAAAAAACTTTTTTGTCACAGTTGCGAGTTTACAGTTTGCATGATGCAAACTTGCTGTTCTGGGAAAAAAAGTCAGATTTGCAAACTCGCAATTGCAAGAAAACAGAATTTCGAGACGCAAACTTGCATTTGTTTGGAAAAAATATGCTTACAATTGCAAGTTGATATCAATTTCTGAGAAAAAAAGTCAGATTTGCAAGATACAAACTTGTATTTGTAAAGAAGAAAAAAGTTGCAAAACATTCCCCCCCCCCATACAGTTTTGCAACTTTTCACCGTTGCCAGTTTGTATCACGCAATCCTGGAAAAAAAAGTCAGAATTGTGAGATGTAAACTCGCAACTGTGAGAAAAAAGGTTTTTTTTTTTTTTTAAGTCAGAATTGCCTAAAAAATTGAGATACAAACTCGCAATTGCGAGGACCAAAAAAGTTTTTATCTCATTTTTATTTTATTTATTTCCATTTTTATCTCACAATTCTGACTATTTCTGACAGTTGTGTGTTTATATGACGCAATTCTGAGAAAAAAGTCAGAGTTGTTAGTTTTTTTTATTTCGAAATGAGCTTCCATACAATACAGTTTTGCAAAATGAATTGAAATTGTAATTTATTTTTATTTATTTATTGTTTTATTCATCTTTTAGTTTTTTACCCTTTGGTGCTTCATACATTTTTGCAAAAAATCACAATTTTAATACTTTTACGATCCTATTTTTCGATTCTTTAAAGTCTAAATTTGTTTTGCAGGTTAAACAGCTATAATACAAAAAAATATGTAATTTAACAGAAAAATTAATATATTAAAATTACCATTGAGCATTATTCAAATGAACATTTATACACCATGGTAGTATTTGTTGAACTGACGAAAAAAAAAAAAAATGTGTTAATTGTCATTTTAATTAATTAATTTATTTTTTGTAAAACAATATATGAAGGTCAAAATGAAAACGTAGAGAAACAAAAAAAAAAGTATTTCTGAGAAAAAAATTCTGAGTTTATATCTTGCAATTCTGACTTTATTTCTCACAATTGCAAGTTTATATATAGTTAAAAAAAAAAAAACGTTTTTCTCACAGTGGCGAGTTTACATCTCATAATTCTGACTTTTATAAACTATATATAAACTAGCAATTGTAAGAAATAATTTTCCTCACAAATGCGAATTTGTATCTCGCAATTCTGACTTTTTTCAGGCAATTCTGACTTTAAAAAAAAAAACGTTTTTCTCACAGTGGCGAGTTTACATCTCATAATTCTGACTTTTATAAAGTCAGAATTGCCTGAAAAAAGTCAGAATTGCGAGATACAAATTCGCATTTGTGAGGAAAATTATTTCTTACAATTGCTAGTTTATATCATCCATTTTTCTGAGAAAAATGGACACAATTATGGGTTTATATCTTGCAATTCTGACTTTATTTCTTGCATTTGCAAGTTTGTATCACCCAATTCAAAGAAAAAAGTCAGAATTGTGAGTTTGTATCACGCAATTCTGGAAAAAAGAAGAAGAATTGCGACATAAACTCACAACTGTGAGAATATTTTTTTTTTCAACATAATTGTCTGAAAAAAAAGTCAAAATACAAACTTGCATTTGTGAGGAAAAAAGTCAAATTTGTGAAAAATTATTTTTCACAATTGCTAGTTTATATCATCAATTTTGGAGAAAAAAAGTCAAGATTATGAGTTTATATTGCAATTCTGACTTTATTTCTCGCGGTTGCTAGTTTATATCACCCAATTCTGGAAAAAAAAAGAGTCAGATTTGCCAGATAAAAACTCGCAATTATGCGAAAAAAAAGTCTGAATTATGAGTCTGTCTTGCAATTCTAAATTTATTGCTCGCAATTGCGAGTTTATATCATCCATTTCTAGAAAAAAAGTCAGAATTGCAAGATACAAATTTGCATTTGTGAGGAAAAAAGTCAGATTTGCGAGATACTATACAAACTCACAATTGCTAGAAAACGAAATTGCGAGATACAAACATGCATTTATAAATAATTATCAAATTATCTCACAATTCAAAGTCAGAATTATGAATTTGTATCAAAGGTCTGACTTTATTTCTCTCAATTGTGAGTTCGTGTCATCCATTTCTGAGAAAAAAAGTCAGAATTATGAGTTTTTATCTTGCAATTGAGAAAAAAGTAAGAATTGTGCGATTTTAAAAAGTTGCAACAACCTTTATTTATTTTTACTCTGTTTTGCAAAAATAATAATAATAATAAAAACATGCAGTTTATTGTTATTTTTTTTTTTTTTTACCCAGTTGGTGCTTCATACAGTTTTGCTAAAATAAGTGGAAAAAAATCTCACTTTTTAACAATTATTATTTTAATACTTTCTCAATCCTATTTACTATTCTTTAAAGTCTAAATTTGTTTTGAAGGTTTAACAACTGTAATGCAAAAAAAAAAAAAAAAAAAAAAATTAAATTGCCATTGATTATTATTCAAATTAACATTTGCACACCATTGTAGTATTTGTTGAACTGACTAAAAACTAAAAATGTAATTATTTATTTATGTATTTATTTACTTTTGTAAAACTATATTAAAGTTAATATGGGAACTTAGAACTTATGTCATTTTTATTTATTTATTTTTTTAATGGTCAAATGTGACTTTTTTTTTTTTTTTTTTAGTTTCGTGATAAACAGCCATGCTCTTTCTTCTCCTCCAGTAATCTGTAGTCTCTTTGCTAACCTTTGTAATGCTCTCTGATTTCTTCACAGTCCAGTCTGAGCAAGTTTGCCGAGAATCTTCAAGAGATGATCAACTATCACACAGTAAGAAAATCAGGCCAAGAAGCTTTTGCCTTATTGCATTATTGTTTATGACTTCTCCTTTTTCTCATTTTTTTGTGTGTATCTCTGCAAAACGCTACCCTAAAATGTGCTGAAGTGCTAAAAAGGTTGACTTCAGGAGAAATGACCACATGAAACTAACATTTCCCTCTTTAGTCAGTAGCTGCTGTATTATAATGTTGATTCAATTGTGAACTGTAACTGAGCTATAAATGTGTTTTGAAGAGTTACATTTATGCAGTTAACTCTAACCGAGAATGTCCTCAAGCTGTTTCTCAATTCATTTCACGTCTAACTGACCATACTGCCCTCCAAAGGCAAAGCACAGTAACTACACATTTGGTCAACATTGAGTTAAGGCTTAAAATGGACTTTGTGACAACTGTTTTGTCTTGTGGCAAAGTCTCCTGGTTCAATTTTGTCCCGTTTCAGAGAAACGAGAGCGTCAACATGTTTGATTACCTGGCGTAAAAACTTTACAGCCATTTTTCTCAGTTTCAGTGTTGGCGTAGTTACTGCACTTTGCCTTTGGAGGGCAGCATAGAACAGGACAGTTTTGATAATGCCTGCAATAGCGCCTCTAGTGGCGGCAATCGGGGGTGATTTTAATTTCAACTACAGTACACGTGAAATCAAAGTTGTGCAGTTACAAATTGAGCTTGCCTTCATGTTTTTGGGCTTTATGTATTCCTAATAATGAAGGATGATTCTGTGGTGCTCACGCCTCAACAGAGCCTCCCTCAGGGTTGAAGCTGGAGCTCTATGAGTCAGTGTTTAGGTCTGTGCTGAGGTCAGCTGACTTGTGGTTAAAGTCCTCCTGAGCAAGAGCTGAGCACATGATCTTTAAAGCACAAATGCATCTGGACTTCTGGGTTATTTCATCAATCACACACTTGATCTAATAAACACTGGTCTTAAACGTCAAAAAAAAAAAAAAAAAAAAAAAAAAAAAACAGTTTACGCCTTTTAAGTCTAAATATGTCAAAAAGGTTGGATACAAGTACACTGAATTGCATTCATGTTGCTTATGTACATTGTACTTTCACTTTCTTTAAATACATAAACAAATACAGGTGTTGGTCATATAATTAGAACATCTTCAAAAAGTTGATTTATTTCACTAATTCCATTCAAGAAGTGAAACTTGTGTATTGTATACATTCATTCCAAACAGACTGATATATTTCAAGTGTTTATTTCTTTTAATTTTGATGATTATAACTGACAACTAATGAAAACCCCAATTCAGTATCTCAGAAAATTTGAATATTGTGAAAAGGTTCAGTATTGAAGACACCTGGTGCCACACTCTAATCAGCTAATTCACTCAAAACACCTGCAAAGGCCTTTAAATGGTCTCTCAGTCTAGTTCTGTAGGCTAGACAATCATGGGGAAGACTGCTGATGTGACAGTTGTCCAAAAGACGACCATTGACACCTTGCACAAGGAGGGCAAGACACAAACGGTCATTGCAAAAGAGGCTGGCTTTTCACAGAGCTCTGTGTCCAAGCACATTAATAGAGAGGCGAAGGGAAGGAAAAGATGTGGTAGAAAAAAAAGTGTACCAGCAATAGGGATAACCGCACTCTGGAGAGAATTGTGAAACAAAACCCATTGAAAAATGTGGGGGAGATTGACAAATAGTGGACTGCAGCTGGAGTCAGTGCTTCATGAACCACTACGCACAGACATGTGCAAGACATGGGTTTCAGCTGTCGCATTCCTTGTGTCAAGCCACTCTTGAACAACAGACAGCGTCAGAAGCGTCTCGCCTGGGCTAAAGACAAAAAGGACTGGACTGCTGCTGAGTGCTCCAAAGTTATGTTCTCTGATGAAAGTAAATTATGCATTTCCTTTGGAAATCAGGGTCCCAGAGTCTGGAGGAAGAGAGGAGAGGCACAGAATCCACGTTGCTTGAGGTCCAGTGAAAAGTTTCCACAGTCAGTGATGGTTTGGGGTGCCATGTCATCTGCTGGCGTTGGTCCACTGTGTTTTCTGAGGACCATTTTAGAGCACTTCATGCTTCCTGCTGCTGACCAACTTTACGGAGATGCAGATTTCGTTTTCCAACAGGACTTGGCACCTGCACACAGTGCCAAAGCTACCAGTACCTGGTTTAAGGACCATGGTATCCCTGTTCTTAATTGGCCAGCAAACTCGCCTGACCTTAACACCATAGAAAATCTATGTGGTATTGTGAAGAGGAAGATGCGATATGCCAGACCCAACAATGCAGAAGAGCTGAGGGCCACTATCAGAGCAACCTGGGCTCTCATAACACCTGAGCAGTGCCACAGACTGATCGACTCCATGCCACGCCGCATTGCTGCAGTACTTCAGGCAAAAGGAGCCCCAACTAAGTATTGAGTGCTGTACATGCTCATACTTTTCATGTTCATACTTTTCAGTTGGCCAAGATTTCTAAAAATCCTTTCTTTGTATTGGTCTTAAGTAATATTCACATTTTCTGAGAGACTGAATTGGGGTTTTCATTAGTTGTCAGTTATAATCATCAAAATTAAAAGAACTAAACACTTGAAATATATCAGTCTGTGTGGAATGAATGTATACATTATACAAGTCTAACTTCTTGAATGGAATTAGTGAAATAAATCAACTTTTTTAAAGATATTCTAATTATATGACCAACACCTGTAAATTAAAAAAAAATACAATGTCAATTGTAAGCATTTTTGGCAAGTCGATTTATAAATAAGCACAATTTATATTCACAAATGTTTATTTCTAAAAACAAGTCCAAGTATGTTGAGACTTTGCAGTAGTATTTAGTTCATGTATGAAATTTCAATGTGGCAATGGCAGTGACTGCAAAAACACGTATTAACTCAACATGGTATTTATTATTTATTGGCACCCTTAGTAAATATGAACAAAGGTGACTGTAAAAATAAATCTGCATCTTTTATCCTTCAGATCTTTCATTTGAAAAATGTACAAAATTCTAACCTTTCATTGAAGTTAAACGATGGAAAATGGGGGGGGTCTCATTATGAAATAAATGTTTTTCTCTAGTTCACGTTGGCCACAACTATTGGCACCCCTGAAAATTTGTCCAAGTAAAATATCTCTAAAGTATATTCCCATCGGCTAGGACTGGGAGTATAAAATTGTCCAGTCATGACTTTCTGTTCCACAGGATTATAAATATGAGGAAGACAAAAGCCAAAGTCCCTTAATCATCCATCACAAGGAGTAAAACCAAAGAATGTAGTTCTGATGTGCAGAACGAGTTTGTTGAGCTTCACAAAATAGAAAGTGGCTGTAAGAAAAGACCTAAAGCATTGATCCCCATTCCCACCATCATGGGCAATAATTAAGAAGTTCCAATCAACTAAATATGTTACAAATCTGCCTGGAAGAGGATGTGTGTCTATATCATCCTATTGCACGATAAGGAGGAGAGTTTGAGGGGCCAAAGACTCTCCAAGGATCACAGCTGGAGAATTGCAGAGAATTGTTGAGTCTTGGGCTCAGAAAGCCTAAAATAAAATGTTCAAACAGCTCCTACATCACCACATGTTGTTCCAGAGGGTTTCAAGAAAACATCCTCCTGGCTCACCCCAAAAACAAACTCCAGCATATTCACTTGTCAGACATGATTGGAACTTCAAACAGGACTGGCTTCTATGGTCAGATGAAACTAAAAATGAGCTTTTTGGCAGCTAACCCTCCAGATGGTTTTGGTGCGGAGAGGTTAAAAATACTGCTGGGTCTTTAATGTTGTGGACCTATTTTTCTGCCGGAGCTCCTGGACATCTTTTTTAGATACATGGCTTCATGGATTCTATCAAATACCAGCAGATTAAAAATCAAAACTGCCTCTGTTAGAAATCTTCTAATGGGCCATGGTTGTATCTTCCAGCAGGACGATGATCCAAAACGAACATCAAAATCAACACAAAATTGTGTCACTGAGCACAGAATGACGCTTCTACCATGGCCATCCCAGTTCCCTGACCTGAACCCTGTATAGAAACTGAAGAGAAGCACCACCAACATTAAGCTGGGAAGAGAGACATTCTGTTTGAAGGAAATGTGAAACCTTGTCAGGTGTTCTCCAAACTCATTAGACAGTGTTGGAGAAAACTCAAAACTGTTATCTTGGGAAAAGGGCGTTGCAATAATTGGGTGCCAATAATTGTGGCCAACGTGAACTAGGGAAAAGCATTTATTTCATGAGATTTCACCCCTAGGTTCTATTGATTGACTTCAATGACAGATTAGAATTTTGTGAATTTTTTGAATGGAAGATCTAAAGGATAAACAATGCAGATTTATTTTCACATCCACCTTTGCTCATATTTACCAAGGGTGCCAATATTAGTGGAGGGCACTGTGTTTTTTATATATACACACATATATATATATATATATATATATATATATATATATATATATATATATATATATATATATATAGGGCCGGGACTCGATTAAAAAAATTAATCTAATTAATTAAAGGCTTTGTAATTAATTAATCGAAATTAATCGCATTTTAATCGCATATAAATATTTGACCTGAGAACAGTGAGAAGTACGTTTTTTCATATGGATTTTTAGTATACCATTGAAGAATGACTGAATACATAAACTTAAGCAACAAAATATTGTTTATTTTTGTTCAACCAAGTCCAACAGACCAGTGCAATATTGCCATTAAGTGTAGCAATAGGAGATACAGTGTTTCCCCTAGGTTCCCATACTTTTTTTTCTCGGTACTTTACCCTACTTTGTGTAATAACGAAAACATTTATTTCAGTGAAAAAATAAGTCCAAAACTCTCTATTTTAACATTTTGAACAATAAGGCTTTACAATCTTTTGCTATTTTTTTTTTAAAGAAATTCTTGTGTGTTTTAATTTTTCTCATAATCAAATGAAAGCATAAACATTTATTTATTTTTAATCAAATGAAAAATAAACCTTTTTTAATTTTTGGCAAACAAACAGAGGTTTGCTGTTAAAATCAATAAATAATAATAATCTAACATTTAAATAATAATTGTCGTATTTTTTTCTACAATTAAGTGGTTAAACTTGTTGTTATATTTATTTTTTATCATATATAGTTTTTTTGTCAATTATTTAAATAGGAATATTGTTCTGTTTCATGTTAAACCGTACTTTTTTGACAGGTTGCCGTGAAGTTTCTGTGTGTGAAGTATGATATGATGCTAGTTAGTATGCGTGTATTAAAAAAAAAAACCACGTCTCCACCATTCATACATACAGATACAAACGGAACATGCAGGATTCATATTAAAACGGTCTTTTTGCATTTCAGTTTTGACAGACACTAGTCCATATCGCGATTTGAATTAAGTGACAGACCAACTTTTGATTAATCAATCCAAACATCGACGAATTTACGTGGCATTCCGCGCTATAGTAAATTCGGTTTTTATGAATGGAGTCCGCGATCCAGTCCGTGTTTTCTTGGAGGAGACATTGTAAACGCGCCCCCTAAGATAATGGTAGAGGAAACACTGGGATATTTAGAAATATACTAGCCTACATTTCAGAAATTCAGGTACCCTATAGGTAGGTAGACCTTCTGTAAAAGCATTGAGGTGATACTTGAGGCTCGATGTGCTGCGGTGATATGCGCATTCCTTTGTCTGAACCAAGGGGCAACCTTCCGGTCTCCCTCGTGAAACCAACACGGAAGTGACTGAAACTGCAATTCATCGACTGGCCGCTTGAGGCTGGCTGCAAAAGGGAGTCAATCCCATTGACACTCCATGTTAAAATGCCCAACTTTACAGCAGAAAAAAGTATGTTTACAGCCTGGTTCAATAAATGGTTTTGGTCTATATAGCTAGTTTTTCCCTTCATGTCAACTGTGAGGGGGGTGAATTTTTTTTATAACTCATCGGTTTAAGTTATATTAAGCCTTAAAGTTCAGCATAATTAAGGGCGTGGTCACTTGAGTGACAGGGGGATCGCCGCTGCTGTCACCACTGTCGCTCTAGGCGGGCGTGGTTTCAGCAACCAGCTCCACCCACATCCCGCCTTTTTGCCCATTTTTGATTATCCGGGAGTGACGCGCGATGACGCGATTCCAAGATGGCGACGGCCGAATCCCGCCCACTATGAGCTTCAAATTAGCGCTTCAGAATCCTACGGGTGACGTCACAGATACTACGTCCATATTTTTTACAGTCTATGGTCTGAACGCTAGTTGGTGCTCCAGTATAATCGGTCCGCTGAAACTCATCAAGTGAGAAACGTTCCGCGGTGCAAAATTAAGTGTGATTAAAATGCGTTAAAAAAGTTTAACGCGTTATTTTTGTGTAATTAATTAATCTAAATTAACGCGTTAAAGTCCCGGCCCTAATATATATATATATTTATATTTATTTATGTATTTACTTTCTTTTCAAATTGATGCTTCATGGTAGTATTGTCGTAATGGTGACTAAATAAATGGTGAATATATTGTGAATTGTTATTGAAATAATTGTAAGGCTTCATTTTCTTTATTACTTTTGGCAGATTTTATTCGACCAAGCACAACGATCAATCAAATCACAGCTCCAGACATTCATTCGAGAGTGAGTATCATAATATTGATTCTGTTCGCTTAATTATTAATTTAGTAACTTTCAAAATGACTAAAATGTACTACAGTTGAGGTCAAAAGTTCACATGCACCTTGCAGAATCTGCAAAATGTTAATTATTTTAGCAAAATAAGAGCAATCATACAAAATGCATATTATTTTTTTTATTTAGTACTGACCTGAGGAAGATATTTCACACTGAAGACATTAACATATAGTCCACAAGACTAAAATATCAAATTCAAAAACTTTTTGAATCAGGGTAAATTAAACTTATTTTGTGTTCTGTAGCTTCTGAAGGGCAGTACTAAGAAAAAAAAAAAAAAAAAAAATATATATATATATATATATATATATATATATATATATGCAAAATAAGAAAAGAGTACACATCTTCATTCTGTTCAAAAGTTTTCCCCCCTTTGGTTCTTAATGCATAGTGTTTTCTTCTGGAGCATCAGTGAGTGTTTGAACCTTCTGTAACAGTTGCATACGAGTCCCTCAGTTGTCCTCAGTGTGAAAAGATGGATCTCAAAATCATACAGTCATTGTTGGAAAGGGTTCAAATACACAAAAATGCTGGAAAACCAAAGAATGTGTGGGACCTGAAGGATTTTTTAGAAGAACAGTAGGCAGTTTAACTGCATTTTGTGCGATCCCTGTTATTTTGCTAAAATAATTAACATTTTGCAGATTCTGCAAACTTTTGACTTCAGCTGTATTTAGTTTATGCTTTTTAAGAGCTGATGCCATTATCAAGAGTAGCTGACCAATTTAATAACCAATTTAATGGCAATATGTGTTTTAAATTATGTGTACAATTAAATATTTTCAAGTCCAAGTATCGCTGAGGCCGATATATCGGTTTATCAATTGTGAAAATCACTGAAGTGGTTCTTTTATAAGTTTCTGCACCAAAACAATGTATGTTGTGGTAGTTTGTCATCCATTTTATAAGTACAGACCATTTGCTTTTACTGCCGCCAAACTGATTTCCATCTGTTTATCAATAGACTCCATGCACAAAGCCATTTGTCTCATCTCGGCTAAAGCCAGAGTTTATAATGGCACGGTTTCAGCAGTCTTGAGTGCACATTTAAGGAATGGTATTGCTGTGCGCAGGGACCTTCGGAAATTCAAAGAAGCTAAGAAACAGTTTGACAAAGTGAGCGAGGAGAAAGA
>NC_133367.1:45207206-45372206 GCF_049309525.1 Garra rufa | reverse complement strand
TCTGTCTGTCTGCTATTGTCAGTCTGTCTGTCTGTCTGTCTGTCTGTCTGCTATTGTACGATCTGTCTGTCTGCTGTTGTACGATCTGTCTGTCTGTCTGTCAGCCATTGTACGATCTAGCTGTCTATCAAACAGTCTCCCTTTTTGTCTGTCTGTCTGCTATTGTATGATCTGTCTGTCTGTCTGTCTGTCTGTCTGTCTGCCTGCTATTGTGGCTATCATACGATCTCTCTGTTTGTCTCTCTGTCTATCCATATTGTACTTAATTACTACCGGTACTGCATTTAATCATGCTAAGCATGTGCCAGCAGATCAGGTAGTGGTCAAATAATCTCTGTCTGTTTGTAAGCGAAAGCCTAATTTCTTCACCAAACAGCATTTTCATTTTCACCCTGATGATGGCCACGTGAATTCTGTGGGCAAGAATGTGATGGGATTCTTGAGTCGTGTGATTGGCTGCTGCTTGCACAGGCCTTGCGCTGGAAACAGGAAGTTAAATTGGGTGATTAAAGGGTATTCCCTGTCTGGGAGCTAAATTGAGAGTGTTTGAGACAGTTTAGTTCAGAGTGGATGTGAAATATACAGCACAAGGTTATCAGGATTCGTTTTCTGCCGTCGTTTTGCCGCCGTTATGAAGCTGAAGAGAGTGGAGCGATTATGTCGAGAGGTTTGGAGGAGCTGCTCGCAGGTCTGTGTTTCTATTTATCACAGTCTACTAATGATACTTTTGTACTTTTATTTCAGTTCGGACTGGTTATTTTAAAATTATTTTTTACATTGACTGTGAAATAACAGTATGGAAAGTATATAGTGACTATGAATTAAGAAAACGTTTAAAAAAGTAGAACAAAAAGAAGTTCCAAAATGCACAAGTGCTTTGCAAGTGTTTCTTACTCAGTTTTTTGTATAATTTGCCTGTCCTGTACTGAAAAAGCATGTCCAAAAAATAACAAATGGAAAAAATAAATTAATAAAAATAGCAGTATCATAGTTACAACACAACTTTTAGTGACATTAACGCAGCTCATGGTTGATTCACGCTCACAGGTTTTGTCAGATGGTCAGTCTTTGTCAAGCACCTCTCGAGAATGGAAACTTGAGGTTGTAACGGCGACAGAGAAAAACATTTCCCATCAGATATTATCAGCCGTGCATCTGACCGCCTCTTTCCTGACGGATCAAAACAAAGCGCTCGACCCAAATACCACACGTGTGCTTTTAAGTGATGTGTTTCCATGCATGATACGAGGAGATCGACGATTGCTAGCTGTATGTGAGCAAATAAAGTGCACAGAGAGACTATTACAGTTCTTTTCCTCAACTTCCCCTACAGAAAAGAAACACAAGTGGTGTTTTCTGAGGCAAGTTTCACTAGTATTATTGGTTACGGATAGGGTCAGTTTTTTGAACAAAGCCTTGAGCTATATGCAAGTTACTAAACTTTTTTTTTTTTAAAAAAGCTGATACAATATTTCTTAATAGCAACAATCAGTTCCTGATTGTGACCATGAGCCTCTACATTTACTCAGAAAATAGAGCATTGCATAACTATTAAATGAACATAGAGTTGAAGCATTTCATTACATGTGTTTTCCAGATCTAGAAAATTGCACTTTTAAAATTAGACTTCCTCATTTGTCCCGGTTTTCCAAGAATCCTGGTTCTTCAAAAGAAATCAAGCAGTTGTTGAGCAGATGATTTAAAATGAGAAATATCTTGATTGTTAGTTGTTTTAAAGCATGATTTGTGTTGTTTTAAATCATTTTGAGGCCAACTTTGAAGTCAGATCTAGAAATTAGACTTCCTCATTTATCCCGGTTTTCCAAGAATCCTGATTCTTCGAAATGAATCATGCAGTTGTTGAGCAGATGAATTAAAATGAGAAATATCTTGATTTTTAGTTGTTTCAAAGTATTGTGGGGTCAACTTTGAAGTCAGATCTAGAAATTAGACTTTTTTTCAAATTAGACTTCCTCATTTTTCCAAGTTTTCCAAGCATCCTGGTTCAACAAAAGGAATCCAGCAGTTGTTAAGCAGATGAATTAAAATGAGAAACATCCTGATTTTTTTGTTGTTTTAAAGGATGTTTTGTCTTGTTTTAAATCATTTTGAGGCTAACTTTGAAGTCAGATCTAAAAATTAGACTTCCTCATTTTTCCAGGTATTCCAAGAATCCTGGATCATCAAAATTAATCAAGCAGTTGTTGAGGAGATGAATTAAAATGAAAAACATCTTGATTTTTAGTTGTTTTAAGGCATGTTTTGTCTTGTTTTAAATCATTGTGAGGCCATCTTTGAAGTCAGATCTAGAAATGACACTTTTTTTAACATTAGACTTCCTCATTTATCCAGGTTTTCCAAGAATCCTGGTTTATCAAAAGGAATCCAGCTGTTGTTGAGGAGATAAATTAAAATGAAAAACATCTTGATTTTTAGTTGTTTTAAGGCATGTTTTGCCTTGTTTTAAATCATTGTGAGGCCATCTTTGAAGTCAGATCTAGAAATGACATTTTTTTTAACATTAGACTTCCTCATTTATCCAGGTTTTCCAAGAATCCTGGTTTATCAAAAGGAATCAAGCTGTTGTTGAGCAGATGAAGTAAAATGAGAAACATCTTGATTTTTAGTTGTTTTAGAGCATGCTTTGTCTTGTTTTAAATCATTTTGAGGCCAACTTTAAAGTCAGATCTAGAAATTACACTCTTAAAATTAGACTTCCTCATTTGTCCAGGTTTTCCTAGAATCCTGGTTTATAAAAAGGAATCAAGCAGTTGTTGAGCAGATGAAGTAAAATGAGAAATATCTTGATTTTTAGTTGTTTTAGAGCATGTTTTGTCTTATTTTAGATAAATTTGGGACCAACTCATGATTTGATGAGGTTGTTGAATAAAAATCGAATGGATGTCTATATGGAATGGGAATTTATATAGGAATATACTGTGAATTCAAAAGTTTCAGTTCTAATAGTTTATCTACTGAATAATGGTAACATCCACATTATATCAATACAGAATACCTAAACTTGGTAATTATCCACTTTTTTAAAGTTGGAATGATGAACCCTTCACCGTAGTGGATTATTCCCATAAATACGTTTGGATTTGGCGATTGGAAAGATTCTGAATGGACGAGTTTTACTCTAGAGTTAAAAGCACTCTTGAATTTGTTTAGCAGTGTGTTGCGGTGGTGAAGCAGTCCATTATGGTCCATCATCATCTTGGAATATGGGAAAATAATGAGGCAAGAGTGGTTTTCCGTCCAGATGTAGGAAACCAGACCATCTTCAGATCACATGCCCTTGTACTTAAAGTGGTTTCTCTTTGGCAGCAATGTCTTTAAATCTTGTTTTGTAAAGTTCTGCACTTTTGGTTGAAGGCGGCGTCTTTCTAGCTGTCTTGAAAGCATTCTTTAAATTGTGCAAACTTTTTAAAAATGGAACATGCACCTGTTTCATAGGTCAACAGATTGCTCTAACTCCAGATTTCTTTTCCTGCAAACATCTGTAAGACATTTTTTCATGTCTGTCTTTCAGCTGGATCAGCTGGTGATGGACTCCACGAAAGAGCGGAAGGATATGGAGATGAAACACTCGACCATTCAACAGAAGGTACAAGAACTTCTCCAATAGATTAAAGGATTCGTTCAAAAATGAAAATTCAGAAAGTTCTCGGATTTCATCAAAAATATCTTTGTATTCCAAATTTGAACAGGTTTGAATTTTCATTTTTGGGTGAACTATCCCTATATTGACCCACAACTCCCACAGCCATTTCACACTATACATGGCCAGTCAGAAAATATTTGTTGTTTAGAGTTTAGAGAGTTTTTACTGTGAGTGAGGGTTTGCAGCACACTGGTGAAAACTGATACCAAGCAACAAATCACATGGTTGATGCTTTTTGAAACAGAATATCCTTCCCTGTTCTTGGGGTTTGAGCTTTGGAAACAATCTGAAGTACACAAAGTGAAGCTTTTGCCTGATGTACTGTGCGCAGGTTCATAAATAAACACTCAAAGTAATAAAGTTGCTGTTATTACAGTAGAGCCGGTTATATTTCAGTATTACTGCTGAGCACGATTGGAGATTTGAACTGAATCCTCACTCAAGGCATGTGCAAATGCATTTTATGTAGTAGGCAGTGCTGGGTAGTTACTGATTATTTGTAATCTGGATTACTTAATCAGATTAAAAAAAATGAAATACTCATAATTAGAATGTTACTTTTTAAAATGCCTACCCAACACTTGTAGTAGGGTTCTCAGGATTGCAAAAATTCATTAGTCGATACCAATTCTGTTGAGTTGTCATTATTCTCAATAACAAAAATAAACAAGCAGCAATTACGGGGCCAAGCACACCAAAGGGAAAGTTAGGAGCTAAGCGTGGCATGGAGCACCAGACAAACTGCAAAACGACAGAAAAGTAATGTAGAACTGCTACTGATATGATTTAATGGCTTATCACTTTTGACCAACAGGTGGCGCTGTTATAAAATCGATGTGGTGTGTTTAGTGTGAGGTGACAAGGCACACACAACGTTTGGTGTCATTATGTCAGCTTTGCAGAGGTAAAGCCTCAGAGTCTTTTTGGAATCAAGTCTCAAATCTGTAGCCGCGCTGTACGAAAATGGATTCATCAATCAACTTAAAATCCATAACTTTTTGTCAGCATAGTCTGAAGATGATCTGACTCGATTTTGGTGAAAATCGGACGAACGGTCTGGGACGAGTTCGAAAAAGTAGGTTTTCAACATAAATCAATATGGTGGACAGGAAGTTTGATATCTGTGTTGTCGACATGGCCCAAAGAATATTTTGAGACCAGTTTTATTACAATAGGCTAATGCAATCTACAGTTATTAGCATTTTTGGAAATTTCATAATTAATGGTTCATGCAGGGTTTATTACTCTTGACCGATAGGCAGCGCTGTGCGAGTAGTATGAGGTGACAATGCCACATACAAAATTTGGTGCAAATATGTCTAAGCTTTGCAGAGATAGTGCCTCAGATGCACTTTGGCATATTTCCAGCAAATTCGTTGATGTGTTAAATACAAAAAGTTTTATATATCGAAACAAAATCCATAACTTTTTGTCAGCATAGTCCGAAGATGATCCAAGTCAAATTTGGTGAAAATCAGACCAATGATCGAAAAAATAGGTTTTCTACATTAATCAAAATAGCAGACAGGAAGTTCAGCCAATTTTGGCATAAGTGGTATCAATGTTCTCGGCATGACCCAAGGAATATTTTGAGATCACTTGCATTACAACAAACCATTTTCCTAAGAAGTTATTAGCATTTTTCTAAATTTTCTTATAACTTTTGACCAAACTTTTTAAGTGCTGTCAGGGCATGGTGCCGAAGGCACATACCGAGTTTTGTAATGATACGTCAATGCGTTCATAAAAATATAGAATTTTTTGACAAAATTCAAAATGGCTGGCGGTCAAAATGGCTGACATGGGAAAATTTGGTATCATTCAACTTGGCATGCCCCTCTGAATCTAACATGACCAGTTTTGAGACTTTTAGCCAAACCATTCAGTAGTTAAGCAAAAATAGACATTTTTCATATCTCCTGACCTCTAGGTGGCACTGTGCCGAAACACTGCAGGTCGCCTCAGGTCATGCTTGTTATAGCACACACCAAGTTTGGTCTCAATACGCCAAACTGTTGTAGATTTATAGCCTCACATTCATTTTTGCGTGCAGTTCGTAGAATTTGTTTGCCACCTACTGGCAGTTTTAGTGTCATTGATTTATCCATGACAGGCCTAAATCAGTCAAGGTATCAGCTAAAAAATCCCATTTCCTCCACTGAATTAAAAATAATGGTAATTGCAACTTTTTTTATCTCACATTTCTGACTTTTTTTCCTCAAACTTGTAAGATATAAACTTGCATTTGCGAGTTATAAAGTCAGAATTGCGAAGACAAACTTGCAATTCTGAGACTAACTCACAATTCTGACTTTTTTCTCAATTGCAATATCACCTTTTTTCAATTGTGAGGAAACACGTCAGAATTGCAAAATGCAATATCTCTCCATTCTACTTTTTTTTAGAATTGCGAGTCAAACTCACAATTGACTTTTTTCTCAATTGCGATATCAAGTTTTTTTCAGTTGTGAGGAAAGCAGAATTGCGAAATGCAACCTTGCGAGAAAAAATTCTCGCAATTGTGTTTACATCATGCAATGATGAAGAAAAAAGTCAGAACTGTGAGTTTATATCTCACAATCCAGACTTTTTTTCTCAGAATTGTGAGATTTAAACTCACAATTGTGAGTTATAAAGTCAGAATTGTGAGTCTATATCTCTCAATTCTGACTTAATTTTTCAGATTTTCGAAACTTGTATTTGTGAGAAAAAGCATTGCATTTGCAAGACTTTTTTTCTCATTGCGAGTCATAAAGTCCGAATTGCGAGATATAAACTCACAATTTAGAGAAATTAAGTCAGAATTGCGTCATATAAAATCACAATTACAAGTTATCAAGTCAGAATTGCAAGACATAATTCTCACAATTCTGATTTTAAAACCCACAATTGTGAGTTAAAATATCACAATTCTCAAAAGAAAAGTCTGAATAGTGAGTTTGTGTTATGCAATGTAAACTCACAATTGCAAACTCACAATGTGAACTCGCAATTGCGAGAAAAGTGAGGATTGTGAGAGAAAAAGTCGCAATTACTTTTAAAAAAAAATGTGTGTGAGTTGTGATTCACTGTAGGCACAGGACCTTGCTTGTTCATACAATTTTTTTGCCAAAATTTCTGTAATGTAACTCTTAAATTTAAATAAAAGTAGCATATACAGTCAAGCCCGAAATTATTCATACCCGGAAATGACACAGACTTCTCCCAAAAGATAATAAGATGATGTTCAAGAGGCATCATTGTGGAAAAAATATTACTCATCTTTTATTTACATTTGAACGAAAATTGGCATGTCCAAAATTATTCATACCCTTCTCAATAATCAATAGAAAAGCCTTTATTGGCTATTACAGCAATCAAACGCTTCCTATAATTGCTGACCAGCTTTTTGCATGTCTCCACTGGTATTTTTGCCCATTCATCTTTAGCCATGAGCTCCAACTCTTTCAGGTTGGAGGGTCTCCTTGCCATCACCCTGATCTTTAGCTCCCTCCACAGATTCTCAATTGGATTTAAGTCAGGACTCTGGCTGGGCCACTGCAAAACGTTAATGTTTTTGTCTGCTAACCATTTCTTCACCACTTTTGCTGTGTGTTTTGGGTCATTGCTGAAATGTCCACTGGTGCCCAAGGCCAGGTTTCTCTGCAGACTGCCTGATGTTGTTGTTGAGAGTTTTGATGTATTGCTCCTTTTTTCATGGTGCCGTTTACTGTGATTAGGTTCCCTGGTCCACCGGCTGAAAAACACCCCCAAAACATTAGGTTCCTACCACCATGTTTGACAGTGGGGATGGTGTTCTTAGGGTTGAAGGCTTCTCCTTTTTTATGCCAAATGAAGGCTACAACATTGCGGCCAAACAATTCAATTTTGTTTCATCTGACCATAAAACAGAAGACCAGAAGTCTTCTTCTTTGTCCAGATGAGCATTTGCCAAGGCCAAGCGGGCTTTTGTGCGCCTTATCTGGAGAAGTGGTGTCCTCCTTTGTCTGAGTCCGTTGGACTGTCTCCCTTGAGATGTTGCCACCAGCAGAGCCCAGATTCATCAGGATGGCCTTGATGGTGATCCTTGGATTCTTTCTCTCTCACTATCCTCCTGGCCAGCACAGGTGTCACTTTTGGCTTCCGACCACGTCCTCTGAGATTTTTTTACAGTGCGGAGCGTCTTGTATTTTTTAATAATACTTTGCACTGTAGCCACTGGAACTTCAAAACATTTAGATATGGTCTTATAGCCCTTTCCTGACTTGTGAGCAGCCACAATGCACAGCCTCAGGTCCTCAGTGAGCTCCTTTGTCTTAGCCATGACTGTCCACAAACCAACAGCAGAGAGCTTCTGTTTTTCACCTGTTGAGTTGATTAAAACAGCTGTTCCCAATGAATCAGGGTAATTAGGATGCTTTAGAACAGCGTGGACTATTTGGAATGGTATAGAACTTTGGATTTTCCCATAGACTGTGACAGTTTACAAAGGGTATGAATAATTTTGGACATGCCACTTTTTGTTCAAATGTAAATAAAAGCCGAGAAATATTTTTTTTCCACAATGATGCCTCTTGTGCATCGTCTTATTATGTTTTGGGCGAAGCCTGTGTAATTTCCGGTCAAAAAAAAAACTTGCTGGTTGAATAAAAGTAACTTTAAGTCAGAATTTGCCAGGGGTATGAATAATTTCAGACTTGACTGTATATATGAAACATTAAAAAATATGATTTTACAAATTTAAAGTACCCATTGAAATGTCTGTTTAATATTATAAACATGTAATTTACATCCTGGAGGCGCTTTATAAAACACAATATTAATGTGTGCTCATCTAGCACAGCATAATGACCCCTTACTGTGATTCATGCGCTTATGCCACAATCAGCCTGACCTTCATCTCATGTGAAGTGTGACTCTGTCTCTGTATTTCTGTTCTCCTCCTCCTCCCTCTCTTTCTCTTACTCTTTCTCTCTTTTTCTGGCCATATCAGCAGTTGTTAACCTGCTCTCTCTTCTTTTCTGACTGCTCATATGAGGCCGTTCTGCAGGTGAGTCTGTCTATCTGCCTCTCCGTCTGAACGCTGCATGAATCACCAGTACAAAAACACCCTAATCATACTCATTAGACATGTGCTTTTATGTCAGTAGCTCATATTGAATCAAAGCGAAGGATTCTAGTTTGATTGTAAATCTTATTTAAACCTGAATTGAAGTTTAGTTAATCACTATTGCACTTGAAGAAAGTCCTCCAAACTGAAGCGCGAACCAAAGCTGACCGCCAACAGTGTAAATGTTTAATGCTCCGCTGGGATTGGTGGATCTGCCACATGAGCCACAGTTAATGAATTCATTCACCTTCACACACACACACACACTTGCTAGAGCTTTCCTGAAGGGGAGGAGCCTGCAATAGACACCAAGACTAATACCAAACGCGGTCTGCATATACATGGACGTCCATAAACACACCAGTGAGTAGAGGCTCAGCGATAATAGATGACTCTAATGGGACAGTCACAGTAATGTTTGGAAGTTAGATGCAGATTCACTGCTGACTCACACACACACACACACACACACACACACACACACACACACACACACACTGCTCTGTTCGGCATGAAGATCTTCAGCAGGTTTCACTATGTGTGGTATCTGGTGAGTCAGTCATGTTTTTATAGTTTTGATGAACGTGAATGACGTCTTTCCTAAATACTGACTTCTTTGCATTTATGCGCGTTTGGTCCCTGTCTTATATGAGCAGTTTGTTTGGTTTGCTGGTTCTGATGTGGTTTGTTTTTAATGTAGTACAAGTTGCATGTATCTGGTGATCCAATATTGTGGCTGGTACTGCTGTTTCAACTGCTGTTCAACATTTTTTGAAGAATAATTTCAATTTAATAGCTGAAAGAATGTTAGGTTTAACCATCACGTGAAATACAGCACGATTTTTAGAATTTAGATAAATTTATGTTCTGTTGTGACTTAATGTGGACATTTTTCTGTCAAATGTGACCCTGGACCACAAAACCAGTCTTAAGTCGCTGGGGTATATTTGTAGCAATAGCCAAAAATACATTGTATGGGTCAAAATTATTGATTTTCCTTTTATGCCAAAAATCATCAGGATATTAAGTAAAGATCATGTTCCATGAAGATTTTTTGTAAAATTCCTACTATAAATATATCAAAATGTAATTTTTGATTAGTAATATGCATTGTTAAGAACTTAATTTGGACAACTTTAAAGGTGATTTTCTCAGTATTTTGATTTTTTGCACCCTTAGATTTCAGATTTTCAAATAGATGCATCTCTGCCAAATATTGTCCTACCCTAACAAACCATACATCAATAGAAAGCTTATTTATTGAGCTTTCATATGATGTATATATCTCAGTTTTGTAAAATTTAACCTTATGACTGGTTTTGTGGTCCAGGGTCACAAATAAATAATTGTATCGTTTTATTATGCTTACTTCTGAATCTATTTAGGAATTATTTAAGAATATTTAAGAATTTTAGACTTTTAATGAGACTTTTTGCTGCTGTCATAACAGTTTTAAACCTTTTTTTGGCTTGAATTTTAAACATTTTAATTAACGCTTATCCGGGGATTTTTTTTTTAAATTTATTTTTTTTTTTTTTTATATATTTAAGGATTTCTGCTTTTTAATGAAACCAGGGTGCGATTTGCCGGGGGGATTTCCCCCCCTCTGGTCTATGCATCCCTGCCTCTGCCGGTGGGGATAAAACGTCCCGCGAAGCCGCTCCTACGTCCCGATCTGAAACAAATTATTTGTGATACGCGCTTTAAAGTTGAATGTTCTGAATCAAATGATTCGCGATCCGATTGGAGCGCTTCGAAACAGTGAATCTTTTTGCGACGCAGTGGTTTACTGATTCGGAGTTTCCAAAAAGCTCTGTTGATACTTTGCTCACCTTCTCTATAAAATGTATTCGTTGTTTGAAATTAAATCATTACTATTAATAGGCCTAACTTACAATGTTTTTATTATATTGTGATCACATAATACAGCTTCCGTCGTATTAAAAACATTTCATGACCTGACACTCATTATCTGGTTCTTGCCTAAAAAGACGGGTATATAATGCGCGTTGTTAACAGATTACACTAACAGTTTGGTCAACCTCTGCCTATGGAGAGAAAGAAAAAATATTTTTCAAACCTCTGGTTTTTTCACAAATCGCACCCTGGTTATAACCCTTGGCATTTTTGAATTTTGAAAATTTTAACTCTTATCTCAGAATTTTTAAAGAGACACAAGAATTATTTAAAATATTTAAGAATTTCAGTCTTTTAATGAGGATTTTTTACTGTTATCATGACAGTTATAAACCCTGACATTTTTGACTTCAGAATTTTAAACATTTTAATTAATGCTTTTCTCAGAATGTTTTTTAAAGATTCTATTTAAGAATTGTTTAAAATATTAAAAAATTCAAATCAGAATTGTTAAAATTCTATTTAAGATTTTCTTTTTTATTATTATTTAAGAATTTCAGCTTTTTAATGAAACTTTTTCCGTTATCATGACCTTGACATTTTTGACTTAATAATTTTTTTCTAAATCCATTTAAGAATTTTTTATATATATTTATGAATTTCTGCTTTGTAATGAAACTTTTTTTTCTGTGATAATGACAGTTATAAACCTTTTTAAAAAAAAAAAATACTTTTTGAATTTTAAATTTTTTAATTAATGCGTATCTATATTTTTTATTTAAGAATTATTACAAATATTTAAGAATTTCACCTTTTTAATGAAACTCTTTTTCCCTTATCATGACTGTTATAAACCTTTTTTGTTATCTCAGATTTTTTTTATTCTATTCAAGATTTTTTTTAAATATTTAAGAATATTAGCTTTTTAATGAAACCTTTTTTTTTCTGTTATCATGACCTTGACATTTTTGACATTTAAATAAAAAAAAAATGCTTATCTTAGAATTTTAACATTTCTATTTAAGAATTATTTACAATATTGAATAATTTCAGCTTTTTAATGAAACTTTTTCCGTTATCATGACCTTGACATTTTTGACTTTTGAATTTTGAAAATTTTAATTAATGTTCATCTCAGAATTTTAAGAATTCTATATAATATAATTCTATTTAAGAATTAAAAACATATTTAAGAATTTCAGCTTTGTAATGAAACTTTTTTCCGTTATCATGACAGTTATAAACCTTGACATTTTTTGAATTTTGAAAATTAATTAATGCTTATCTCAGATTTTTTTAATTCTATTTAAGAATTAAAAACATATTTAAGAATTTCAGCCTTTTAATGAGACCTTTTCTGTTATCATGACAGTTATAACCCTTGACATTTTTGACTTTAGAATTTTGAACATTTTAATTAATGCTCATCTCAGAATTTGTAAAATTCTATTTAAGAATTAAAAAAAAAATATTTAAGAATTTCAGCTTTGTAATGAAACTTTTTTCTGTTATCATGACAGAGACATTTTTGAATTTTGACAATTTTAATTAATGCTTATCTCAGAATAAAAAAAAAAAAATCTGTTTAAGAATAATTTAAAAATATTTAAGAATTTCAGACTTTTAATGAGACTTTACTTTGTTAAAATCATGACAGTTATAGAATTATACAAAATGTTCATGAAATCATGATCTTCAGGTCACTGACCCATAAACCTATATGCCACTTGATTGAAGTATTTATAGCTGGGACAGCTAATCTAAGGGAAAGGACTCCAGGTACGGTAGGCTGCTTTGATAACAGCTGTAGCCCCATTCTTTGGTCCCGGCTCCCTAAATATATTAAGCGGGTCGGCTCACGTATCAGCGCATGGCTGCTTGATCGGGTTTCAAAGAAATGGAAACCAAATCTGCTTCTTAATAACACTTGCTGCTGCTGTTGTGTTCATTTTGCTCGCCTCACTGTAAACATACAAGCCAAGGGTCATTCTGACTGTCCTGCTCTCTACTTCACTTACAGCTGGATTTGTTTTTAGATGGATCCAAAAAAGTGAAAGAGAACCCAGTTCTGTTAGCATTCACACTCATACTGACCGTGAAAGTGGATTCAGAACTCATTTCAGCCCACTTCAGTTGCTAATCATGTTAACTACATGCTAATAACATGTTGATCATGTTAGAAACATGCAAGTCATGCTAGTAACTTGCTATTCATTCTAGCAACAGACTAGTGACATGTTAATAATGCTAAAACATGTTAACAACATGCTAATCAAGCTAGCATACTAATCATGCTACAAACATGTTAACAACATGTGAATCATGCTAGCAACATGCTGTTAATCATGTTAACTACATGCTAAAACATGTTAATCATGGTAGAAACATGCTAATCATGGTAAAACATGCTAGTAACTTGCTAAACATTGTAGCAACATACTAGTGACATGCTATTCATGTTAAACATGCTAATCATGCTAAAATGTGCTAGTAGCTTGCTAATCATTGTAGCAACATACTAGTGACATGCTAATCATGTTAAAAAATGCTAATCATGCTAAAACATTCTGGTAACTTGCTAATCATTGTAGCAATATACTGGTGACATGGTAATCATGTAAAACATGCTAATCATGCTAAAACACGCTAGTAACTTGCTAATCATTGTAGCAACATACTAGTGGCATGGTAATCATGCTAAAACATGCTAATCATGCTAAAACATGCTAGTGACATGCTAAACATTGTAGCAACATACTAGTGACATGCTAATCATTGTAGCAACATACTAGTGACATGGTAATCATGCTAAAACATGCTAATCATGTTAAAACATGCTAGTAACTTGCTAATCATTGTAGCAACAGACTAGTGACATGCTAATCATACTAAAACATGCTAGTAACATTCTAATCATTGTAGCAACATACTAGAGACATGCTAATCATTGTAGCAACATACTAGTGACATGGTAATCATGCTAATCATGCTAAAACATGCTAGTAACTTGCTAATCATTGTAGCAACAGACTAGTGACATGCTAATCATACTAAAACATGCTAGTAACATGCTAATCATTGTAGCAACAGACTAGTGACATGCTAATCATGTTAACAACATGCTAGTAACTTGTTAATCATGCTAGCAACATACTGGGGACTGTTTAATCATGTTAACTACATGCTAAAAACATGTTAATCATGCTAAAACATGTTAGTAACTTGTTAATCATGTTAGCAACATGCTGGGAACTTGCTAATCATGCTAGCAACATGCTAGTAACTTGTTAATCATGCTAGCAACATACTGGGGACTGTTTAATCATGTTATCCATCCATCCATCCATCCATCCATCCATCCATCCATCCATCCATCCATCCATCCATCCATCCATCCATCCATCCATCCATCCATCCATCCATCCATCCATCCATCCATCCATCCATCCATCCATCCATCCATCCATCCATCCATCCATCCATCCATCCATCCATCCATCCATCCATCCATCCATCCATCCATCCATCCATCCATCCATCCATCCATCCATCCATCCATCCATCCATCCATCCATCCATCCATCCATCCATCCATCCATCCATCCATCCATCCATCCATCCATCCATCCATCCATCCATCCATCCATCCATCCATCCATCCATCCATCCATCCATCCATCCATCCATTAATGCTACAAACATGCCAGTAACTTGTTAATCATGCTAGAAACATGCTAATCATCTGTCAAACATTAAGCTTTTAAAACTACTTTAACTATTTTAGACTGAAAACCGATAAACTTTCTGGTCCAGTTTTCTCAAGCCAACTTTAAAACTTTTCTCATCTAGTTGCAAATTGAAATTATATAATATATTTTTTTAATTACCTTGTGAGGCAAAAAACTGCGACATGAAGCATTTGATTTATTTGAATCATTATCATCAAAATACAGTGACCGTTCAAATCTTGTGCACTAGCAGGCCACTTAAAGACGGCCTTAAGTATTTCAGATCATTCACTACAAAAACCAAATTCATGCTAACTGCTGTCAAATCCCTGAAACGTGTGAACTTGTGTAAGTTTTGTGTAGGTCACGTTGAATAAAGTGTCTGCTAAATGGTTAATTGGTCGATTGTGTGTCTTCCGGTTTGTGGGTTTAGAGATGAGATGTAAGATGTGCTAGTAGTGCAGTCCAGAGCAGATCAAACTGGATTCCCTCAGCATGTATGTCAGGCTGTAAACCAAGCTCCTCTACTAGTGTGTCACTCTTATCGGTCTTCAGCCGCTTGAGGTTTCACTGACAAAAACACAGGATCCGGTGACGCTCTAGTGTTACTGGGGATCTGCTAGTCTGAGCTCAGCCGGGCTTGACTTAACTAGTCTGAGCTCAGCCGGGCTCACGTAACATCTACAGGAAGCGGGGATCCTAGATTGCTCTTGAAGTGAACAAGAACCAGTGGCCAGAGCAGAATATCATGATTTCTTTCAATACTGATATTATACCCACTGCACCATCCATAAAGTTACTCTATGTTAAGATAATTATTGCTATTAGTATATAAAACGATTGTTTTGCGATGAAATGCTGATTTTTGTGAGAAAATTCTGTGCCAAGTAGTTTATTTTATCTTTAGCCATTAGCAAAGCTGGAAATGTTGTGGAAATGTTTATAAAGCATGTGTATTGAATGATATTGACTATTAATTACTGCATTAACCGATTTGTTTGGATTATCAGCTAAAACCAGCCTAAAATGATTAGCTGGTCTTAACTGTTTTAAGATGGAAGTAACTGGTTTTAGCAGGTCTCCCAGCCTAGGTAAGCTGGTCAGGCTGGTTTTAGTTGGTTTAAGATGCAATTAACTGGTTTTAGCTGGTCTCCCAGCCTAGGTAAGCTGGTCAGGCTGGTTTTAGCTGGTTTAAGATGCAATTAACTGGTTTTAGCTGTTTTCCTAGCCTGGTCAGGCTGGTTTTAACTGGTTTAAGATGCAAGTAACTGGTTTTAGCTGGTCTCCCAGCCTGGGTAAGCTGGTTAGGCTGGTTTTAGTTGGTTTAAGATGCAAATAACTGGTTTTAGCTGGTCTCCCAGCCTGGGTAAGCTGGTCAGGCTGGTTTTAGTTGGTTTAAGATGCAATTAACTGGTTTTAGCTGGTCTCCCAGCCTGGGTAAGCTGGTCAGGCTGGTTTTAGTTGGTTTAAGATGCAATTAACTGGTTTTAGCTGGTCTCCCAGCCTAGGTAAGCTGGTCAGGCTGGTTTTAGCTGGTTTAAGATGCAATTAACTGGTTTTAGCTGGTCTCCCAGCCTGGTCAGGCTGGTTTTAATGGGTTTAAGATGCAAGTAACTGGTTTTAGCTGGTCTCCCAGCCTGGGTAAGCTGGTTAGGCTGGTTTTAGTTGGTTTAAGATGCAAATAACTGGTTTTAGCTGGTCTCCCAGCCTGGGTAAGCTGGTCAGGCTGGTTTTAGTTGGTTTAAGATGCAATTAACTGGTTTTAGCTGGTCTCCCAGCCTAGGTAAGCTGGTCAGGCTGGTTTTAGCTGGTTTAAGATGCAATTAACTGGTTTTAGCTGGTCTCCCAGCCTGGGTAAGCTGGTCAGGCTGGTTTTAGTTGGTTTAAGATGCAATTAACTGGTTTTAGCTGGTCTCCCAGCCTAGGTAAGCTGGTCAGGCTGGTTTTAGCTGGTTTAAGATGCAATTAACTGGTTTTAGCTGGTCTCCCAGCCTGGTCAGGCTGGTTTTAATGGGTTTAAGATGCAAGTAACTGGTTTTAGCTGGTCTCCCAGCCTGGGTAAGCTGGTTAGGCTGGTTTTAGTTGGTTTAAGATGCAAATAACTGGTTTTAGCTGGTCTCCCAGCCTGGGTAAGCTGGTCAGGCTGGTTTTAGTTGGTTTAAGATGCAATTAACTGGTTTTAGCTGGTCTCCCAGCCTAGGTAAGCTGGTCAGGCTGGTTTTAGCTGGTTTAAGATGCAATTAACTGGTTTTAGCTGGTCTCCCAGCCTGGGTAAGCTGGTTAGGCTGGTTTTAGTTGGTTTAAGATGCAATTAACTGGTTTTAGCTGGTCTCCCAGCCTAGGTAAGCTGGTCAGGCTGGTTTTAGCTGGTTTAAGATGCAAGTAACTGGTTTTAGCTGGTCTCCCAGCCTGGGTAAGCTGGTTAGGCTGGTTTTAGTTGGTTTAAGATGCAAATAACTGGTTTTAGCTGGTCTCCCAGCCTGGGTAAGCTGGTCAGGCTGGTTTTAGCTGGTTTAAGATGCAATTAACTGGTTGTAGCTGGTCTCCCAGCCTGGTCAGGCTGGTTTTAACTGGTTTAAGATGCAATTAACTGGTTTTAGCTGGTCTCCCAGCCTAGGTAAGCTGGTCAGGCTGGTTTTAGCTGGTTTAAGATGCAAGTAACTGGTTTTAGCTGGTCTCCCAGTCTGGGTAAGCTGGTTAGGCTGGTTTTAGTTGGTTTAAGATGCAAATAACTGGTTTTAGCTGGTCTCCCAGCCTGGGTAAGCTGGTCAGGCTGGTTTTAGTTGGTTTAAGATGCAGTTAACTGGTTTTAGCTGGTCTCCCAGCCTAGGTAAGCTGGTCAGGCTGGTTTTAGCTGGTTTAAGATGCAATTAACTGGTTGTAGCTGGTCTCCCAGCCTGGATGAGCTGGTCAGGCTGGTTTTAGCTGGTTGTTCCAGCTGGTCTACCAGCCAGTCAAGCTTAGGAAGCGGCCAAAACCCATCTAAAACCAGCCTGCTGACTAGCTAAGACTAGGCTGGATAACCAGCTAAAACTTTTAGCCTAAACTGGTTTGGTTTTAGCTGGTTTACGATGGAAGTAAATCACTTTAGCGTGTCTCCCAGACTGGTTTTAACTGGTTGTTCCAGCTAGTCTCCCAGCCTGACCAGCTAAGACCCGCCTGACCATCTAAGACAGTGGCCAAAACATCTCAAAAACCAGCCTGCTAACCAGCTACAACTAGCTAAGACCAAGGTGGACTTTCAGCCTAAAATGGTTTCAGCTGGTTTAAGATGGAAGTATCTGTTTTAGCTGGTCTCCCAGCCTGGTCAGGCTGGTTTTAACTGGTTTAAGATGCAAGTAACTGGTTTTAGCTGGTCTCCCAGCCTGGGTAAGCTGGTCAGGCTGGTCGGGCTGGTTTAAGATGCAAGTAACTGGTTTTAGCTGGTCTCCCAGCCTGGGTAAGCTGGTTAGGCTGATTTTAGTTGGTTTAAGATGCAATTAACTGGTTTTAGCTGGTCTCCCAGCCTAGTCAGGCTGGTTTTAACTGGTTTAAGATGCAAGTAACTGGTTTTAGCTGGTCTCCCAGCCTGGGTAAGCTGGTTAGGCTGGTTTTAGTTGGTTTAAGATGCAGTTAACTGGTTTTAGCTGGTCTCCCAGCCTAGGTAAGCTGGTCAGGCTGGTTTTAGCTGGTTTAAGATGCAATTAACTGGTTGTTCCAGCTAGTCTCCCAGCCTGACCAGCTAAGACCCGCCTGACCATCTAAGACAGTGGCCAAAACATCTCAAAAACCAGCCTGCTAACCAGCTACAACTAGCTAAGACCAAGGTGGACTTTCAGCCTAAAATGGTTTCAGCTGGTTTAAGATGGAAGTATCTGTTTTAGCTGGTCTCCCAGCCTGGTCAGACTGGTTTTAACTGGTTTAAGATGCAAGTAACTGGTTTTAGCTGGTCTCCCAGCCTGGGTAAGCTGGTCAGGCTGGTCGGGCTGGTTTAAGATGCAAGTAACTGGTTTTAGCTGGTCTCCCAGCCTGGGTAAGCTGGTTAGGCTGATTTTAGTTGGTTTAAGATGCAATTAACTGGTTTTAGCTGGTCTCCCAGCCTAGGTAAGCTGGTAAGGCTGGTTTTAGCTGGTTTAAGATGCAATTAACTGGTTTTAGCTGGTCTCCCAGCCTAGTCAGGCTGGTTTTAACTGGTTTAAGATGCAAGTAACTGGTTTTAGCGGGTCACCCAGCCTGGGTAAGATGGTCGATGCTGGTTTTAGCTGGTTTAAGATGGAAGTAACTGGTTTTAGCTGGTTGTTCCAGCTGGTCTCCTAGCTTGACCAGCTATGAAAGTGGCCAAAACCCATCTGAAACCAGCCCTCTGACCAGGTATGACCAGCTAAAACCAGACTGGATGACCAGCTAAAACCAGCCAACCAGCTTAGGCTGGTTTTAGAAGTATTTGTTCAGCAGAGAAGATCAATGTTTATTCATAAGCATATGTATAAAAACTAGAGTTGCCTCTTGGACTTTTGACTAAGTATACAGAAACTATAGATCTCTTGTAAGATTTTTGTTTGGATGATTCTAGAGACAAAATACAAAAATAACACAAAAATATTTTTTGCCTTGGCAAAGGGTTTGCCTTCACAATGCTTTCTGGAAGTAGGGGTAGGAAGTTGACAGCCTCATGTGACAGGAAGGAAGTCAATGCCTTTTATTTGTTCTTGAAATCATTTATTTGGTTGTTTGCTTGCATGTCATTGAGACATAAGACATAGATCGCATCTAGAAAAAATACTTACAATGACAACTATAAACTGCGGCAACTATATATGGGTTAAGTCTTAAATAGCTAATTTCAAGATGTCGTTTGATTTTCTGCCTGATGTTTTTCTCAGGACTTCTCAAATGACGACACCAAGCTGGAGTACAATGTGGATGCAGACAATGGGATTGTCATGGAGGGCTATCTCTTCAAGAGAGCCAGCAATGCCTTTAAAACCTGGAACAGGTCTGTGATGGACATACAATCATACTGTGTCTACTTATGCATTGACTAAATGTTCATTGTTGCTGACTTTTTTTTTTTGCAGGCGGTGGTTCTCAATTCAGAACAATCAGCTAGTCTACCAAAAGAAATTTAAGGTAAGTGTAGGAAAATGTAACAAGAAACAACAATCATTTCTAACCTCAGTTGTGTGTTTAGCACTAATTTTGGTGTTTTATATTAGGATAACCCTACGGTTGTGGTGGAGGACCTGCGGTTATGCACTGTTAAACACTGCGAGGACATCGAACGCAGATTCTGCTTTGAAGTTGTTTCTCCAACAAAGTGAGTTGCAATAAAGCTGATATAATATTGTTCAAATAAAATATAAATAATTTATTTTATAAAAAATACAAGTGAATAAAATATAAATATTAGGTAAAAAAAAAAATGAAAATGAGATGTTGCTAAAAATGCAAATTAGAAATGAAATTTAAATACTAAAATGACTGACAGATTTTTTTAATGAAAACAAAATGACAAAAAAAATTAAAAAAATAAATAAATGGCAAATGAAAATGAGAAATGCTGCTTAGAAAAAGTGGCTGAAATAGCACTAAAATAATAATTGAATAAATAATTTAAAAAGAAAACTAATAAAAATAAGCATGTAACAAAATTACAAAAAATATATGTAAAATAATAAAATAAAAACTGAAAATATAATAAAAGTATAAAAATAGTTTAAGAAAACTAAAATAACAATACTATTAATCAGTATTTTTACAGAAAAAAATGCCTTGATGAAACATTTAATGGACTTTAAAAAAGACCACACAATTTTTGTACAATTTCTATTTTTTATAGAATATATTTTAAAATATTATTTTTCTAACCTGTTTTGTGAGCTGTTTCTGATTTTAAGCATAGCACTAATAAAATGTCACCGCTTATGCCTTGAATAAAAAAATCAATAACATTTTTAAATTCTTGTATATACTTTAAAGTGAGATAATTTTTTCCACTTTTGAAACTGATACGTAAAATATATCAGTTTATGCAGCATATATCAGTAAAGTAATTTAATACGATTTTTTTTTATATTTAACTGCAAAACAAGACAAAATGTTAATTTATTATTATTTTGTAGTGTATATGTCATACTGTACATATGACTGATGTTGTCTCTGTTAAAGGAGCTGTATGATGCAAGCGGACACTGAGAAACTCAGGCAGGCCTGGATCAAAGCTGTCCAAAACAGCATCGCCACAGCCTTCCGAGACAAAGCAGAGGACGCCGAGGTACCTCCGTTTCTCTTTCATCCAACTAAATCATGCCACACTTGAGATTGCTAATGATAACAGTGAAATGTGTTTGGCAGAAGATGGACAGAAAGTCATCTACATCTACAGGCAGCCTGGACTCTGGTGGCGACGTGAAGGAGAAGACTCTGAAGGGCGAGAGCGCGCTGCAGCGGGTCATGGCCATCGGCGGGAACACAAGCTGCTGCGACTGCGGGCAGCCGGAGCCGCGCTGGGCCAGCATCAACCTGGGCATCACGCTCTGCATCCAGTGCTCTGGGATACACAGGTGTGTGTGTTTGACTGCAGGCATTAGGGAATTTGTGGATTATTTAATTAAAAATGCTGTGTTTTCTTGTTTGTCAGGAGTCTTGGTGTTCATTTCTCGAAGGTCAGGTCTCTGACGCTGGACACGTGGGAGCCTGAACTGCTGAAGGTGAGTGTGGAGACACGAGGCTTCAATCCTGACATACGGATGGACAGATGGTTGATGGAGCACACAAACATCTGTCCAGATGTTGCCATCCTTTTGAGAACATCAGCGTCGCTTTCATCTCCTAATCATCTCATTAGTTTGTACACGTGAATTCGGAGACTGTTTTCAGACATGCGGACGATCAGTGGAACACGTTTTGTTTTGTCTGTTCCGAAGTGAAGAGACTTTTTTTTTGCGAGATATAAACTCGGAATTCTGATGAAAAAGTCACAATTGCAAGATATAAACTCAGAATTCTGTGGTAAAAAAAAAAAGTCAGTCGCGAGATATAAACTCGGAATTCTGATGAAAACGTCACAATCGCGAAATATAAACTCGGAATTCAGAGAAAAAAGGTCCCAATTGTGAGATATAAACTCTGAATTCTGGTGAAAGAGTCACAATCGTGAGGTATAAACGTGGAATTCTGTGAATAAAGTCACAACTACAAGATATAAACTCGGAATTCAGTGGAAAAAGTAACAGTCGCGAGATATAAACTGGGAATTATGTGGAAAAAAGGTCACAATTGTGAGATATAAACTCTGAATTCTGTGAAAAAAGTCACAAAAGCGAGATATAAACTCTGTAATATCTGGAAAAAAAAGTCCCAATTGTGGGAGATAAATCTGAGAAGAAAAGTCACAATTATGAGATATAAACTCGGAATTCAGTGGAAAAAGTCACAGTCGTGAGATATAAACTCAGAATGCTGATGAAAAAGTCACAGTCGTGAGTTATAAACTGGGAATTCTGGAAAAAAAAGTCAGAACTGTGAGATATAAACAATTCTGAGAACAAAAGACACAATTGTGAGATATAAACTCGGAATTTTGATTAAAAAAAAGTCACAATCATGAGGTATAAATTTGGAATTCTGCTAAAAAATTCACAATTACGAGATATAAACTGAATTCTGTGAAAAAAAGTCACAATTACGAGATATAAACTCGGAATTCTTTGAAAAAATTCAATCGCAAGATATAAACTGGGAATTATTATTAAAAAGTCACATTACAAGATATAAACTGGGAATTCTGTAAAAAAAAAAAAGTCACAATCGTAAAATATAAACTGGGAATTTTGTAAAAAAAAAAAAAGTCACAATTGTGAGATATAAACTGAAAAATCTGGAAAAAGTCACAATCGCGAGATATAAACTGAATTCTGAGAAGAAAAGACACGATTGTGAGATATAAACTTGGAATTCTGATTTTAAAAAAAGTCACAGTAACGAGATATAAACTTGGAATTCTGTGGGGAAAAAGTCTCAATTGCAAGATATAAACTCAGAATTCTATGAAAAAAATCAATTGCAAGTAACAAACTTGGAATTCAGAGAAAAAAATCCCAATTTCGAGATATAAACTCAGAATTCTGTGGTAAAAAAAAAAAAGTCAGTCGCGAGATATAAACTCGGAATTCTGATGAAAACGTCACAATCGCGAAATATAAACTCGGAATTCAGAGAAAAAAGGTCCCAATTGTGAGATATAAACTCTGAATTCTGGTGAAAGAGTCACAATCGTGAGGTATAAACGTGGAATTCTGTGAATAAAGTCACAACTACAAGATATAAACTCGGAATTCAGTGGAAAAAGTAACAGTCGCGAGATATAAACTGGGAATTATGTGAAAAAAGGTCACAATTGTGAGATATAAACTCTGAATTCTGTGAAAAAAGTCACAAAAGCGAGATATAAACTCTGTAATATCTGGAAAAAAAAGTCCCAATTGTGGGAGATAAATCTGAGAAGAAAAGTCACAATTATGAGATATAAACTCGGAATTCAGTGGAAAAAGTCACAGTCGTGAGATATAAACTCAGAATGCTGATGAAAAAGTCACAGTCGTGAGTTATAAACTGGGAATTCTGGAAAAAAAAGTCAGAACTGTGAGATATAAACAATTCTGAGAACAAAAGACACAATTGTGAGATATAAACTCGGAATTTTGATTAAAAAAAAGTCACAATCATGAGGTATAAATTTGGAATTCTGCTAAAAAATTCACAATTACGAGATATAAACTGAATTCTGTGAAAAAAAGTCACAATTACGAGATATAAACTCGGAATTCTTTGAAAAAAGTCAATCGCAAGATATAAACTGGGAATTATTATTAAAAAGTCACATTACAAGATATAAACTGGGAATTCTGGAAAAAAAAAGTCACAATCGTAAAATATAAACTGGGAATTTTGTAAAAAAAAAAAAAGTCACAATTGTGAGATATAAACTGAAAAATCTGGAAAAAGTCACAATCGCGAGATATAAACTGAATTCTGAGAAGAAAAGACACGATTGTGAGATATAAACTTGGAATTCTGATTTTAAAAAAAGTCACAGTAACGAGATATAAACTTGGAATTCTGTGGGGAAAAAGTCTCAATTGCAAGATATAAACTCAGAATTCTATGAAAAAAATCAATTGCAAGTAACAAACTTGGAATTCAGAGAAAAAAATCCCAATTTCGAGATATAAACTCAGAATTCTGTGGTAAAAAAAAAAAAGTCAGTCGCGAGATATAAACTCGGAATTCTGATGAAAACGTCACAATCGCGAAATATAAACTCGGAATTCAGAGAAAAAAGGTCCCAATTGTGAGATATAAACTCTGAATTCTGGTGAAAGAGTCACAATCGTGAGGTATAAACGTGGAATTCTGTGAATAAAGTCACAACTACAAGATATAAACTCGGAATTCAGTGGAAAAAGTAACAGTCGCGAGATATAAACTGGGAATTATGTGAAAAAAGGTCACAATTGTGAGATATAAACTCTGAATTCTGTGAAAAAAGTCACAAAAGCGAGATATAAACTCTGTAATATCTGGAAAAAAAAGTCCCAATTGTGGGAGATAAATCTGAGAAGAAAAGTCACAATTATGAGATATAAACTCGGAATTCAGTGGAAAAAGTCACAGTCGTGAGATATAAACTCAGAATGCTGATGAAAAAGTCACAGTCGTGAGTTATAAACTGGGAATTCTGGAAAAAAAAGTCAGAACTGTGAGATATAAACAATTCTGAGAACAAAAGACACAATTGTGAGATATAAACTCGGAATTTTGATTAAAAAAAAGTCACAATCATGAGGTATAAATTTGGAATTCTGCTAAAAAATTCACAATTACGAGATATAAACTGAATTCTGTGAAAAAAAGTCACAATTACGAGATATAAACTCGGAATTCTTTGAAAAAAGTCAATCGCAAGATATAAACTGGGAATTATTATTAAAAAGTCACATTACAAGATATAAAATTGCGAAACACAATTGCGAAATATAAACTCAGAATTCTGAGAAGAAAAGTCAGTTGTGAGATATAAACTCAGAATTCTGATGAAAAAGTCACAATTGCAAAATATAAACTCAGAATTCTGAGAAGAAAAGTCAGTTGTGAGATATAAACTCAGAATTCTGAGAAGAAAAGTCGGTTGTGAGATATAAACTCAGAATTCTGAGAAGAAAAGTCAGTTGCGAAATATAAACTCTGAATTCTGAGAAGAAAAGTCAGTTGTGAGATATAAACTCAGAATTCTGATGAAAAAGTCACAATTGCGAAATATAAACTCGGAATTCTGAGAAGAAAAGTCAGTTGTGAGATATAAACTCAGAATTCTGATGAAAAAGTCACAATTGCGAAATATAAACTCTGAATTCTGAGAAGAAAAGTCAGTTGTGAGATATAAACTCGGAATTCTGATGAAAAAGTCACAATTGCAAAATATAAACTCAGAATTCTGAGAAGAAAAGTCAGTTGTGAGATATAAACTCAGAATTCTGATGAAAAAGTCACAATTGCGAAATATAAACTCTGAATTCTGAGAAGAAAAGTCAGTTGTGAGATATAAACTCAGAATTCTGATGAAAAAGTCACAATTGCGAAATATAAACTCTGAATTCTGAGAAGAAAAGTCAGTTGTGAGATATAAACTCAGAATTCTGATGAAAAAGTCACAATTGCGAAATATAAACTCGGAATTCTGAGAAGAAAAGTCAGTTGTGAGATATAAACTCAGAATTCTGATGAAAAAGTCACAATTGCGAAATATAAACTCTGAATTCTGAGAAGAAAAGTCAGTTGTGAGATATAAACTCAGAATTCTGATGAAAAAGTCACAATTGCGAAATATAAACTCTGAATTCTGAGAAGAAAAGTCAGTTGTGAGATATAAACTCGGAATTCTGATGAAAAAGTCACAATTGCAAAATATAAACTCAGAATTCTGAGAAGAAAAGTCAGTTGTGAGATATAAACTCAGAATTCTGATGAAAAAGTCACAATTGCGAAATATAAACTCTGAATTCTGAGAAGAAAAGTCAGTTGTGAGATATAAACTCAGAATTCTGATGAAAAAGTCACAATTGCGAAATATAAACTCGGAATTCTGAGAAGAAAAGTCAGTTGTGAGATATAAACTCAGAATTCTGATGAAAAAGTCACAATTGCGAAATATAAACTCGGAATTCTGAGAAGAAAAGTCAGTTGTGAGATATAAACTCAGAATTCTGATGAAAAAGTCACAATTGCGAAATATAAACTCGGAATTCTGAGAAGAAAAGTCAGTTGTGAGATATAAACTCAGAATTCTGATGAAAAAGTCACAATTGCGAAATATAAACTCTGAATTCTGAGAAGAAAAGTCAGTTGTGAGATATAAACTCAGAATTCTGATGAAAAAGTCACAATTGCGAAATATAAACTCTGAATTCTGAGAAGAAAAGTCAGTTGTGAGATATAAACTCAGAATTCTGATGAAAAAGTCACAATTGCGAAATATAAACTCGGAATTCTGAGAAGAAAAGTCAGTTGTGAGATATAAACTCAGAATTCTGATGAAAAAGTCACAATTGCGAAATATAAACTCTGAATTCTGAGAAGAAAAGTCAGTTGTGAGATATAAACTCAGAATTCTGATGAAAAAGTCACAATTGCAAAATATAAACTCTGAATTCTGAGAAGAAAAGTCAGTTGTGAGATATAAACTCAGAATTCTGATGAAAAAGTCACAATTGCGAAATATAAACTCTGAATTCTGAGAAGAAAAGTCAGTTGTGAGATATAAACTCAGAATTCTGATGAAAAAGTCACAATTGCAAAATATAAACTCTGAATTCTGAGAAGAAAAGTCAGTTGTGAGATATAAACTCAGAATTCTGATGAAAAAGTCACAATTGCGAAATATAAACTCTGAATTCTGAGAAGAAAAGTCAGTTGTGAGATATAAACTCAGAATTCTGATGAAAAAGTCACAATTGCAAAATATAAACTCGGAATTCTGAGAAGAAAAGTCGGTTGTGAGATATAAACTCAGAATTCTGATGAAAAAGTCACAATTGCAAAATATAAACTCGGAATTCTGAGAAGAAAAGTCGGTTGTGTGATATAAACTCAGAATTCTGATGAAAAAGTCACAATTGCAAAATATAAACTCTGAATTCTGAGAAGAAAAGTCGGTTGTGAGATATAAACTCAGAATTCTGATGAAAAAGTCACAATTGCAAAATATAAACTCGGAATTCTGAGAAGAAAAGTCAGTTGTGAGATATAAACTCAGAATTCTGATGAAAAAGTCACAATTGCAAAATATAAACTCGGAATTCTGAGAAGAAAAGTCGGTTGTGTGATATAAACTCAGAATTCTGATGAAAAAGTCACAATTGCAAAATATAAACTCTGAATTCTGAGAAGAAAAGTCGGTTGTGAGATATAAACTCAGAATTCTGATGAAAAAGTCACAATTGCAAAATATAAACTCGGAATTCTGAGAAGAAAAGTCGGTTGTGAGATATAAACTCAGAATTCTGATGAAAAAGTCACAATTGCAAAATATAAACTCGGAATTCTGAGAAGAAAAGTCGGTTGTGTGATATAAACTCGGAATTCTGATGAAAAAGTCAATTGCGAGATACGAACTTGGAATTCTGTGGAAAAACAGTCACAATTGTGAGGGATATTATAAATGTATTATAACATTTTCAAGATGTTTTTTTTTTTCTCATTCCAAGATGGTCCAGCTTTCAAAAAAAATTCTTGTGTTTTTACAAATGATTGAATAATACAATTTGTTTTTGTGTAGCTGATGTGTGAGCTGGGAAATGGTGTCATAAATCAAATCTATGAGGCTCGACGAGAAGAATTAGGAGCCAGGAAACCACAACCAGGAGATCCCAGGTACTGCACTAGAATTATTATTATTATTTTTCACTATTCTCATTTCATTTTCTCCAGAGCGCAAACTATACATTGGATTGTTTGCAAGATCTGTTTTGCCAATATGATAGTGAGTAGATAATACCTCAGTATTTTTTCCCTGGTTGCTCAGTCATCGGCACCTATGTTTATAGCGTCCAAAAATCAAATTAGATTTGGCTGAAACATTTTGAAACCACTTGTACCCTATCTGATCACAAAAATGCAGTCTTACACTCTGTCAATTTGAGTCTTGTTAAAGATTTAAGTCCCTGCTGCCAAGGTCTTGGATCATGGAAAGCAAAACTTAAATCTGTCTTGGGGTGGTTGGGTTTATTTATGCACGTTAAAAGTATTTCTTAAAAGCTTCTTTCTTTTTACATTCTTATTTACAGCATTTTCATAATAGGCTGCATATAAACTTGTTGGGAGAAAACCAGTAGTTCTCTGTGAAATTAGACATTGAGCACCCCCATAAAGCCAAAACAGCATGATCCTCATTTCATAACACCTCTGCGAAGTTTCGACTATGAGATTGGTAGTCGAATCAGGCCCCTTCTCATTCCTGTTTTTGTATATAAAATTGAGATATAAACTCGGGATTCTGAGGGAAAAAAAGTCAATTGTGAGATATAAACTTGGAATTCTGTGAAAAAAGTCACACTTGCAAGATATAATCAGAATTCTGAGGAAAAAAGTAACAATCAGCAGATATAAATTTGGAATTTTGTAAAAAAAAAAATATATATAAAATTGTGAGATATAAACTCGGAATTCTGTGATAAAAGCCACAATTGCGAGATTTAAATTTGGAATTCTGTGGAAAAAAAATCACAATTGCAAGATATAAACTTGGAATTCTGAGAAAAAGTCACAATTGGCAGATATAAACTTGGGATTCTGTGAAAAAAGTCACACTTGCGAGATATAAACAGAATTGTGCGGAAAAAAGTCACAATCGCCAGATATAAACTTGGAATTTTGTAAAAAAAAAAAAAAAAAAAAAAAAAAAATTCACACTTGCGAGACATAAAAAGAATTCTGTGAAAAAAGTCACAATCACGAGATTTAAACTTGGAATTATGTGAAAAAAAATCAAAATTGTGAGATAAACTCGGAATTCTGTAAAATAAGTCACAATCGTGATATTTAAACTTGGAATTCTGTGGAAAAAAAATCACAATTGTGAGACAAACTCAGTATTCTGTGAAAAAAGTCACAATTGCGAGATATAAACTTGGAATTTTGTAAAAAAAAAAAATCACAATTGTGAGATATAAACTTGGAATTTTGTAAAAAAATAAAAAAAATAATAAAAATCACAATTGCGAGATAAACTCGGAATTCTGTGAAAAAAGTCACACTTGCGAGATATAAACAGAATTGTGAGTAAAAAAGTCACAATCGCCAGATATAAACTTGGAATTTTGTAAAAAAAAAAAAAAAATCACAATTGCGAGATAAACTCGGAATTCTGTAAAATAAGTCACAATCGTGAGATTTAAACTTGGAATTCTGTGGGAAAAAAAATCACAATTGTGAGACATAAACTCAGAATTCTGTGAAAAAAGTCACAATTGCAAGATATAAACTTGGAATTCGGAGAAAAAGTCACAGTCGGCAGATAAACTTGGAATTCTGTGAAAAAGTCACACTTGCGAGATATAAACAGAATTGTGAGGAAAAAAGTCACATTCGCCAGATATAAACTTGGAATTTTGTAAAAAAAAAAAAAAAAAAGTCAATTGTGAGATATAAACTTGGAATTCTGTGAAAAAAGTCACAATCGCGAGATTTAAACTTGGAATTCTGTGAAAAAGTCACAATTGCGAGATATAAACTCGGAATACTGTAAAATAAGTCACAATCGCGAGATTTAAACTTGGAATTCTGTGGGGAAAAAAATCACAATTGCGAGATATAAACTCGGAATTCTGTAAAATAAGCCACAATCGCGTGATTTAAACTTGGAATTCTGTGGGGGAAAAAAAATCACAATCGGCAGATATAAACTTGGAATTCTGTGAAAAATGTCACACTTGCGAGATATAAACAGAATTGTGAGGAAAAAAGTCACAATCGCCAGATATAAACTTGGAATTAAAAAAAAAAAAAAAAAAAAGTCACAATTGTGAGATATAAACTTGGAATTCTGTGGAAAAAGTCACAATCGCGAGATTTAAACTTGGAATTCTGTGGGGGAAAAAAATCACAATTGCGAGATATAAACTCGGAATTCTGTAAAATAAGTCACAATGGTGAGATGTAAACTTGGAATTCTGTGAAAATTCTGTGATCACTTTCTATTAACTTTCCACTTATGGAACAAAATGCATGTTGAGGTACAAAAGCTGATCATTAGTGTCTTGTGGTCCTCAGGCACGAGGTGGAGGCCTACATCAAAGCCAAGTATGTGGAGCGCAGGTTTGTCCAGAGACGCTCAGAAGACGAGATCAGACAGAAGGTTTTATCACTGAGTAAAGAGGAAAAACATAGCGGCTGCTCGGACGCTCAACCTTCAAGAGCACCATTGACGTCAAAACCCCGTCCACCATCTGCTTCCTCAAGTGAGTGGATCATCACTGATCTAAACACCTCTGTGTGGTTTGTCTGTTCCTTCTTGCAGTTTTACCCTCTGCTGGTTCCATTTAACCTTTGCTTTGTGTTGCCGTGACCATTACCCACTGTTAACATCTGTCAGCATCCGTGCGATGCGTTCGGATCACCGTAGACAGATGTTTGTGGTGTAAACGAGGCCTGTACTGGTTTTACTGTGTTTCTGCTCCTCTCTGTGTCTGTGTGCAATCCTAACGCTGCTCTGGGCTTTTGTGTTGCTGAAGCGAACCACGAGTCTCTCTTCTGTGTAGATGAGCTCGATTCTCTCTTCTCCTACTTTAACACCTCCGCCAAGCCCTGCTGTCGTAAGTACAGCCATGTGTGTCTCACCCGCTGTCCTGTTTCAGCAAAATTCACAATGTCACAGTTGCCTGACTTCATTTCACCAGTGTGAATTTCAGTTGAATTGAATCCAGGGTTATGATAGTAGGCTAAAACTAATCTAAAATAAAATAAAATACAAATGAAATTAAATAAGAAATTGTTACTTAACTGAAATTAAATACTATTTCTGTGAAAAAAGTCACAATTATGAGATATGAACTCGGAATTCTGAGAAAAGTCACAATTACGAGATGTAAATCGGGATTCTGTGGGAAAAGTCACAAATACGATATATTAATTTGGAATTATGAGTAAAAAAAGTCAGTTGCCAGATATGAACTTGGAATTCTGTGGAAAAAAACAAAAACAATTGTGAGATACAAACTCGGATTTCTGTGAAAAAAGTCACAATTATGAAATATAAACTCAGAATTCTGTGAAAAAGTCACAATTATGAGATAAACTTTTGGAATTCTGTGGAAAAAAAAAGTCACAATTATGAGATATAAGCTTGGAATTCTGAGAAAAAGGTCACAATTGGGAGATATAAACGGATTTCTGTGAAAAAAGTCACAATTACGAGATATAAACTTCAAATTCTGTGAAAAAAGGTCACAATTATGATAAACTTTTGAAATTCTGTGGAAAAAAGTCACAATTATAAGATATAAACTTGAAATTCTGTGAAAAAAGTCACAATTATGAGATATAAACTTGGAATTCTTAGAGAAAAAAGGTCACAATTGGGAGATATAAACCTGGAATTCTGTGGAAAAAGTCACAATTACGAGATATAAACTTCAAATTCTGTGAAAAAAGGTCACAATTATGATAAACTTTTGAAATTCTGTGGAAAAAAGTCACAATTATGAGATATAAGCTTGGAATTCTGAGAAAAAGGTCACAATTGGGAGATATAAACGGATTTCTGTGAAAAAAAGTCACAATTACGAGATATAAACTTCAAATTCTGTGAAAAAAGGTCACAATTATGATAAACTTTTGAAATTCTGTGGAAAAAAGTCACAATTATAAGATATAAACTTGAAATTCTGTGAAAAAAGTCACAATTATGAGATATAAACTTGGAATTCTTAGAGAAAAAAGGTCACAATTGGGAGATATAAACCTGGAATTCTGTGGAAAAAGTCACAATTACGAGATATAAACCCAGAATTCTGTGGAAAAAGTCACAATTATGAGATATAAACTTGGAATTCTTAGAGAAAAAAGGTCACAATTGGGAGATATAAACCTGGAATTCTGTGGAAAAAGTCACAATTTCGAGATATAAACCCGGAATTCTGTGGAAAAAGTCACAATTATGAGATATAAACTTGAAATTCTGTGAAAAAAGTCACAATTATGAGATATAAACTTGGAATTCTTAGAGAAAAAAGGTCACAATTGGGAGATATAAACCTGGAATTCTGTGGAAAAAGTCACAATTTCGAGATATAAACCCGGAATTCTGTGGAAAAAGTCACAATTATAAGATATAAACTTGAAATTCTGTGAAAAAAGTCACAATTATGAGATATAAACTTGGAATTCTTAGAGAAAAAAGGTCACAATTGGGAGATATAAACCTGGAATTCTGTGGAAAAAGTCACAATTACGAGATATAAACCCAGAATTCTGTGGAAAAAGTCACAATTATGAGATATAAACTTGGAATTCTTAGAGAAAAAAGGTCACAATTGGGAGATATAAACCTGGAATTCTGTGGAAAAAGTCACAATTTCGAGATATAAACCCGGAATTCTGTGGAAAAAGTCACAATTATGAGATATAAACTTGAAATTCTGTGAAAAAAGTCACAATTGGGAGATATAAACTCGGAATTCTGTGGAAAAAGTCACAATTATGAAATATAAACATGAAATTCTGTGAAAAAGTCACAGTTATGAGATATGAACTTGGAAGTTTGTGAAAAAAGTCACAATTGGGAGATATAAACTCGGAATTCTGTGGAAAAAGTCACAATTATGAAATATAAACTTGAAATTCTGAGAAAAAGGTCACAATTGGGAGATATAAACTCAGAAGTCTGTGGGAAAAAAGTCACAATTACGAGATATTAACTCGGAATTATGTGAAAACAAGCCAAAATTACGAGATATAAACGAGATATACAAGATATATTTAACTGAAATAAAATATAAAAATATAAAAAAAACGTATTTTATTTCACCTCGTTAACAAGGCAACATTTGTGTAACTTGTTTTACTAAAACAAAATTAAATTAAATTAAAAAATTTAAATGATAGACATTTTAAAACAACAAAAATAACTAAAAAATAAATAAAATGACAAACACAACAAGATTATTAAAACTTTAACAAAAAATTACATGTAAGCAGAAAATACAAAAATAAAATCTAAACAATAAAATGTTTTGTTTTATTTGGTAATATCAAAATGTAATAGTATCTCAAAATAACAAAATGTATTTTTTTTTTTACTTTTCGTTTTATTTGGTTCGTTAAAAAGGCAACTTTTCTCATTTTCATTTAACCTGTTTTACTAAATCTAATAAAAAATACACAACAACAAAAATACAACAAGATTATTAAAACTTTAACAATTAACACGAAAGCAAGAAATATCCAAAATAACAAGGTCTTTTTTAATCTAGTGTAACTAACATTTCATAAAAGTAAATGCTAACCTCTTAAATGCATTAGAAATATACCATCTCAAATTTATGATTTCAAAAATGCATTAAATTGATTTAATAACATTTTAATTTCTCCCATTTGATATGTTTGTGTGTGTACGAACATGAAAAATGAACTCACTATTAAAAACTGCTACTGTTAGCAGTTGTCAGATCATCTTTGAATGTTGTTCTAATTGAATTCTCCCTCAAGTTTAGATGAAATTTAATTTTAAAATTGAATTAAAATTCTGAAATTCACTCAACATCCTGCTGGCTCTTCTACGAGGAAAGCATTGCATCATGTCTGCATCGCTCGGCATCTCCATCATACGTTTCCCGTAAAAAAACGTTTCCATCGCTCATGCCTGTTTGTCTTCTCCTTTGGACGTTTGTGCGCATTTTCATTCATTTTCCAGTGAAATGAGCTCACTGAAGAACGGGTTTGTAAGTGCATCTCTGTTTGACAGTGAGAAACTCAGACGGCGACATGCAGAACCTCGCAGACGGAAGCAGAGAGACGTTGAGTTCAAGCGGCACGCTCAACGACACGGGTCAGTCTGGTCTCGCTCAACAGCACCAGCAGAGCAGGGGTTGCCCCATAGATGTCTGTTGTTGCTGATACAGATTCTGTGATTGTTGTCATTCAGAGCCTGATGAAGAGTGTTCTGGTAAAGATCTGGTGGTTTTCTGCGAGCCGAAGCAGGTGACGGCGGGCCTGCAGCTGTACTGGGCGGCGTTCTCCCGCAGTCTGCCGGACATGGCCGAAGCGCTCGCGCACGGAGCGGAAGTCAACTGGACCAACGCAGACGACCAGAACAGGACGCCGCTCATTATGGCCGTTCATGGGGTGAGGAGAACATACAGCCACTCTCACACTTCAGACCCCATACATTGGTGTAACACTGACAGATTGACTGTTTCATGACATTATACACACTTTGTTGGTTGTAGTTTTTGGTTTAGTTATTTTTTGTTTTGTTTTCTATTGTTTTTTTTGTTTTGTTTTGTTTTTTGTTTTGTTTAATTTTGTTTAGTTTTTCCATTTAGTGTTTTCTTTAGCAATTTTATTTGTATTTATTTATTTTATTTTTTCATTTATGCGTTTTGTGGTTTCTTGTGTTTTGTTTAGTTTTGCTGTTTTGATTTGCTTTTCTTTTGTGTGTTAGTTTTTCATTTAGTATTTACTTTTGTTTTAATTGTTTTAATTTGTGTTTTAATTTGAGTTTCGTTTTAAGTTTTTTGTTATGTGTAGTTTCGTTTTTTGTGTATTTTTTTTTAGTTTAGTTTTTGTTTTGTGTGTTTTGTTTTGTTTTTGATTTCTTTTTTTTTTTTTAGGGGATTATTTGTTTTTGTTTTTATGTTTTTTGTTTTCATTTTCTTTGTTTTTTTTTAGTTTAGTGTTTTTAGATTTTGTTTTTTTTGTTTTATTTAGTGTGTTTTCTTTCATGTTTTGTTTAGTTTTTCTCTTCTTTTCTTTTTTTAGTTTTTCATTTAGTTTTTGTTTTCTTGTTTAGTTTCGTTGTTTTTTTGTCTTCTGTGTTTAGTGTTTTCATTTAGTTATTGTTTTTTGTGTTTTAGTTTTTCATTTAGCATTTTCTTTTGTTTTCATTTTTTGTTTTCTGTTTTTCAGTTTAGTTTGTTTTTTGTATAGTTTTTCATTTAGTTATTGTTTTTTGTGTTTTAGTTTTTCATTGAGCATTTTCTCTTGTGTTTTGTTTAATGTTTTGTTTTCTGTTTTAAATTTAAGTTGTTTTGTTTAGTTTCTGTTTTTTGTGTAGTTTTTTTGTTTGTTTTTCATTTATTTTTTGTTTTGTGTTTTTAGTTTTTGTTAGATTTTTTTTTTCTTTTGTAATTTGTTTAATTTTTACTTTTGTTTTCTTTTGTGATTTTTTTCAGTTTTTCATTTAGCTTTTGTTTCCTTTTGTGATTTTTAGTTTCTTTCGTTTTTTTATTTCTTTTGTTAGTTTTTCTTTTGTCGTTTTGTGATTTCTTTGGTTTTTTTAGTTTAGTTTTGTTTAGTTTCTGTTTTTTGTGTAGTTTTTTTGTTTGTTTTGTGATTTTTTTTTCCAGTTTTTCATTTAGCTTTTGTTTCCTTCTGTTTTTTTCTTTTCTTTTTTTTAAGTTTTTGTTTTCTGTTTTTAGTTTAGTTTGTTTTTTTTGTGTAGTTTTTCATTTAGTTTTTGTTTTGTGTTTTTAGTTTTTGATTTTTTTTCTTTTGTGATTTAATTTTTACTTTTGTTTTCTTTTGTGTTTTTTTAGTTTCTTTTGTTTTTTATTTCTTTTTTTTATGTTGTTTTTGTTTTTTGTTTAGTGTTGTTTTGTGATTTCTTTGTTGTTGTTTTTTAGTTTTTGTTTTCTTGTCTTGTTTTTGTCTTTTGTGTTTAGAGTTTTTTTTTTCTTTTGTGTTTTAGTTTTTCATTTAGCATTATCTTTTGTTTTCATTTTTTGTTTTCTGTTTTTTTGTGTAGGTTTTCATTTAGTTTTTGTTTTCTTTTGTGTTTTGTTTATTTTTAGTTTTGTGTTTTTAGTTTTTTTTTGTCTTTTGTGTTACGTGTTAAGTTTTTTATTTTGTTTAGTTTGTTTTATTGTGTTTTTAGTCTTTTCTTTTCTTTTGTTTTAGTTTTCTTCGGTTTAGTGTTTTTAGATTTTGTTTTTTTGTTTTATTTAGTTTGTTTTCTTTCATCTTTTGTGTAGTTTTTCTCTTTCTTTTGTTTTTTAGTTTTTCATTTAGTATTAGTTTTTTGTTTTGTTTTATCATTTTTTTTAGTTTCTTTTTTTTCTTTTTCTTTTTGTTTACTGTCTCGTGTTTTGTTTTTGTGTGTGCATTGATTTTTTTATTTATTTATTCTTTTATTAATGTTTTTTTTTTTTTTCTTTTCTGTGATATTTTCGGTTTTAATTTAGTGTTTTGTGTAGTATTATGCTTTTTAAAATTTGCTTCTGTTTTGTATTTCACTTTGTATCATTTGTTATTTTGCTGTTCTTCTGCTTTGTTTTGCTTTTCGTGTTGTCGACTTAAAACAACTAATTATGCACAATAGGTTATTTTACTTTTAAAATAATAAGTGCTTCACCTTCAAATAATAAATGGCCCTGGTTTCAATACAAAACATTACAGAAATGTTAATTCTGACTGCTGTTTTATTTTGACTTCATATTTATGACAGCATCTGATGTGTTTATCACCTGTGTTTGAATATCAGGGGTCTCTGGTCACCTGTGAGTTCCTGCTCCAGAATTCAGCGAGTGTCAACCAGCAGGACAATCTGGGCAGAGGACCTTTACATCACGCCACTATCCTGGGCCACACTGGGTTAGTTCTGCTCAACACACAGCTCGTATTATATATAATATATACATTTCTTAGTTTGATCTCTTAATTTAAAGTTCTAAATATAAATATTGTTTCTCTTCCAGGCAAGTGTGTTTATTTCTAAAGCGGGGAGCCAATCAGAACGCAGCAGACGTAAAGAATCAAACGCCGCTTTCAGTCGCAGTCGAGGCAGCAAACGCTGATATTGTCACGCTGTGAGTTCCCATTTCTGTTTGTACCTTGTGAAAAAGAAGGCATAAAATGTTAACGGTTTAATGTGGTTCTGTGTCTACAGGCTTCGCCTGGCCAAGATGAACGAGGAGATGCGCGAATCTGAGGGTCTGTATAGTCAGTCAGGTCTATATAACTCTAACAGCCCAACTGAAATGCAATATCGCAAGTGTATGGAAGAATTCATTAACTTGCAGCTCAGAGACTCCTAACATATGCCGAAAACTGGTAGCAAATGCACAGAATAACTGAATGTATACAGATATCACATGAAGCTGAGCTTCATTAGGCCCCAGGTTGGGTTCATCTAGTCTAGTATTTTAATGCATAGCGAACAATAATAGGACGTTACTGCTGGAACAAGTCAAAGAGTGACGTAAAAATACACCTTATTTACATTGTGTGTGTGTGTGTGTTTGTTTGTCTTAAAACTGTCAGTGTGTAAGAGTAGTGTCATAAAAACTCGGCCCAAACAGTACATTCCTGATATTTGTCACTTGAGAAAGTGAAAGTGTCTAAATATAATCAGTGTGTTTATAAACATTACATCTATAAAGATGTAGCACGTCTGTACAAACGCTGTATTTGGCCATAGATGATATATTGATAATTATGAATGCATGTTTTGTTAACAATAACTGTATTGAAAATCTATTATACAAGTTGTATTTAATAGTTTTTGCGAAACAGCTAAATATTTTATGTAATTAGACTTTATTACAAGAGGAATTAGACAGTCTGAATGTCGTTATAAGTGCATTTTTTGTTCGTTTAGATTAAATGAATGTGCCAAATTAGTTGCAGTACTGGTATCAGCCACAGAGGGGCGCAGTAAAGCTGGACTTTACGCCCCGCTGCTAGAGGTCCATTTAAGAGGGTTTTATTTTCTTCAGCTTAATTTGGCGAAAGGTGTTTACCTCTTATTTTAAATCTCTTCTAAACAAAACCTTGCACACTTAAGCATCAGATGTAAATGCAATCTCTCATAGCGGTCTAAAAGCTGAGTCTCAGGTTTATTAATATGCAGGGAAAAATAAAGTCATGAATAATAGACCCTGCACACCAGGAAGATGCCATATACTGTTATTTCTGAGCAGCTCTTTTCATTTATCTGCTTCGTTTCTCTTTCTCCCTGATCGTTATTTTATGTGGTAATTGCTCCACAACTGCCCCACATCTGTATCTCATGTAACTCCTATTGAACCCAGAACCTGTTTCTTTCACGCTTGACAATATTGCATCAAAATGTGTTTTATCTGCTACTACACGCTAGATGTCGAGCAAGATCAATGGTCAATAAATACTTCATATGCATCATTTGGTGTCTTGTGCTTTTCACCTCTGCATTTCCTTCTTCGCTCCTGCGTTCTCCTGCTGTTCTCTTGAGTTTCTGCTCTGAAGTAGCACAGGTATGAGCTCGTCTCTCTGTGTCTGTGTCTCTGTGAGTTTTGATATAGTTGATGCAGGTAAATGCGCACGTTATGCTTCCTCCATAATCGAGCTGTTTTCTTTTTATAGGAGATGAAACCTACCAGGACATTTTTCAAGACTTCTCTCAGATGGCATCGAACGATCCAGAAAAACTCAACCGCTACTGAGTGGAAGGAGCAGATTTTGGATGGTATATCACACCATGACAACCTCCTCATAACTGCATTTTGGGATTTTTCCAAATCGGATTAGCTGGAGACTATTGTCTGTAATATAAAATGTATTCATTGTTAGTTGATGTTTTTTTTTAATTTTAATGAAATCAGTTGTTGCCCACGTGACATTCTGGGTGACACCAGTTGAGTTGAGTTTTATTGTAATTGTAGATAAAACTGTTTCACATAGGGTTTAATTAATGGATCCATTGGATGAAATGATGAAAAAGAGTAATGTAATACTTGAGCCATAGGACTTTTCATTTATGAAACGCGAATGCATTTTGGTGTTCGTAAATGATTTAGACATTCATTCTGCTTGTTTGATAAATGAGGATTTTTAGCTAAATAGTATGTTAGTACATTGCATGATTGTACAGCAAGGACAAATCATTTACGTTTACATATCAATTCAAAATGTATACTTTCATCGCATTTACTTTAATATTCTTGTTTCAGAAAATCTTAAAACTTAAGTTAGCATGAACACCCCACTTTCCTAACATGTTCAAATAGTATACAAGTTAGACATACTCCTACCACAGTGTGTAAATTGTGTATATTCTGTACATACGTCATCTTGGGCTGGGAAGTTTATTTTGTGGTACTTCAACTGTTGTAATAAGCTGGTTCGCATTGATTTTGTGCTTTTCCCTCTTGCACGCATTCTGTAATCATCTCTGTATGATCCGTGCGGTTTTTAAGATTATTTTATCCACTTTGATGTCTGACTGAAAATAGCTCAAAATATATTATAAATTGTTTTCTCTACAATTTAATCTTTTTTTTTTCTAGTCTAAAACCCAGTGGTCTTAACTATCTCATTTCTACCTTACATTATCATATTGCATGAAGAAGTCTCCCATGCAGCAGGGTTGCCATGTTTGTAATAGGCACAGCTCCGCGGCAGAGGCTGATTGTTATGTAAACACTGGCGCTGTCTCTCTAAAACACAGCAGCTGTTCAGTCGCTCATGACGGGGTGACCTCATGCCCCTGCCAGCTGTGCACCGACTCACCTTTTCATATCGTGCTCTTATATAAACTTAGAACTTTACCCGCCACACTGCTTCAGGAGCTTTATTTATAAACCTTGTAAAATAAGGTGACTCATGCCATGCATTATGGATATTGCTAGGTTTAAGCCAAAGTGAATGGTGACTTAATGTTTCAGGGAAGCCATTCCTTGAAATTTGTTTCATTAGTAGGTAATGCACAAAAAAGGGTGGAAGACTAAAACTATTGCAACTTGTTCAGGAGTGCCCAAATTTGGTTCTGGAGGGCCAGTGTCCTGCAGAGTTTAGCTCCAACCCCAATTAGACACACCTGAACCAGCAAATCAAGGTCTTACTAGGCATACTAGAAACTTCCCAGCAGGTGTGTTGAGGCAAGTTAGAGCTAAACTCTGTAGGACACCGGATCTCCAGGACTGAGGACTCCTGGGGGGTGTTCCATAAAACAAGTTTACCAAATAAGCCAGGCTTATTTCAGTTAGTCTGACTTATTGTCACTTGAATTGTCTCAAACTAGAAAGTTGAAACTTGAAAGTTATTCAAATAGTCATCATAATGAGAAATGTATTTAGGATCATTGCCAGAAGGTATTGTCTGGACTTCCTTTTCAGAAGGCATAGACTAATATTTAATGTGTACAACTACTATCCCACATTAACTGTGTGATTATTCGGAGGCTGAATTATTTAGAGTAATTCTCTGAAGACTGGAAATGTCAAACCAGCATTGTTAAAAATGGGAATCTAGCCCAGGGCTGTTCAACTTGGGTCCTGGAGGGTATAGGGCATATGCCTCAAACTCAGTTCCTGGAGGGCCACAGCTCTGCAGAGTTTAGATAGAACCAGCTCCAACTCACCCCTGCTTTGAAGTTTCTAGTAATCTTAGACCTTAATTAGCTGGACTAGGTGTGTCTGATTAGGTTTGGAGCTAAACTGGGCAGAGCCAGTTGTTTAAGGAAAGAGTTTAGCTTAAACCCCAATTAGACACACCTAAACTAATTAACCAAGCTCTAACTAGGTGTACTAGAAACATTCCAACACATGTGTTGAGACAAGTTGGAGTTTAACTCTGCAGGACACCGGCTCTCCAGGACCGAGTTTGGGCACCCCTGGTCTTGCCCAAGGCTGGGGAACTTCGGTTTTGAAGGTCCACTTTCCTGCAGAGTTTAGTGCCCACCCTAATCAAACAAACCCAAACAAGCTAATCAATGTCTTCAAGATCACTGGAAAGCTACAGGCAGGTGCTGTTTGATTAGGGTTGGAGCTAAACTTTGCAGGACAGTGGCCCTCCACAACCAAAGTTGTTGAGCCCTGGTTTTAGCTTGGAGGAGTGGTAGTATAAATTGGACTTTAAAAAAAAATGTTAAGTATACATTATCTATAAAACTGCATCTTAGTAAGATATGGCAACATTTATACCACTTAAAATGTTTTGGAACATTAGGTACAGTATTCAATAACATTTGAAACCCAATACTTACCTTTGAAGTCACACCAGCATTTTTCTCAAAAAAAAATTCCTGTCATCACACATGGACTCTAGGGAAGTCTGGGCTGTGAGGGATCCATATGTTGTAATCTCAATGGACTAGGAAACAGGAGGCATTTTTAAAGCTACGTTTGAATGAGCATTTGAATTGGGACAGCCATTGTTGTGGCTCTCCGGACACAGCTATAGGTCATGTAGACCAGTGGTTCCCAATCATGGTCCTGGAGAGCCCTCAACACTGCAAATGTTAGATGTCTATCTAATCAACTGCACCTGATTCAGCTCATTAGTAAAGACTCCCAGACCACAAATGTGTGTGTCAGGTTAGAGCAAGGGAGCTTAAACTCAGTCCTGGAGGGCCGGTATCCTGCAGAGTTTAGCTCCAACCCCAATTAGACACATCTAAATCAGCTAATCAAGCTCTTACTAGACATGCTAGGAACTTCCTGGCAGGTGTGTTGAGGCAAGTTGGAGCTAAACTCCAAAGGACACCGGCCCTCCAGGAACGAGTTTGGACACCCCTGGGTTAGAGAGATCATGACTGGAAAACACTGCTAGACCAGGGGTAGCCAACCTCCCACCCTAATTAAACACACCTGAACCAGCTAATCATGCTAGAAACTTCCAGGCAGGTGTGTTGAGGCAAACCCCTCCTCTAAGAGCAAGGTTGGCTACTGCTGATGTAGACCTGAAAATCCTTGCAACCCCTCTTGGTGATTGTCAAGGTTTGACTATAGCTCTAACCCTTCAAGGTCTTGAACCAGCTCCAATACACCTGCCTAGAACTTTCTAGTGATCCTGAAGACACTGATATTTGGTTCAGTTAGGGCTTGAACTAATCTCTGCTGGAAGGTGGCCATACAAGTGCAGGACTGGACACCCCTGAGCTAAAATGTCTTCAAGAATACTAGGAAATCACAGTTAGGTTTGATCAGGGTTGGAACAAAACCAGGGATGGGCAACTTCAGTCCTGGAGGGCCATTGTCCTGTAGAGTTTAGCTCCATCCCTAATCAAACACACCTGGCTGTAGCTTTCTAGGGACTTTGAAGACCTTGATTAGCTTGTTCAGGTGTGTTTAATTAGAGTTGGAGCTAAACTCTGCAGTACAGTGTCCACCCAGGACCGAAGTTGCCCAGCCCTGAAAGACCAGAATTGAAGAGCACCTCCAGAAGTCCAAAGGTTTCTCACCTGGATTTTTAAAAGCAGGTATGGGCAATTCCAGTCTGGTCCAGCCCAGAGTTTAGCTTCATCCATAATAAAATACACTTGAAAAAACTAACCAAGGTCTTGACGATTACCTAAAAAAATTACAGGCAGGTGTGTTTAATTCTGAATGAAGATAAAACTTTGAAGTACAATGGCTTTCCAAGACACAAATTGCCCATACCTGCTCTAAACCATCATGAGAGGTTTCACCCAACATGGTTTTTCAATAATTTGCTGGGCCTCTGCCAGATGTGTACCCTTTCCATTGGCTTGAAACAGCTGCAACAGTGGCAAGGCTGATCTTGCTTGAAGGCTGAACTGCCTCCAGTCATTTGGTGTCCAATAACTGACACAGAAGGAAACCTCAGCTCCTCATTACTTTTGAAACAGGGTGACCCATCTGTCTGGTGTGCCAAGTTATTCCTTTCCTGAAATCGCTGAACTGATGCACTCAAAAAAAAATATTGCATTGAGCGATTCGTAAAATCAAACATTAACTGTGGCCTGGGAAGGGTTAGCGTACAAAACAAATCAAGACATGTGAAATGGATTTAAAAGTGGTTGACTTGACAGTATATAAAATAATGTGTCATCATTTCCATGTGGGGATTTGTCAGATGATAAAATCATTTAATTTTATTCAAGCTAGTGCCGAGCATCTTCCAGGCAGCCATTCTTGCTCTGCGGTGGAGAGAAAATCTGCGGTTGGCTTCCCACAGAGAGATGGAGAGCCACTGCTTGAGTCCTTTTCCCTCCATAAAAAATAGATTTGCACAAAAACAAAGTCGCCAAGCTCCATTAAAGTAATCTGTTTGATTGTAGTATCCAAGCTGTCCTCGTGAGATCCAGGAGAGTTAACTGTTAGTTTTAATTCAAAGTTTTACATAGTTAAACATGAGATTGTGAATGCTAATGTTTCAATTCGGAAACACAAGAAGCCAAACTCTGTCATAGCCTACTTAGCAGTAACATCAAGTGGAAACCATTTTCACGGCCCGTATTTGTTCTACCTCTCGGCTTAATGAGTTCTTTGCCTAATGAACCAAAGTCTTCTCTCTTCTTTCCAGAAGTTGACCAGTAAGAATTGACTGAAGAGTTCACATTTAGCATGCAAGCATGGAGAATCCAAACAGTTTTTGTGGGATTATGCCTTAGACTGTAATGATGAATGAAGTTCGCATGAAAGGGAGTTGTCAGCAAAATACTTTGACACCACAATCGTCCACCTAATGGCTGGAAAATTGTGGTTGTTTGTTGGCCTATACCATCCATTCAGCCAACTCACCCGCATTGCTTTTCTGTTACTCTATTCTGACTTCCCAGAATAGGGAGGCCCTTGTAGTCGTTCTCTCCAGTGGAGACACTTTTAAGAGCAAAGTCCCAAGGGTCTCGTCAACCACACCTCAATGCTTCGCCAGCGAATGGCTGGAAAATCTACTGAATCCATGACAGTGAATCTGGCTTCCAGCTGTGCTCAAAGAGAAAAGTCAGACAGGTTAGCCCAGACCCTGACCAACACAAGAAGCCTCTGTTGTGGAGGTTAATTCAATCAACAGACGGCCCGAGAGTCTATCGCTGTCCAAAGTTTCTTGGCAGGGTCTGGTCTGGATGTGTTTATTTTAATTCGAGAACACTGGACATAGAGACCCAATGAAACGCATTTCGAAAGCGACTGGATGATTAGTGGAAACACTTTTGTGGTCATTGCTCAGTCAAAACCCAAACCAAGCAACTGTTTTTTCAGTCACCACAACAAGTTGTAAATTTAATAGGTCACTGTAATGTGCAACACTTCCTTATCCGGTTATATAACTAACAAGAAAATATATAGATGTACGTTTATCTTTAAACACATGTACAGTACAGACCAAAAGTTTGGACACACCTTTGAACCAAATATTTCTTTATTTTCATGACTGAAAATTGTAGATTCACACTAAAGGCATCAAAACTATGAATTAACACATGTGGAATTATATACATAAAGTGTGAAACAACTGAAAATGTGTCATATTCTAGGTTCTTCAAAGTAGCCACCTTTTGCTTTGATTACTGTTTTGCACACTCTTGGCATTCTCTTGATGAACTTCAAGAGGTAGTCACCTGAAATGGTTTTCACTTCACAGGTGTGCCCTGTCAGGTTTAATAAGTGGGATTTCTTGCCTTATAAATGGGGTTGGGACCATCAGTTGTGTTGTGCAGAAGTATATATAGAATTAAATATAATTCCACATGTGTTAATTCATAATTTGATGCCTTTAGTGTGAATCTACAATTTTCATAGTCATGAAAATTGAAAAGGTGTGTCCAAACTTTTGGTCTGTACTGTATCATCACACTGAATCAAACCTTGCTAGTCATTTTACTTTTGGCCTGGTGGTCTGCAAAAAACCTGGTACATAGTTCCCTAAGATGTGAATATTGTAAACAAATTAGAATACACTGTGGCATTGAAACTGAAGATATCAACATTTCATGGTGCATTCTCCAAGCTTCACATGCACTTGTTTTTAAAATGCAATTGGCTACAAATAAGAAACTACCTTACGCTCTTAAAAATAAAGGCTCCAAAGGGTTGTTTTGGCAGTGATGCCACAGAAGAACCATTTTTGGTTCTCCAAAGATCCTTTCAGTGAAGTTCTTGAACCATTTTGAAGAACATTTTTAAAAAATCTAAAGAAACTTTTTCAGCTATAAAGAACCTATTCTGCATTTGAAAGGTTCCATGGACGTTCAAGTTTCTTCATGGAACCATTGATGCCAATAAATAACCTTTATTTTTAGGAGTGTAATACTGAGCTAGGGAGCAAACAGAAGCTTATCAGCTAGGTTCATCTTGTATATAAACTCAATTCCCTTGGCATAGCTCATGGGATGTGGGCACTATAGATACGCCACCATGGGAGCAAACAGTTTACTGTCAAACAAGAGGATGGTTTGAAAAACGACCCAACTGGTTTGCCTCTCAAAGTTAAGGTAAAGCCGTGCTAGGAACAAACCAAATTTACAAAAAGGACTTTCTAAACAAGTTTCAAACTTGGCATCGTCCATTGTTTGATAAACTCACGTTGTTGGTGGAGCAGAGTTACGATCCACCAAGTCGGGCCTTTCAAACAAACAGATTGCAAATCCTGCAGGTCCTTGTAACTTGGTCCCATAGTGTCACTTTTACTATTCCCATTGGTCCAACCCTTGTGTTCCATTACAGCTTCGTATTTATGATGTTCCGCAATTCTTGCCAAGATCCACAAATTCCCTGACTCTCAAGGAGTCATAACATTCATCCCTGTCCCCAGTTCAAATGGCCAGCCAGCGTGTCCATCAGTGCACCCAGCAAGTACAACAAACAGTAGGCTCCCGACCACCTCCAGTGCCTGGACACCCGTCATAAACGTTTCTCCAACACTACTCTGGATATTTCGTTGACTGACCGAACAAAAAGAGGTTCGCTTTTGCCATCCGTTGTCATCAGTGCGGCTTCAACAGACTGTGACTTCACGGCAAAAAGCGATAGAGGTATTTGTTCACCAACAATCGTACTTGGTAGGACATGCCATTCTCTAAGTGTTCGCTTTGACCCTTTAGGGTCATAGCTAGATGAGTCTTTTGCCCCAGCAGATGCACATCACCTTTTATGGTTATATTTGTAGAAACGGCAATGAAGGACAGATGTCGGCACGTAATAAAGTGTAATAATGTAGTGGTTTCATCTGCTTTTCTATGATGTTGAACTTTCAGGCCAGTGGATGTTGACTTGGCCGGATTCTTCTAAATGTAGTTTAGAAGAGCACGGTTCATTAAGAGAGGCCGATGATATCTGGGGTCTGTGTTGCAAGGTCCTTAAAAGAACTATGGAACATTTTCTTGTTCATATTTGAAAAAGCTATGAAAGAATTTACAGATGCAGCATTCTCTTTAAAAAGAGTAGGCCTATTTCAAGGTCAAGATCCTAGACTCCCAAAAGTGATAGCGATTCTGAGACATGAACCTAAATTCCAAGGAAATATAAATGATATACGAGTATCTTTCCGGAAGCGTGCCAATTTTCCTGAAGTCAAAGTCCAAAGTATCCCACCCACATTGTAAAGACGTACGGGAAATTAGCGCCTTGACAAAAATCTTCTCCTTTTAGGGCATATATAGTGAACAGTGGGAAGAAGAGTGTGACTAAATGCTTCCTCCAGTCAGTTTAGGTAAGTGGAACACCTCCGACCACATACCATTAAAAACAGTCACTTGGAAGATTCTGTAGAAAGCACCTTGGGATATACAGTATATGGAAAAAGGTGGTTTGTTTTATTCAAGAAAATACTGTCACTATGATTGATGTCGCTTCTCGTACGATGATGTGAGTGAACTGATATTTCCTTTAGGCATTTGGTTTTCCTTTTGTAATTGTAGTTTGTGTAAACTGAGAAAGGAAAAGATGGTCTTAGGAAAAAATGTGACTTTCAAAAACTTTAAGCACTATTTTTTTTCCAAGGACTTCAGAAATCTCACTTAAACAAATAAAGATACACTAATAATCCAGCGTGAATGACTCAATTGATTTGGTTCATCGGTTTTCTGTGTTCATCTCTCTTTTCATGTCTTCAGCCATGTTTACACTACATTGCAAGTACTACTACTGGCTTAGCTCACTAGTTGTATGACATTGAATGAAATAAGCAAAAAAAGGTATTATGTTTTTTGAATTGCGTAAAAAGATATATTTAATGAAAAAATTAAACAATTATTGTATGGATACATTGTCTTTTAATAATTCAAGCACTTGTCAAGTACCGCCTCTTCAGGAATATTGCTATTTTCAAGGGTTTTTACAGGCCTTAAATTTCAAAAAGTAAAACTCAAGTACTTAAAGCTCTTCAAACATCTTGTACTATGATCCCTGTTTAACTAAAAATGTTTACCTTTTACATTAAAATCTCAATAAATGGCCACGATTTCTATACTTTTTACATTAACCACTTTTGTGTCTTAACCATTTTGTTTTATATCCTGCATTTTGCATGTATGGATTTAAATGATGCTGTTTAAAATAGTACAACATAATAACTGGCAATAGTATAACAGTTTGATCAATTCCAAAATTGCATAGATCCACCACAATAAAAGCACCAAATCTCATGTTCAACATATATATTTTATTGTATAATGACTGAAAACCATCATCATGTAAAACATCCCTCAAGTGGCCATGACAGGCCAAGTGGAGGAAACAACGTAAAAAAGGAAAAGGGGTGGGCATTTTGAGTAGACATGTAGCGGTGCATGCTGTGAACACGCAAAAGTCATAACACCACCTGCAAAAAAACAAAAGAAAAGAAAAATGATCAGTACACAAGCTGTGCTAAGTTACAACCATTTGAAATCATTTAAAGGTCGCTATTAGAATGTTTGTTTTTGATGTATTCATTTGGAATTTTCGCATGGACAAAGATTCTAAGATTCCAGATGTCAGGTACGTGCTTTTGAATATCTGTACAGTGTGAGGCAAGCAAGCTTTTCTTATTGCTTACATTCCACAGAAAGTTAAGACTTTGAACCATATGGAGAGAATAAACTGGCCATAAAACAAGGATAATAGTATGCAAGTGTGTGAAAAAACCTAGTTTAACAATGTGGTTCTGTTCTTGTAGAGTAAGTACCTGTAGGGTGGCACATCTCACTCATCTATGTATTCGAAAGGTTCTGGGGCCTCTGGCTCCTGTTCTTCCTCCTCAATCTTAGGACCGTGAGCGGACACGGGCTCCACAAGCTCCTCCTCTTCCTCACTGGTGTCTTTCAAGATGATGATTCCACCTGTGTGTAACTGGGGGCGACAATGTGGACGAATGGCATTACTATATAGCGTAACAGCCCGAAAAGTCTAGAAGTCTTGTTTAACGGAAAAAAAAAAAAAAATCCAGAATGGCTTTTGAAGTCTCCTAAAGTGCAAAACAAAAAGGGCTGGATTTACGCCAGCTGACCTCTGAGGACTAAACCACAGCTCTTAACGCTGTTTAATTGAAGCCATCAGGCGAATGTCTTCTGAAGAGGTTCTTTCATTGGCAGCTTGAGTGGTTTTACAGACGAAAACTGTCAAACATTTGCAACAGGCCTAAATTAAAGGAGTTCCACTCACAGGTTTGAAGGGCTGGTATCTGCAGCTTTCGGGCATGTTGAGGACCTTGAGCTGGGCTGGCATGACACGGGCTGGGTTCTCCAACATCTGGAAGTTTGGCTCGGGCTCTTTTTTCTTTTCTTTTTCTTTTTCTTTTTCTTTTTCTTTCTCCTTCTCTTCGTCTTTCTTCTCTTTCTCTTTCTCAGCCTCTGCTTGTGTTTCCTGCATCAGATAAAGACCAAATCACTTAAGTTCTGCAGTGCACGACATGCGTAGGGTTTCTGGAAGTGTTGTAGGGCATGCATACCACTTCCATCTTTTCCTCCTCCTTCTCTTTCTTCTCCTTTTCCTTCTTCTTGGCTTTAGCTGTGATGGACAGAACAGCGGTGGAGACCTGACGGAAGAACAGCAGGAAAAATGAAGCAATGATATTTGGGACTAGTTGAAGAACATTGGTTTTTGGTATCAGATTGAGAGTTCATAGTATAAGGGTTCAAACAGACCTTCTCTTTTTCTTTCTCCTTTGGCACTTCCAAAGGCGGAGGGTAGGCAAAGGTGGAGGGTTTGCAGTTGGATCGATACTGCACCTTCGGCATCTGTTAACAGGACAGATCTTATTGAAGCAAATTGAGAAGTGTAGATTTCAAGAGTGCATTTGTTTTACTACTGTCTATTATCACGCCGTTCCCTTAGGAATAGGTTGATGTCAAACAAGTTTGAAAGGTTGACAGCCTCCCAAACAAGTCACATGGGAGGTTCAATGACAGTTAGGATGCTGCCACCAAGTTCACTGGGGTTTGAACAAAGAACTATTTATTTGAGAGTATAAGCAAAATGGGTTCCTCTAGCATGCAGTACACATGCCTTAAGCAATGAAGAGGACCATTTTGGTAGCATCAGCTTCACCTACTTTTAACAGTGTCCAAACCTGCTCCTGAAGGGCCAACATCTTGCAGAGTTTAGCTCCAACTTACCAAGTTTCTAAACATCCTCAAGACTGACTAACTGGTTCAAATGTGTTTAACTGGGGTTGGAGCCAAGATTGGACATTCCTGGACAAACTGCTTTACCAATGCTGCTAGTTCCTCTTGCATGGATTAATGGTTTGGCTCCATGCTGGATACATGGGGATTAGAACATTTCTCACACTAATGCAGGAGATAAAAATATCCTACAACAACTGTTTCTCTTGTATAGGAGCAAAGTATCCCATTTTAAGGTCGCACTGTGGTGATTTATTGCAGGGATCTCCGACCCTGCTTCTGGAGAGCTACTGTCCTGCAGACTTCAGTTCCAACCCTGCTCCGAAACACCGATCTGTAATTATCAAGTAACCCTAAATACCTTGATTAGCTGGTTCAGGTTTGTTTGATTGGGGTTGGAGCTGAAATCTGCAGTATGGTAGCTCACCAGTAGCAGAGTTGGAGACATCTGCTCTATAGGTTAGAATAGGGGTGCTCAACCCTGTTCTTGGAGATCTACCTACCTGCAGACTTTAGTTCCAGCCCTGCTCAAACACAGCTCTCTTCAATTATCAAGTGCTACCTAAGGGTTTATTTAGCTGGTTCAGGTGTGTTTGATCAGGGTTGGAGCTGAACTTTGTAGGACAGGGTTGGACACCCCAGGGTTTGAACATAGGTCTTCAACCCTGCTCCTAGGGACCCACTTATCTGCAAAAGTTCTTTCCAACCTGCTTCAACACATCTGGCCTGTGACTTTTCAAGTGATCCCGAAGACCTTGACTAGCTGAATCTGCAGAAAAGTGGGTCCCCCAGGAGCGAGTTGAAGACCTATGGGTTAGAAGACATTTCCTTCTTACCTTCAGATCTTTGTTGAGGCCAATGATAGCCGTGGGTGTGAAGGACAGAGACAGGAAGTGAGAGAGCGGGAACCAGAACCAGAACTGGGTGAAGACCAACAGACCCACCACAGATGGCATGTGGGTGTGGCCCGTGCGTGACTGCAGAGAGATTGTCACGTTGCGTCCACCTGAGAAGAATCAGAAGGATTATTAGGAGTATTAGCAAGGTCCTCAGAAACTCCAACCAGACTCTTCATTAGCATAACTTTGACAAAAAGGTCCACTGTCAATAGCGTAGCAATCCATTAAGAACCACTCACAGCTCATATTTAAACCAAGCAGCTTTCTTTTGGTCAACACAATAAATTTGTATGACCAACTTGAACAAGAGTGAAATCCACATGGGGAAATCTTTCTCCCTTATACGAAACTCCAGAACATGCAGATAACTAAATGTAATGGCTAGATTTTGCCCACCAGTGGTAAATGAGACCACACCTTGAGTAGGTGTTTTCTGGCTAGAATAAAAGGGCTTTTTCACCACGTAGTTTTAAGAACTACCCAGCATGGTGGTTCCTAGAGAACCAATTTCCCACTCAGGTCATTTTACTGGTTGCTTTTGCACCAGCAGCAGGAACTCTGAAGCTGCCAACAGCGAAGCCTTTATTCACAGCAATTACAAACGTCAACAACTCGGAGCTGGTTTCATGATAACGATCATGGAATTTAAAAATTTAACTAAATCTTCTTTGACAACTTGCAGTGGTATATATCATCGAGGCTGAGAAAGGAACACAACGCTGCAGACAACAGGTAGCTAAATGCCTCTATCGCTAGTTTCCATGTTCGTGGTGTATATAGAAATATTTTCACATGGCCTGTGTTTTATATCCATTTGGCCAATCAGCATACACTTATGTCACCAATAGTTCCTATAGAACTGTTTTAGACCCTACTCTGAAGAGATCCTATAACTAAAACGGTTTCTAGTTCCTGGGGTGTGAACACGCCAGAAAGCGGGTAATTCCGCTAATAGTTGTAGGAACTATGAAGAGGTTCCTTCGGTGGGAAAGTATCTTAAAGTGTTAGTTCACCCAAAATGAAAATTAGCTCAATGTTTACTCACTCTCAAGGCATCCTAGGTGTACATGACTTCCTTCTTTCAGACGAATGCAACGGGAGTTATATTAAAAATTGTTCTGGCTCCTTCAAGCTTCATAATACAATAGGTGAGTGTATCTCTTCATCAGTCCAATAAAGCGCATTTGTGACCAGATAAAGACATTGTGGACCAGATGTTATGCTTATATTTAAAGGTCTTGCTAAACAGGACTCCTCTTGGATTCTAGTTTTGATTTGATAATATTATAATGTGCTTTATTTAATGTTGCAAAGGCCACGCAAATGTAATGCTGAAAGGAGGATGCCGTATGTCTGCGCTGGTGATATCTTAACTACCAAATGTAGCTTTCTAATTGCCCTTTCCTGTCGAGGTGTACAGCCAATGGAGCTGATACTGGATTGGGATATTAATAGGACATGATGTGAAGGTCAAAGCCAAAGACTGCTCCACCCTCAAACTGCCTAATGAGCAGACAATAACAGGAGTGACGGATGAGTGCCAGGCCGGAAAGAGGTGTGGATATATCCGTAACAATGCACGTTTAAGGAAGATAAATGGGGAGATGTATGGTATCATCAGTTTAGAGGATCGATTTGGCTCAGAATGAAAGGCATCGCAGAAAATAGCATACTTCTGTCACAGCCCATTAAATTATCAGACGCAAGTTTCCTGTTGGCCTCTACTATAATTGCGTAGGGAAATTATAGCCTGTACTGTTTATTTTGACTACAGTGACTTAAAACATGTTACGACATTTCTGACAACCAATTAGCCAAGAGTTCAAACTCTCTGCCAAACCAGGTAATGAATCAAGCCAAATTAAGAAAGACTTCGTTGTAATTTCAACAGACCCTGCAATTTTCAATTAGCTTCAAAAGCTTTCAGTGGCCTATAGTTACTAATGCATTTACTATTTAAATCTAGTGAGGTGCTTACATAGATGGCATTTTAAGGCAGCATAGGAATGTCCTTGACGTATAGTGGTCAACATTTGAAATGGATCAAAAAAAGTATCAAAGTTGGCTTAAGACAAGAACGGTTATTGTTTTTTGTTATGGGATAACTTTGATAAAAGGTTTTGACCCACTTCAAAAGTTGACTACTGTAGCCTGTTCCAGATATTAAGCAGTGGACTTATTAAAATAAAACACCTTTACCTGTATTTGACTAAATTCTAAAGCAACACAAATTGATCATAAATGTTATGTAATCATTAATACAATACCAAAAACTATCAAGACAAATGTTAAAAAGTCAATTACCCAATGTTTGTTTGCACGGTCCATTTGTGTTTTAGAAAACTATCATTAGCCACATTTTAACGTCAAACGTAGGTTTTGATGCTGAGATGTTTGTTTAATCTTGTCCTAAACTGGTTAATGCTAGTCCTAAAATGGTTTATGCCTGTCCTAAGCTGGTCTTTAGCTGCTCATGTGCTGGTCCCTCCTACTCAGGACCAGCATAAACCATTTTAGGACCAGCTTAAACCAGCTAAAACCAGCATCAAAACCTACCTAACCAGCATATGCTTGTTATTTACAACAGGGTTAAAAACATCCTAATGTCACACTCGAATATTTCTGTGTGCTCTGTATTTTTTGCTTATTAAGTAATTGTCACAGTAGCTTCCCTGTTGGAAAAAAAAAAAAAAAAAAAAAAAAAAAAAAAAAGCATATGCTGATTAGATAGGTTTTGATGCTGGGATGCTGGTTTAAGATGGTACTAAACTGGTTTATGCTGGTCCTAAACTAGTTTATGCTAGTCCTAAAATGTCTTTATGCTGGTCCTAAACTGGTTTATGCTGGTCCTAAACTGGTCCTTATCTGGTCATGTGCTGGTCCTAAACTGGTTTATGCTAGTCCTAAACTGGTCCTTATCTGGTCATGTGCTGGTCCTAAAATGGTTTATGCTAGTCCTAAACTGGTCCTTATCTGGTCATGTGCTGGTCCTAAACTGGTTTATGCTAGTCCTAAACTGGTCCTTATCTGGTCATGTGCTGGTCCTAAACTGGTTTATGCTGGTCCTAAACTGGTCCTTATCTGGTCATGTGCTGGTCCTAAACTGGTTTATGCTAGTCCTAAACTGGTCCTTATCTGGTCATGTGCTGGTCCTAAAATGGTTTATGCTAGTCCTAAACTGGTCCTTATCTGGTCATGTGCTGGTCCTAAACTGGTTTATGCTGGTCCTATGCTGGTTTACGCTGGTCCTGAACTGGTCATGTGCTGGTCCTAAAATGGTTTATGCTAGTCCTAAACTGGTCCTTATCTGGTCATGTGCTGGTCCTAAACTGGTTTATGCTAGTCCTAAACTGGTCCTTATCTGGTCATGTGCTGGTCCTAAAATGGTTTATGCTAGTCCTAAACTGGTCCTTATCTGGTCATGTGCTGGTCCTAAAATGGTTTATGCTAGTCCTAAACTGGTCCTTATCTGGTCATGTGCTGGTCCTAAACTGGTTTATGCTAGTCCTAAACTGGTCCTTATCTGGTCATGTGCTGGTCCTAAAATGGTTTATGCTAGTCCTAAACTGGTCCTTATCTGGTCATGTGCTGGTCCTAAAATGGTTTATGCTAGTCCTAAACTGGTCCTTATCTGGTCATGTGCTGGTCCTAAAATGGTTTATGCTAGTCCTAAACTGGTCCTTATCTGGTCATGTGCTGGTCCTAAACTGGTTTATGCTAGTCCTAAACTGGTCCTTATCTGGTCATGTGCTGGTCCTAAACTGGTCCTTATCTGGTCATGTGCTGGTCCTAAAATGGTTTATGCTAGTCCTAAACTGGTCCTTATCTGGTCATGTGCTGGTCCTAAAATGGTTTATGCTAGTCCTAAACTGGTCCTTATCTGGTCATGTGCTGGTCCTAAACTGGTCCTTATCTGGTCATGTGCTGGTCCTAAAATGGTTTATGCTAGTCCTAAACTGGTCCTTATCTGGTCATGTGCTGGTCCTAAACTGGTCCTTATCTGGTCATGTGCTGGTCCTAAAATGGTTTATGCTAGTCCTAAACTGGTCCTTATCTGGTCATGTGCTGGTCCTAAAATGGTTTATGCTAGTCCTAAACTGGTCCTTATCTGGTCATGTGCTGGTCCTAAAATGGTTTATGCTAGTCCTAAACTGGTCCTTATCTGGTCATGTGCTGGTCCTAAACTGGTTTATGCTAGTCCTAAACTGGTCCTTATCTGGTCATGTGCTGGTCCTAAACTGGTCCTTATCTGGTCATGTGCTGGTCCTAAAATGGTTTATGCTAGTCCTAAACTGGTCCTTATCTGGTCATGTGCTGGTCCTAAAATGGTTTATGCTAGTCCTAAACTGGTCCTTATCTGGTCATGTGCTGGTCCTAAAATGGTTTATGCTAGTCCTAAACTGGTCCTTATCTGGTCATGTGCTGGTCCTAAACTGGTTTATGCTGGTCCTAAACTGGTCCTTATCTGGTCATGTGCTGGTCCTAAACTGGTTTATGCTAGTCCTAAACTGGTCCTTATCTGGTCATGTGCTGGTCCTAAAATGGTTTATGCTAGTCCTAAACTGGTCCTTATCTGGTCATGTGCTGGTCCTAAACTGGTTTATGCTAGTCCTAAACTGGTCCTTATCTGGTCATGTGCTGGTCCTAAAATGGTTTATGCTGGTCCTAAACTGGTCCTTATCTGGTCATGTGCTGGTCCTAAACTGGTTTATGCTAGTCCTAAACTGGTCCTTATCTGGTCATGTGCTGGTCCTAAAATGGTTTATGCTGGTCCTAAACTGGTCCTTATCTGGTCATGTGCTGGTCCTAAAATGGTTTATGCTAGTCCTAAACTGGTCCTTATCTGGTCATGTGCTGGTCCTAAAATGGTTTATGCTAGTCCTAAACTGGTCCTTATCTGGTCATGTGCTGGTCCTAAACTGGTTTATGCTAGTCCTAAACTGGTCCTTATCTGGTCATGTGCTGGTCCTAAAATGGTTTATGCTAGTCCTAAACTGGTCCTTATCTGGTCATGTGCTGGTCCTAAAATGGTTTATGCTAGTCCTAAACTGGTCCTTATCTGGTCATGTGCTGGTCCTAAACTGGTCCTTATCTGGTCATGTGCTGGTCCTAAAATGGTTTATGCTAGTCCTAAACTGGTCCTTATCTGGTCATGTGCTGGTCCTAAACTGGTTTATGCTAGTCCTAAACTGGTCCTTATCTGGTCATGTGCTGGTCCTAAAATGGTTTATGCTAGTCCTAAACTGGTCCTTATCTGGTCATGTGCTGGTCCTAAACTGGTTTATGCTAGTCCTAAACTGGTCCTTATCTGGTCATGTGCTGGTCCTAAACTGGTTTATGCTAGTCCTAAACTGGTCCTTATCTGGTCATGTGCTGGTCCTAAACTGGTTTATGCTGGTCCTAAACTGGTCCTTATCTGGTCATGTGCTGGTCCTAAACTGGTTTATGCTAGTCCTAAACTGGTCCTTATCTGGTCATGTGCTGGTCCTAAACTGGTTTATGCTAGTCCTAAACTGGTCCTTATCTGGTCATGTGCTGGTCCTAAAATGGTTTATGCTAGTCCTAAACTGGTCCTTATCTGGTCATGTGCTGGTCCTAAAATGGTTTATGCTAGTCCTAAACTGGTCCTTATCTGGTCATGTGCTGGTCCTAAACTGGTTTATGCTAGTCCTAAACTGGTCCTTATCTGGTCATGTGCTGGTCCTAAAATGGTTTATGCTAGTCCTAAACTGGTCCTTATCTGGTCATGTGCTGGTCCTAAAATGGTTTATGCTAGTCCTAAACTGGTCCTTATCTGGTCATGTGCTGGTCCTAAACTGGTTTATGCTGGTCCTATGCTGGTTTACGCTGGTCCTGAACTGGTCATGTGCAGGTCCTAAGATGGTCCCTCCTACTTAGGATCAGTGCATGACAAGCTAAAGACAAGCATAAACCAGTTTAGGATCAGATAAAAACCAGTTTAAGATCACCATAAACCAGCTTAGGACCATCTTAAACCAGCTAAAACCAGCATCCCAACATCAAAACCTACCTAACCAGTATATACGAATTTTTACCACAGGGTTAAAAACATGCTTATATCAAACTCCAATATCTGTATGTTTTTTTATGCTTATTGGAATATTATGTTAGCTTTTGCAACATGCTAACGTCAAATTCCAATATTTGTGTGTGCTGTGCATTTTCTGCTCATTGGATAACTGTCACAGTAGCTCCAACATTTGTGCGTGCTGTGCATTTTTGTAAAATACAACAGGTTCAGCTTAGTAAAATGTTAACGTCAGATTCTCTTGTGTGCCGTCAGTGATTTGTGTAGCACATGGAGTAAGGGTTAAGCAGCTATTGTCTGCTGTAGACAGGAAGGCAGCTTACCAGGTTTAAATTCTGGAACCACAGCATACAACAGTGTTTTTATAAAGCAGCCATTTAATTAGTCGCAACAAAGTTCAGTCTGCATGTTGCGGTATGATTTATGTATTTAAATTGTGTTCAGACACAGACTCCTGACTGAAACCTTGAAATCGCCTGTATTAAGAACTGTCACCCGACTGTAATACAAGTAATTAGGATGCAACACCGCCCCAGCATGTCCTAAATTCAATTACCATGGGCAAAAACAACACTCCATGTGAAATATTCTTTGTGATATCTGTACTGTGTTTGCACACAAGCTGATATTTGGGAAGCTGGGGGCAAGAGCATCTTGAAGGTCGATGTGTTCTTTCAATATTAATAGGCAAGCACCCCCTGGGACTGAGTGAATGATATTTGCTTGTAGTGGCATGAAGACGTGGCACTATCTCGTTTCGCATGCCACATTCTTGTCACGATCCTATCAGCATTTTATCGCAAAAACTTAAACGGACTTACCTGCCATGACATGCATACAAAAGGCTGGTTTTCACCTTAACATTTAGCACAGAACACCCAACCATTCAATTATTCGAGATAAGACTCTTACGTGCATTAAACCAGGAACCAGGAAGTAAAAGTATAAAACTGACAATATCTAATTTTTACATAAATTTAAAAATGGACTTAAAGAGAACTCAAGCTGTTAACCCCAAACCAAAAGGAATAAAATAAACAAGAGATTACATTAAATACTGACATATTTTTAAATAAATAAACCCTATTTAAAATTACTTTTAATATTGTGACTTTTTTTTATTTAATATTTTAATGCATAATTGAAAAACACTGTAATACAATGGCTTTTTGTTTGATAAAGCAAATATTAAAAAGACAGTTTAACAAGTTTCATTGCATAAATGAGAATAATGCAAGGAATTAGCAAAATGCAAATAAATGAATCAATTATTTAAAAAATTTAAAATTAAGATAAAATATATAATATAAAAGCACATGGTAGTCTGGTCCAGAAACCTTAAATATTCACATCTGATACTGACCTGCATCCAGGATGCCCTGAGCCAGAATGGCCCCAAATTTGGCCATCACATCGTCGTGCTTGTCGTTGATCACCTTTGAGTAAAGTTGTCTGAACTGGTTCACCTGTGAAAAGAAAGAGCCAATGTATAGCTGCTCTCGGATATACGACGACTGTGGTTTTAAATTTAATGATGAATGAGAACAGGAAACAATACATCCGAAATATCTAAGATGTGAAATCAAAACTGACTTCATTTTTAAAACACAGTCAAAACTGACTGTGTTTTAGTGCCATGTTAAAAAATGCAAAAATCTAAAATTACAAAAATAAAGCTGACGAGAATAAATTCAAAATTAGTTTGAAATGTTTCGAGAATAAATTTGAAATGTTTCGAGAATAGCCGAAATACGATAATAAATTCTAAAAGTTTTGAAACTAAAGTTGAAATGTTTTGAGAATAAAGTCGAAATGTTTTGAGAATAAAGTCGAAATGTTTTGAGAATAAAGTCGAAATGTTTTGACACTAAAGTCAAAATTAGGAGAATGAAGTCGAAATACTTTGAGAACAAAGACAAAAATAGGATAATGTCGTAAAGTCGTAATGGTTTGAGAAAATAAATAGTCAAAATTATGAGAACAATGACAAAATGTTTCAAAAACAGTCGAAATGTTTCAAGAAAAAAGTTGAAATGTATTGACAATAAAGTCCACATTTTTAAAAGTCTAAATATTTTTGGAACGAAGTTGAAATATTTTATAACAAAGTTGACATTATGAGAACAGTCGAAATGTTCAAAAACAAAGTCTAAATGTTTCGAAAACAAAGTCGTAATTACGAGCATGAAGTAGAAATATTTTGAGAATAAGTCCAAATTACGAGAATAAAGTCAAAATTAGGATAACAAAGTCATAATGGTTTGAGAAAATAAATAGTCGAAATTGAGAACAAAGACAAAATGTTTCAAAAACAGTCTAAATGTTTCAAGAAAAACGTTGAAATGTATTGACGAAGTCCAAATTTTTAGAATAAAGTCGAAATATTTTTAGAACAAAGTTGAAATATTTTTGGAACAAAGTTGAATTTATAAGAACAGTCAAAATGTTCTGAGAACAAAGTAGAAATTACGAGCATAAAGCAGAAATATTTTGAGAATAAAGTCAAAATTACGAGAATAAGTTAAAATATTTTTTAGAAAAAAGTCAAAATGTTTCAAAAACAGCCAAAATGTTTCCGGAAAAAAAAAAAAAAAAAAAATCAAAATTACGAGAATAAAGTTGAAATGTTTCAAGAATAAAGTCGAAATTATTCTCCAAATTTTGACTTGATTCTTAAAATATTTAAACTTCATTCTCAAAATATTTCAACTTTATTCTTATAATTTTGACTATTCTCAAAACATTTACTGTCATAATTTTGACTTTATTTTCAAAATATTTAGACTATATTTTGACATTATTATTAAAATATTACGACTTTTTACTTTATTCTCAAAATATCACAACTTTGCTCTCAAAATATTACAAATTTATTCCCAAAACATTATTCTCTTATTCTCAAACTTATTTTAACATGGCACTAAAACGCCATCGTCCAGCATTTATATAGACTCATGTTCGAAATTACTTAATTATCTTTCTAAAATAGTGAAGAAACATCTAGATTGTGGTTCAGAGGCAAACACACAGTAAAATGACTCTCTTCTAAGGCATTTACGACATTCATATTTTGCTTTCTCCCCCCAAATTTGAAGGCCAGGCTCATAAAACATATAGCATGAATTAAAGTCTGCCCGGAAGAGATATTTAACAAATGACTGCCATTATTACAACTCGAGCCTTTTATTACACCATAAAACGGGGATTTCAAATCAATTCTACTTTCATGTGGCCATAAAATTCACAGCCCAGAAATAATCATGTGGTAAAAACTGCAGGAAAATCACCCCAAGAAACAAGCAAATGTACCGTGACTACACAACCAGACTGTAGATATGACTAGACCAAGTCTGATATTATACGAGCTGAATATTTACGACTTTAGGTGAGTACTGGAATCTATAATAAACAGTCAAATGACAGACTATTGTTCATTTTTGGTCTGTGTAGTCTCTCAAGCCCTCAAAAACTAAGCTAATGTACATCCATTTAGGTTGAACGACTATTAAACAGTGATTTTGCAGCTTTGTGCCACACTGCGGTCAGGCAAGGAATTTAATGAATTATCCGTGGTTATCAAATAAGCCAAATAATTAACCCCAACCACTCAAAGTCCTACCTTTGGACAGGTGACCTCCGACTGCTGGATCATGATCAAAGCCGAGGCGATCAGAGCGCCCTGTCTTACGTAATTCACCGGGTCATTGGTCATGGGCTCCAGGAGATTGATCGCTTCCTGTTGAAGGAAATCAATAATGGAAACATATGAATTATGATTATGGGAAAACAAACATATCCTGACACGGCTAAACCACAAATTCATCAGATTCCCAAGTATTTCATCATTTTTAATGATTAGCAAACCAGAGATACAGAAAAGAAGTAGCCACCTACTTATAACTCACAAGCCACTGAGAAAGAAAGACCTTGCATTAACTTTCACTCCTTCTCTCAGAATGAGTCAGATCGGTAAATAAATAAATCAAGAATAAAGTCAAAATCTTTCAAAAACAAATCGAGAATAAAGTCTAAATGTTTTGAGAATAGTCGAAAAGTTAAGAATAAAGTCGAAATTACGAGAATAAAGTCGAAATGTTATAAGAATAGAGAAAGTCAAAATGTTTCGAGAATAAAGTCGAAATTACGAGAATAAATAGAGAATAAAGTCAAAATGTTTTGAGAATAGTCAAAATTGAGAATAAAGTCTAAATGTTCTGAAAAATAAACAGAAAAAAGTTTAAATGTTTCAAGAATGAAGTTGAAATGTTTCGAGAATAAATTGAGAATAAAGTCAAATTGTTTTGAGAATAAAGTCGAAAAGTTTCAAGAATAAAGTCAAAATGTTTAGAGAATAAAGTTGAAATGTTACGAAAATAAAGTCACAATTTTTCGAGAATAAAGTCTAACTGTTTTGAGAATAAATAGAAAATAAAGTTAAAATGTTTCAAGAATAAAGTCAAAAAGTCTAAATGTTTTGAGAATGAAGACGAAATGTTTCAAATATAAATCGAGAATAAAGTCTAAATGTTTAGAGAATTAACCAAGAATAAAGTCGAAATGTTGCAAGAATAAAGTCGAAATGTTACAAGAATAAACAAAGAATAAAGTTGAAATGTTTTGAGGATTAATCGAGAAAAAAGTCGAAATGTTTTGAGAATAAATCAAGAATAAAGACGAAAAGTTTCAAGAATAAAGTCAAAATGTTACGAGAATAAATTCAAAATGTTTCGGGAATATTTGAAATGTTTCAAGAATAAAGTCGAAATGTTACGAGAATAAACTTGAAATGTTATGAGAATAAAGTCTAAATGTTTCGAGGATTAATCGAGAATAAAGTCAAAATGTTTCGGGAATAAATCAAGAATAAAGTAAAAATGTTTTGAAAATAAATCAAGAATAAAGACGAAAAGTTTCAAGAATAAAGTTGAAATGTTACAAGAATAAATTCAAAATGTTTCGAGAATAAATCGAGAATAAAGTAAAATGTTTCGGGAATAGTATAAAAGTTTCAAGAATAAAGTTGAAATTACGAGAATAAAGTTGAAATTTTATGAAAATAAAGTCACAATTTTTTAAGAATAAAATCGAAAAGTTTTGAGAATAAAGTCGAAATTACGAGAATAAAGTCGAAATGTTTCGAGAATAAATCAAGAAAAAAGTCAAAATGTTTTGAGAATAGTTGAAAAGTTTCAAGAATAAAGTCGAAATTACGAGAATAAAGTTGAAATGTTACGAAAATAGTCACAATTTTTTCGAGAATAAAAACGAAATGTTTTGAGAATAAAGTCGAAATTACGAGAATAAAGTCGAAATGTTTCGAGAATAAATCGAGAATAAAGTTGAAATGTTTTGAGAATAAAGTAAAATGTTCCGAAAATAGTTAAAATTAGGAGAATAAAGTTGAAATGTTATTAGAATAAAGTGGAAATTACGAGAATAAAGTCTAAATGTTTTGAGAATAAAGTCGAAAAGTTAAAAAAAAAATAAAGTCGAAATTTTTCGAGAATGAAGTCAAAATTATGAGAATTTTTGTTTGTTTAGGATGATTAGTGTCACATTTGATCAAACTACTTTGTATTAAAACAGCTCTGAAGACAGAGCCCAAAATAGCCTCACAGCTGACTAAACGCTACAGCAACATTACACAACATACAGTATCCCATCAATATACATATTTCAGTGATTGGGTCAGCAGTAGCTTGGAACGACTCGTTCAAAATAAGCCAGAGTTTGTTTGACAGATGGAGCCGAAAAAGGATTGAAGAAACTCCACTAGGCACAAATTACATTGGAGTAAAAACCAGGTGTATAAATTATGCACCCAAAGCTGAGTTTGTGACCCATTTAAAAGGCCCAACTAAATTGAAAGTGCGGGAGATCTTGGCTTCTAGGCTAGTCCTGATTCCCAGCATCTGTACAAAACCGCCCTTGACTGTATTTGGGCACCTGAGAGGGATTTGGATTAGAGATCTTATAAGTTAAACAGTCAAGACCAATCTTCATATTCCATTTTTCCAACTCAGCCAACGAAGGACGAACATTGTCCAAAGTATCTGTGTTAATCTCATCTCCACTGGAGTGGTAAATGTGCCATCTGTGACTCTTCCACTGGTAATGCAATTTAGTCACAGAACTAATCTGAGCATGCAGAAGAGCCAATAACATCACTCAGGATTGTTGCAAGACAGTTCGAACCTCTCTCTTGGGTCCTGGCAGTTCCTCAGCTGTCTTACAGACTAATTTAATGATTTTTCAGCCATCTAATCTTTAAGAGTCATATCAGGGCTCTAGACTGTGGCTAAAATGGCTGCAAATGGACCACAAAACCATTCATAAGTAGCACAGGTATATTTGTAGCAATAGCCAACAATACGTTGTATGGGTCAAAATTATACATTTTTCTTTTAAGCCAAAAATCATTAAAATATTAAGTAAAGATCATGTTCCATGAAGATATTTCGACTTTACCTGTATACTGTATGCTCACATAAAATAATATATTACAGAAAACAAAACTCAAATCCCTGAATATAAATATGGGTCAATGACATGACGCTATTTATTTATTTATTTTTGTCCATATGGTTTATTTAAATTTAAAAGAGTTAAAATTCCAAAATAATTGAATATATTCTCTTTTTATGTGGACTAAGTCTAAATTGTCTGGGTTTAATTCATTTTGAGATAATATTTGGGTGATGACTGCAAAAATGTCAATGTGGTGTAACCATATAATTGATCTTGTCTAAAAAAGGTTAAATTCTTTCACAGATCAGCTGGTGTTTTATTGCTGGTGAAATATTTCTACTTCATTCTCGTAATTCCGACTTTATTCTCAATTTATTCTCGAAACATTCCGACTTTATTCTCGACACATTCCGACTTTATTCTCATAATTCCAATTTTATTCTCGACACATTCCGACTTTATTCTCGAAACATTCCGATTTTATTCTCGAGTTATTCTCAAAACATTCCGTCTTTATTCTCGACACATTCCGACTTTATTCTCATAATTCCGATTTTATTCTCGACACATTCCGACTTTATTCCCGACACATTCCGACTTTATTCTCATAATTCCAACTTTATTCTCGACACATTCCGTCTTTATTCTCGAGTTATTCTCGAAACATTCCGACTTTATTCTCGAAACATTCCAACTTCATTCATGAAACATTCCAACTTTATTCTCATAAATCCGATTTTATTCTTGACACATTCCGATTTTATTCTCGAGTTATTCTCGAAACATTCCAACTTCATTCATGAAACATTCCAACTTTATTCTCATAATTCCAATTTTATTCTCGACACATTCCGATTTTATTCTCGTTATTCTCGAAACATTCCGACTTTATTCTCGCCACATTCCGACTTTATTCTCATAATTCCAACTTTATTCTCGAAACATTCCGACTTTATTCTCGCCACATTCCGATTTTATTCTCATAATTCCGATTTTTATTCTCGACACATTCCGACTTTATTCGAGTTATTCTCAAAACATTGCGACTTTATTCCCGACACATTCCGACTTTATTCTCATAATTCCAACTTTATTCTCGACACATTCCGACTTTATTCTCGAGTTATTCTCGAAACATTCCGACTTCATTCATGAAACATTCCAACTTTATTCTCATAATTCCGATTTTATTCTCGAGTTATTCTCGAAACATTCCGACTTTATTCCCGACACATTCCGACTTTATTCTCATAATTCCAACTTTATTCTCGACACATTCCGACTTTATTCTCGAGTTATTCTCGAAACATTCCGACTTCATTCATGAAACATTCCAACTTTATTCTCATAATTCCGATTTTATTCTCGAGTTATTCTCGAAACATTCCGACTTTATTCTCGAAACATTCCAACTTCATTCATGAAACATTCCAACTTTATTCTCATAAATCCGATTTTATTCTTGACACATTCCGATTTTATTCTCGAGTTATTCTCGAAACATTCCAACTTCATTCATGAAACATTCCAACTTTATTCTCATAATTCCAATTTTATTCTCGACACATTCCGATTTTATTCTCGTTATTCTCGAAACATTCAGACTTTATTCTCGCCACATTCCGACTTTATTCTCATAATTCCAACTTTATTCTCGTAACATTCCGATTTTATTCTCGACACATTCCGACTTTATTCGAGTTATTCTCAAAACATTGCGACTTTATTCCCGACACATTCTGACTTTATTCTCATAATTCCGACTTTATTCTCGAGTTATTCTCGAAACATTCCGACTTCATTCATGAAACATTCCAACTTTATTCTCATAATTCCGATTTTATTCGACACATTCCGATTTTATTCTCGAGTTATTCTCGAAACATTCCGACTTTATTCTCGACACATTCCGACTTTATTCTCATAATTCCGATTTTATTCTCGACACATTCCGACTTTATTCTCGAGACATTCCGACTTTATTCGAGTTATTCTCAAAACATTGCGACTTTATTCCCGACACATTCCGACTTTATTCTCATAATTCCAACTTTATTCTCGACACATTCCGACTTTATTCTCGAGTTATTCTCGAAACATTCCGACTTTATTCTCGAAACATTCCAACTTCATTCATGAAACATTCCAACTTTATTCTCATAATTCCGATTTTATTCTCGAGTTATTCTCGAAACATTCCGACTTTATTCTCGACACATTCCGACTTTATTCTCGAGACATTCCGACTTTATTCTGAGTTATTCTCGAAACATTCCAACTTCATTCATGAAACATTCCGACTTTATTCTCATAATTCCAACTTTATTCTCGACACATTCCGACTTTATTCTCATAATTCCAACTTTATTCTCGACACATTCCGACTTTATTCTCGAGTTATTCTCGAAACATTCCGACTTTATTCTCGAAACATTCCAACTTCATTCATGAAACATTCCGACTTTATTCTCATAATTCAGATTTTATTCTGGACACATTCCAACTTTATTCTCGAGTTATTCTCGAAACATTCCGACTTTATTCTCGAAACATTCCGACTTTATTCTCGAAAAATTCATTTATAAATATACATTTATAAATCTAGGTTAATTTTAGTTTCTAAATATACTAGAACAGTAACATAATTAAAATATCAGTAACACTTCATTTTAGGAAACAATTCTCACTAGTTGTGTATTAGCATGCATATTACTCTCATATTAGGTCTTTATTATACTCAGAGCAGATATTAATGCCTTATTCTGCATTAGCATATTTTAGATTTATTAATCCTACCTAACTACTTTACTAACTATTACTAAGCAGCGAATGTGGAGTTTATGAAGCAAAAGTCTTAGTCTTAATGTTGAGAGCTGGTCCCCAAACTGAAAATACACAAAATCAGTCATAAGGGAAAATTTTTTGAAACTACGATTTATACATCTTCTGAAAGCTGAATAAATACATTTTCCATTGATGTATGGTTTGTTAGGATAAGACTATATTTGGCCGAGATACAACTATTTGAAAATCTAGAATCTGAGGATGCAAAAAAAAAAAAAAAACTAAATATTGAGAAAATCGCCTTTAAAGTTGTCCTTAGCAATGCATTTTACTAATCAAAAATTAAGTTTTGATATATTTACTGTAGGAAATTTACAAAACATATTCATGGAACATGATCTTTAATTAATATCCTAATGATTTTTGTCATAAAAGAAATTTAAAATTTTGACCCATACAATGTATTTTTGGCTATTGCTACAAATACACCCATGCTACTTAAGACACACATATATAAAAAAAAGCATGTATTTTAAATGAACATTAACTTAGATTGAACTTTTATCTGTATCAACATTAACAAATGTAATCATCAAATGCATTAACCAGCCAATTCAATGAAACCAGCTAAGAGTACTGAGTACTTAATAGGGTATTCATCAAAACTCACCTTGTTCCCAGTGCCAGCACAGCAGATGCCCAGAGCCATCGCAGCGCCGCAGCGGACATGAGGATTGTAGCTCTCAGACAGCAGAGAAACCACACTGGGACATTGCTCTGGAGTCCTGTAGACACAAACACAAAACACTTGAAGCAAAGGCCATCCATTTTCAAAACGGTTTATTTTCTCTGACAGTAATACTTTGGATCGGCCGAAGGAATGCAAGGCTTTAGTTCTTTGTTCAAAGTTTATGCAAAGGAACTATTAAACTGGTGCGCCGCCAAATCGACGCTTGTAACAAAAGATCCCAACTCGATAAAACAGTGCAGGATGGTTATTTCGGTTTCCATTCATCAAGTGTACCTGACGTTGGCAACATGAAGTTATGGCCAATTGTGACAAGACTTTCCAGTCTAATATTTTGTACTTTGGTACAAAGGCATATTTCGCCCCCAAAATGAAAAGAACTCATTATCAAACCATCCTAGCTGCATGACTTTCTTCATTCAGATGAATACATTTAGAGCTGTATAATAAAATGTCCTGGCTCTTCCAACTTTTATAATGGCAGTGAATGGCTGTTGAGATTTCGAAGTCCAATAAAGTGTGTCCATCCACCATAAAAAGTACTCCACATGGATCTTGGGGGTTAATAAAGGCTTTAAGCGAAACAATGCGTTTGTGTAAGAAAAATATCCATATTTAAAACTTCATAAACCGTAATGTCTAGCTTTGCTTCAGAAGGCCTTTATTAACCCCCAAGATCCGTGTGGAGTACTTTTTATGATGGATCGACACATTTTATTGGATTTCGAAATCTCAACAGACGAATACAATCAGTTTTATTAAAAAATGTCCTGGCTCTTGCAAGTTATATAATGGCAGTTGAGATTTAAGTCCAATAAAGTGTGTCCATCCATCATTAAAAGTACTCCACACGGATCTTGGGGGTTAATAAAGGCCTTCTGAAGCAAATCGATGCGTTTGTGTGAAAAAAAAAAAAATCCATATTTAAAACTTTATGCGAATGTGTGTACGACAGTTTGCGGAAGCTAGAGATTGCGGTTTATAAAGTTGAACATTTTTCAAGCTTTATAATGGCAGTGAATGGCTGTTGAGATTTTGAAGCCTATTAAAGTGCATCTATCCATCATAAAAAGTGCTCCACACAGCTCCAGGGGTTAATAAAGGGCTTCTGTAAAAAAAAAAAAAAAAATTATATATATATATATATATATATATATATATATATATATATATATATATAAACCATAATTTCTAGCTTCCACTAACTGTCGTATGTACTTTTGCATAAAGTTTTAAATATGAATATTTTTCTTACATAAACACATCGATTTGCTTCAAAAGGCCTTTATTAACCCTCAAAATCCATGTGGAGTACCTTTTTTATAATAGATGGATGCACTTTATTGGGTTTAAAAATCTCTTGAGGGAGAGTACATAATTTTTGGGGTGAACTTTTCCTTTTAAATAGAGGATTTATGATATAAATGCATATTCACATTCACAGATTACGTAAAAAACTCATTTTGTAAATTTTTTTCCTCTCCATTTTATTCCCAGAACTGAAGTTACAGGTTGGCACAAAAAAAAGGAGAAACATGTCCTTGAAATTTCTACTGCAAGACTATGCAAATCTTTTGTTTAAGTCTGCGGTAACGGTTATCCTAAATAGCCCGAAGGACTAAATGGCCAAGCAGGAATAATATAATCAAATAACAGCCTCATTTTCCTCATTAAATCCTTCTTTTGAGACTGCCAACACTCTCGGATGTCACATAACACAAAGTCACTGAAAGAGAGCAAACTTATTACGGTAAAGAGAACTAGCTCTTCTCATTGACTTGTCTGTAAAACAATTTGCAAATTACATTTAAAAATGAATAAACAAATATATCATTTGAAATAAAACTCCTCTCAGAGGAGCACTGATATAGAAATTCTGCCAAAAAGTTTATAAATGTCTTCATTGTGGCAGATAATCGAAACTATGGCAGATTTGTGACCCTGAACCACAAAACCAGTCTTAAGTCGCATGGGTATATTTGTTGCAATAGCCAACAATAAATTAGATTTTTCTTTTATGCCAAAAATCATTAGGATATTAAGTAATGATAATCTCCATGAACATGTTTTGTAAATTTACTACTATAAATATCTCAAAACTTAGTGTTTGATTAGTAATACGCATTGCTAAGAACATTTGGACAACTTTAAAGGCTATTTCCTCAATATTTAGATTTTTTGCACACTCAATAAATAGTTGTATCTCGGCCAAATATTGTCTTATCGTTAAGTACATTAAAACAGAGACACACAAAAGTCATATTTAAATAGTCGCTTTGCGCTTAATTTTTTACAAATATTAGTCCATATCACGATTATTTAAGTGTAATGACCTACTTTTGATTTATTCATCCAAACTTTGACTAATTCCATGACATTCCACATTAAACTGTAAAAAGTGTAACTGTAAAACTGTAAAATCAGCTCGGACTGCAAAGCAAACAAACTTGCACAAGCCCAGACCAGCTTTATTCAGGAGTCAACGTTTATTTTGTGACACTAGCTGCGTTTTCATTACCCTTTAAATTGCGCAAATTGAAATTATGACGTGTCAATTGTGCAAAAACTCCCATACATCACAAAAAAAGATTGCATGAGGTGGTTATTCAGGCAGTTTGAAAAACAGCAATGGAAACTTTTTTTTTTTCGCATTTATAGCTCACATTCGATTAAATATAGCCAAAATCCCACAAAAATCCATTGCCATGACTTATCATAGGAGGAAAAAATTAAAGTTTCAGTCACATAATGGAATAACGCCGTCATTTCGTCAAAGTTTTGCACAAATCTCTAATGGAAATGCAGCTACATTCAATTAAATATAGCCAAAATCCCACAAAAAACTGTGCCATGTCTTATAGCGAAAGAAAAAAATGTTTCAGTCGCATAACATCAGTTAACGGAAACACCATCATTTCGCAATATTTTTAATTGACATTTATAAAATAGCGCCAAAGTTTTGCCCTTCAAATTTCGCACATTGAAATTGAGAACTGAAAATACGCCTTACAGAAACGCGTCAATTGTGCAAAAATTTTAGTCGCATAACATCAGTTAATGGAAATGCCATCATTTTGCAATACTTTTAAATCAACATTTATAAAATAGCGGCAACGTTTTGTGCAAATCTGTAATGAATTGAAAATACGCCTAATGGAAACGCGTCAATTGCGCAAAAACTCCCATATATCGCAAAAAAGTTTTTACGCTCGCATTAAGGTGGTTTTCAGGCAATTTGAAAAAGGAATATTTCGCAAAACAGCAATGGAAACTTTTTTTTTTTTTTTTTCACATTTACGGGTCACATTCGATTAAATATAGCCAAAATACCACAAAAATCCGTTGGCATGACTTATCGCGAGAGGAAAAAAAATACGTTTCAGTCACATAACATCGGTTTATGGAAACGTCGTCATTTCGTAATACTTTTTAATCGAGATTTATAAAACAGGGCCAAAGTTTGCGCAAATCTGTAATGGAAACCCAGCTATTGTAGCTGCATTTTCATTACCCTTCAAATTGCGCAAATTGATATTGCAAATTGAAAATACACGTAATGGAAACACGTCAAAAACGCAAAAACTCCCATATATCGCAAAAAAAAAAAAAGTTTACGCTCTCATGAGGTGGTTTTTCAGGCAATTCGAAAAAGAAATATTTAGCAAAACAACAATGGAAACTTTTTTTTTTTTTTTTTTGCATTTACGGGTCACATTCGATTAAATATAGCCAAAATACCACAAAAATCCGTTTGCATGACTTATCGCGAGAGGAAAAAAAATACGTTTCAGTCACATAACATCGGTTTATGGAAATGCCGTCATTTCGCAATACTTTTTAATGGACATTTATAAAATAGCGCCAAAGTTTTGTGCAAATCTGTAATGAATTGAAAATACGCCTAATGGAAACGCGTCAATTGCGCAAAAACTCCCATATATCGCAAAAAAGTTTTTACGCTCGCATGAGGTGGTTTTCAGGCAATTCGAAAAAGGAATATTTCGCAAAACAGCAATGGAAACTTTTTTTTTTTCACATTTACGGGTCACATTCGATTAAATATAGCCAAAATACCACAAAAATCCGTTGGCATGACTTATCGCGAGAGGAAAAAAAAATACGTTTCAGTCACATAACATCGGTTTATGGAAACGTCGTCATTTCATAATACTTTTTAATCGACGCTTATAAAACAGGGCCAAAGTTTGTGCAAATCTGTAATGGAAACCCAGCTATTGTAGCTGCATTTTCATTACCCTTCAAATTGCGCAAATTGATATTGCAAATTGAAAATACACGTAATGGAAACACGTCAAAAGCGCAAAAACTCCCATATATCGCAAAAAAAAAAAAAAAAAAAGTTTACGCTCTCATGAGGTGGTTTTTCAGGCAATTCAAAAAAGAAATATTTAGCAAAACAACAATGGAAACTTTTTTTTTTTTTTTTTTTTTTGCATTTACAGGTCACATTCGATTAAATATAGCCAAAATACCATCAAAATTCGTTGCCATGACTTATCGCGAGAGGAAAAAAAATGTTTCAGTCGCATAACATCGGTTAATGGAAACACCGTCATTTCGCAATACTTTTTAATGGACATTTATAAAATAGCACCAAAGTTTTGTGCAAATCTGTAATGAATTGAAAATACAACCTAATGGAAACGCGTCAATTGCGCAAAAAAGCCCATATATCGCAAAAAAAGTGTTTACGCTCACATGAGGTGGTTTTTTAGCCAATTTGAAAAAGGAATATTTTGCAAAACAGCAATGGAAACGTTTTTTCCACATTTGCAGGTCATATTTGATTAAATATAGCCAAAATCCCACAAAAATTCATTGCCATGACTTATTGCGAGAGGAAAAAAAAAATACGTTTCAGTCACATAACATCAGTTAATGGAAACCGCGTCATTTCGCAATACTTTTTAATTGACATTATAATATAGCACCAAAGTTTTGTGCAAATCTGTAATGAATTGAAAATACGCCTAATGGAAACGCGTCAATTGCGCAAAAACTCACATATATCGCAAAAAAGTTTTTACGCTCGCATGAGGTGGTTTTCAGGCAATTCGAAAAAGGAATATTTCGCAAAACAGCAATGGAAACTTTTTTTTTCACATTTACGGGTCACATTCGATTAAATATAGCCAAAATACCACAAAAATCCGTTGGCATGACTTATCGCGAGAGGAAAAAAAATACGTTTCAGTCACATAACATCGGTTTATGGAAACGTCGTCATTTCGTAATACTTTTTAATCGACACTTATAAAACAGGGCCAAAGTTTGCGCAAATCTGTAATGGAAACCCAGCTATTGTAGCTGCATTTTCATTACCCTTCAAATTGCGCAAATTGATATTGCAAATTGAAAATACACGTAATGGAAACACGTCAAAAGCGCAAAAACTCCCATATATCGCAAAAAAAAAAAAAAAAAAAAAAAGTTTACGCTCTCATGAGGTGGTTTTTCAGGCAATTCGAAAAAGAAATATTTAGCAAAACAACAATGGAAACTTTTTTTTTTTTTTTTTTTTTTTGCATTTACGGGTCACATTCGATTAAATATAGCCAAAATACCACAAAAATCCGTTTGCATGACTTATCGCGAGAGGAAAAAAAATACGTTTCAGTCACATAACATCGGTTTATGGAAATGCCGTCATTTCGCAATACTTTTTAATGGACATTTATAAAATAGCGCCAAAGTTTTGTGCAAATCTGTAATGAATTGAAAATACACCTAATGGAAACGCGTCAATTGCGCAAAAACTCCCATATATCGCAAAAAAGTTTTTACGCTCGCATGAGGTGGTTTTCAGGCAATTCGAAAAAGGAATATTTCGCAAAACAGCAATGGAAACTTTTTTTTTTTCACATTTACGGGTCACATTCGATTAAATATAGCCAAAATACCACAAAAATCCGTTGGCATGACTTATCGCGAGAGGAAAAAAAAATACGTTTCAGTCACATAACATCGGTTTATGGAAACGTCGTCATTTCATAATACTTTTTAATCGACGCTTATAAAACAGGGCCAAAGTTTGTGCAAATCTGTAATGGAAACCCAGCTATTGTAGCTGCATTTTCATTACCCTTCAAATTGCGCAAATTGATATTGCAAATTGAAAATACACGTAATGGAAACACGTCAAAAGCGCAAAAACTCCCATATATCGCAAAAAAAAAAAAAAAAAAAAAAGTTTACGCTCTCATGAGGTGGTTTTTCAGGCAATTCAAAAAAGAAATATTTAGCAAAACAACAATGGAAACTTTTTTTTTTTTTTTTTTTGCATTTACAGGTCACATTCGATTAAATATAGCCAAAATACCATCAAAATTCGTTGCCATGACTTATCGCGAGAGGAAAAAAAATGTTTCAGTCGCATAACATCGGTTAATGGAAACACCGTCATTTCGCAATACTTTTTAATGGACATTTATAAAATAGCACCAAAGTTTTGTGCAAATCTGTAATGAATTGAAAATACACCTAATGGAAACGCGTCAATTGCGCAAAAAAGCCCATATATCGCAAAAAAGTGTTTACGCTCACATGAGGTGGTTTTTTAGCCAATTTGAAAAAGGAATATTTTGCAAAACAGCAATGGAAACGTTTTTTCCACATTTGCAGGTCATATTTGATTAAATATAGCCAAAATCCCACAAAAAATCATTGCCATGACTTATTGCGAGAGGAAAAAAAAAATACGTTTCAGTCACATAACATCGGTTTATGGAAATGCCGTCATTTCGCAATACTTTTTAATGGACATTTATAAAATAGCGCCAAAGTTTTGTGCAAATCTGTAATGAATTGAAAATACGCCTAATGGAAACGCGTCAATTGCGCAAAAACTCCCATATATCGCAAAAAAAAAAAAAAAAAAAAAAGTTTACGCTCTCATGAGGTGGTTTTTCAGGCAATTCGAAAAAGAAATATTTAGCAAAACAACAATGGAAACTTTTTTTTTTTTTTTTTTTTTTGCATTTACGGGTCACATTCGATTAAATATAGCCAAAATACCACAAAAATCCGTTTGCATGACTTATCGCGAGAGGAAAAAAAATACGTTTCAGTCACATAACATCGGTTTATGGAAATGCCGTCATTTCGCAATACTTTTTAATGGACATTTATAAAATAGCGCCAAAGTTTTGTGCAAATCTGTAATGAATTGAAAATACGCCTAATGGAAACGCGTCAATTGCGCAAAAACTCCCATATATCGCAAAAAAAAAAAAAAAAAAAGTTTACGCTCTCATGAGGTGGTTTTTCAGGCAATTCGAAAAAGAAATATTTAGCAAAACAACAATGGAAACTTTTTTTTTTTTTTTTTTTTGCATTTACGGGTCACATTCGATTAAATATAGCCAAAATACCACAAAAATCCGTTTGCATGACTTATCGCGAGAGGAAAAAAAATACGTTTCAGTCACATAACATCGGTTTATGGAAATGCCGTCATTTCGCAATACTTTTTAATGGACATTTATAAAATAGCGCCAAAGTTTTGTGCAAATCTGTAATGAATTGAAAATACGCCTAATGGAAACGCGTCAATTGCGCAAAAACTCCCATATATCGCAAAAAAGTTTTTACGCTCGCATGAGGTGGTTTTCAGGCAATTCGAAAAAGGAATATTTCGCAAAACAGCAATGGAAACTTTTTTTTTTTCACATTTACGGGTCACATTCGATTAAATATAGCCAAAATACCACAAAAATCCGTTGGCATGACTTATCGCGAGAGGAAAAAAAATACGTTTCAGTCACATAACATCGGTTTATGGAAATGCCGTCATTTCGCAATACTTTTTAATGGACATTTATAAAATAGCGCCAAAGTTTTGTGCAAATCTGTAATGAATTGAAAATACACCTAATGGAAACGCGTCAATTGCGCAAAAACTCCCATATATCGCAAAAAAGTGTTTACGCTCGCATAAGGTGGTTTTTTTAGCCAATTCGAAAAAGGAATATTTTGCAAAACAGCAATGGAAACGTTTTTTCCACATTTGCAGGTCATATTTGATTAAATATAGCCAAAATCCCACAAAAATTCATTGCCATGACTTATTGCGAGAGGAAAAAAAAAATACGTTTCAGTCACATAACATCAGTTAATGGAAACCGCGTCATTTCGCAATACTTTTTAATTGACATTATAATATAGCACCAAAGTTTTGTGCAAATCTGTAATGAATTGAAAATACGCCTAATGGAAACGCGTCAATTGCGCAAAAACTCACATATATCGCAAAAAAGTTTTTACGCTCGCATGAGGTGGTTTTCAGGCAATTCGAAAAAGGAATATTTCGCAAAACAGCAATGGAAACTTTTTTTTTTCACATTTACGGGTCACATTCGATTAAATATAGCCAAAATACCACAAAAATCCGTTGGCATGACTTATCGCGAGAGGAAAAAAAATACGTTTCAGTCACATAACATCGGTTTATGGAAACGTCGTCATTTCGTAATACTTTTTAATCGACACTTATAAAACAGGGCCAAAGTTTGCGCAAATCTGTAATGGAAACCCAGCTATTGTAGCTGCATTTTCATTACCCTTCAAATTGCGCAAATTGATATTGCAAATTGAAAATACACGTAATGGAAACACGTCAAAAGCGCAAAAACTCCCATATATCGCAAAAAAAAAAAAAAAAAAAAAAAGTTTACGCTCTCATGAGGTGGTTTTTCAGGCAATTCGAAAAAGAAATATTTAGCAAAACAACAATGGAAACTTTTTTTTTTTTTTTTTTTTTTTGCATTTACGGGTCACATTCGATTAAATATAGCCAAAATACCACAAAAATCCGTTTGCATGACTTATCGCGAGAGGAAAAAAAATACGTTTCAGTCACATAACATCGGTTTATGGAAATGCCGTCATTTCGCAATACTTTTTAATGGACATTTATAAAATAGCGCCAAAGTTTTGTGCAAATCTGTAATGAATTGAAAATACGCCTAATGGAAACGCGTCAATTGCGCAAAAACTCCCATATATCGCAAAAAAAAAAAAAAAAAAAAAGTTTACGCTCTCATGAGGTGGTTTTTCAGGCAATTCGAAAAAGAAATATTTAGCAAAACAACAATGGAAACTTTTTTTTTTTTTTTTTTTTTTTGCATTTACGGGTCACATTCGATTAAATATAGCCAAAATACCACAAAAATCCGTTTGCATGACTTATCGCGAGAGGAAAAAAAATACGTTTCAGTCACATAACATCGGTTTATGGAAATGCCGTCATTTCGCAATACTTTTTAATGGACATTTATAAAATAGCGCCAAAGTTTTGTGCAAATCTGTAATGAATTGAAAATACACCTAATGGAAACGCGTCAATTGCGCAAAAACTCCCATATATCGCAAAAAAGTTTTTACGCTCGCATGAGGTGGTTTTCAGGCAATTCGAAAAAGGAATATTTCGCAAAACAGCAATGGAAACTTTTTTTTTTCACATTTACGGGTCACATTCGATTAAATATAGCCAAAATACCACAAAAATCCGTTGGCATGACTTATCGCGAGAGGAAAAAAAAATACGTTTCAGTCACATAACATCGGTTTATGGAAACGTCGTCATTTCATAATACTTTTTAATCGACGCTTATAAAACAGGGCCAAAGTTTGTGCAAATCTGTAATGGAAACCCAGCTATTGTAGCTGCATTTTCATTACCCTTCAAATTGCGCAAATTGATATTGCAAATTGAAAATACACGTAATGGAAACACGTCAAAAGCGCAAAAACTCCCATATATCGCAAAAAAAAAAAAAAAAAAAGTTTACGCTCTCATGAGGTGGTTTTTCAGGCAATTCAAAAAAGAAATATTTAGCAAAACAACAATGGAAACTTTTTTTTTTTTTTTTTTTTGCATTTACAGGTCACATTCGATTAAATATAGCCAAAATACCATCAAAATTCGTTGCCATGACTTATCGCGAGAGGAAAAAAAATGTTTCAGTCGCATAACATCGGTTAATGGAAACACCGTCATTTCGCAATACTTTTTAATGGACATTTATAAAATAGCACCAAAGTTTTGTGCAAATCTGTAATGAATTGAAAATACACCTAATGGAAACGCGTCAATTGCGCAAAAAAGCCCATATATCGCAAAAAAGTGTTTACGCTCACATGAGGTGGTTTTTTAGCCAATTTGAAAAAGGAATATTTTGCAAAACAGCAATGGAAACGTTTTTTCCACATTTGCAGGTCATATTTGATTAAATATAGCCAAAATCCCACAAAAAATCATTGCCATGACTTATTGCGAGAGGAAAAAAAAAATACGTTTCAGTCACATAACATCGGTTTATGGAAATGCCGTCATTTCGCAATACTTTTTAATGGACATTTATAAAATAGCGCCAAAGTTTTGTGCAAATCTGTAATGAATTGAAAATACGCCTAATGGAAACGCGTCAATTGCGCAAAAACTCCCATATATCGCAAAAAAAAAAAAAAAAAAAAAGTTTACGCTCTCATGAGGTGGTTTTTCAGGCAATTCGAAAAAGAAATATTTAGCAAAACAACAATGGAAACTTTTTTTTTTTTTTTTTTTTTTGCATTTACGGGTCACATTCGATTAAATATAGCCAAAATACCACAAAAATCCGTTTGCATGACTTATCGCGAGAGGAAAAAAAATACGTTTCAGTCACATAACATCGGTTTATGGAAATGCCGTCATTTCGCAATACTTTTTAATGGACATTTATAAAATAGCGCCAAAGTTTTGTGCAAATCTGTAATGAATTGAAAATACGCCTAATGGAAACGCGTCAATTGCGCAAAAACTCCCATATATCGCAAAAAAGTTTTTACGCTCGCATGAGGTGGTTTTCAGGCAATTCGAAAAAGGAATATTTCGCAAAACAGCAATGGAAACTTTTTTTTTTTCACATTTACGGGTCACATTCGATTAAATATAGCCAAAATACCACAAAAATCCGTTGGCATGACTTATCGCGAGAGGAAAAAAAATACGTTTCAGTCACATAACATCGGTTTATGGAAATGCCGTCATTTCGCAATACTTTTTAATGGACATTTATAAAATAGCGCCAAAGTTTTGTGCAAATCTGTAATGAATTGAAAATACACCTAATGGAAACGCGTCAATTGCGCAAAAACTCCCATATATCGCAAAAAAGTGTTTACGCTCGCATAAGGTGGTTTTTTTAGCCAATTCGAAAAAGGAATATTTTGCAAAACAGCAATGGAAACGTTTTTTCCACATTTGCAGGTCATATTTGATTAAATATAGCCAAAATCCCACAAAAATTCATTGCCATGACTTATTGCGAGAGGGGAAAAAATACGTTTCAGTTGCATAACATCAGTTAATGGAAACGCCGTCATTTCGCAATACTTTTTAATTGACATTATAAAATAGCGCCAAAGTTTTGTGCAAATCTGTAATGAAAACGCAGCTACTGTACCGCTGCGAGATCCAATAAAAAAACTTTTGAATTCGGTGAACAATGAATAAGTTTCCTGCGAGATCTGGTATTGGTATCAGGAAGGCAAAAAGCGTATCGGAACATCTCTACTTTAATTAAGACTAATCAGATCAACAAAGATCATTTAATTGGCCGTTACAAAAACTCTTACAGATATTGTGCAATACCAGGTTTATATAGTGTGTATAAAACCAAGGTGATTTAAAGTAAACTTAAAATGAAGTCTTAATGTTGTCAGTAATAACAGACAGCATGTCCACTGCTCGAACCCTTTCCGTGGGAAGCTAATCCACAGTTTAGCACTCGCATACAAATGCCAACTAGCAATAAAAAGGGATTTGACTTAATCTTTCATCCGGCTGGAATTAATGTGTTGCGCTGAATATCAAGGCTTCTGCCGAACTTGGCAGGCTGAGAAATACAGTTTCAGCGCTGGAAGTCGGGAACCTTCTGTACAAATACAAAACTTAGCCAGGGCCTTGTGCTCATCCACAGCCATTTATTCAATATAATCCTGACTGGTCATTTGGGTTTAGAGGCTCGTCTCAGATTCAGACTGGAGCTTCATTTGTGTTTTCACACAGAAATCTAGATTTGCTTTGGTATTCATTCATTACTACTTCCAGTTTGTACAAAAATACAATTTTTGTTTACGCCCTAGAATATACGCACATGCATATGCACAGTACATGTATAAACTTAATATATGTACACTTTATCTACATATAAAAGTGTTTTGTCTTACTTTCCAAATGCAATCAACTTTAACAGCCTCTTAAATCTTCAGCCAAAAGCTCTCTCCTAAATTTGGTTTTGTCTGATTTAAGTTTTTTCTTGTTAACTTGCATAAACAAAAGACAAAGCCTGACACACTCCAGGAGTCAGAGGCGTTCATGGTTCAAGAGTTTCCCTTTGCCAGACGCACCAGTAAAATTAACAAACAAAAGAGTCCCCTACATCAGCTCTGCTTCCATTGAAGAAGAAAAAAAAAAAAAAAACATTTCTTTACTAGCTTATTATCAAAACATAGACTTCAGGTTTTATTAGCTAAGAAAAAAAAGTATTGGCTTTAAGTATCCATATATACACACACAATATAAAAGTTAAAGAGTGTCAGCTGAAACATTTGTCATTAGATGTCTACAAATCTAATTTAGGGCATAAAAGCAAATGCATGAATTTCAAAAGTCATCAGATTTATATAATTTGAATGAACAAAAAAGCTGAAATGATTTGCACGGCTAATTTGATAATACTTAAAGGCTTAAGTTCAGTTGCAACCATAAATTTTTAAGTTGAAGTAGGTGGAATGGCATTTAAAGTGTAGGAACCAAGGTTATATTTAACTAACTAAAATTAAAACAAAACAAATAAAAAAAATGAAATAAAAGAAAATATTATTTTATGCCAGTTGCCAAGCCATTATTTTCCTTTTTTCACTTTTAGGTTAATATGAAGCACTAAAACGAACTAAAACAAAGAAAAAAATAAAATAAATACTATATGTGACCCTGAACCACAAAACCAGTCATGAAGGACTTTTTTTTAAACTGAGATTTATACTTCTGAAACTTTATTAAATAAGCTTTCAATTGATGTATGGTTTGTTATAAATATTTGGCCAAGATTATTTGAAAATCTTGAAACTGAAGGTGCAAAAAAATAAATAAACCAAAATATTGAGAAAATCGCCTTTAAAAGTTGTCTAAATTAAGTTCTTAGCAATGCATATTACTAATCAAAAATTGAGTATTGATATATTTATGGTAAGAAATTTACAAAATATCTTCATGGAACATCAACTTTACTTAATATCCTAATGATTTTTGGCATAAAAGAAAAAAAAAATGATAGTTTTGACCCATACAATATATTTTTAGCTATTGCTACAAATACACCCGAGCTACTTACGACGTTTTTTTGGTCCAGGGTCACATATAGACATATTCAAAGACAAAACACCAATAAAAATGATAAAACAGCTTAAAATAAATATAAAAAAAAAAAAACATAAATGGCAATAAAAATTACAACAGTAAATTCAATGATACTACAGGGCTCTATGAAATTATTATTACTTTTTTTTTTTTTTTTTTCAAAATTTCCCTTTTTATTTATTGAATTAATTTAAATTTTTTTCTAGACTCTGTTTTCATGGTTAAATACAATTTTATTAAATCAGCGTCTAATAAAAGCAGTCTAATAATTGAAATCACAAAACTTACACAAATTAACAGCAATTTATTAAACGTTTAACAAAAATGTGTTTTATTTTTTAAATTATGTGTTCATTAATTTTCTGGATTCCATTCGAATGGTTTCATTAAATTGTAATAATCGAAAACGTCTCTAAATAATACATTTTATGGAAACTTCCATAAATTCATTGTGATTTTATTTATTTATTTTTTCCCCAGAAGAAGTTTGTGTATTTACATTTGACTGGTAAACAAATTCTGATAAATATTTCTATCAGAAAATAAATATTCTTATAAATATTCCATAAAAATAAATGTAAGCAAATAAGCAGCAAATCTTTTAAACCAATTTTCGTTTTTAAATTTTAAATTCCATTTGAATTTTTCTGGATTCTGTTTTTTTTTTTTTTATTATTATTATGTTTTATTAACCAAAAAGCATGTCTACTTAATTGAAATCACGAAACAAACTTTTAATAAATTGCTGTTAAATTGTGTAACAATAATGTGTTTTATCTTTATTTAACAAATTAGGTGCTTTCATTAATTTTATGGATTCCATCTGAACGATTTCATGAAATTTTAATAAATCAACAAACATCTAAATAATTTTATGAACCAGTATTTTTTTTTTTTTTTTTTACAAATGCGGTGTTGTGTAGTGTATTTAAATTTTCTGCTCCAGAGATTGTTTGTGTGTTTATGCACTCATATATTGAGTCAGCAGAGGCTGAAAACAACAAAATTGGGCAAAGTCCACATTGTACAGTGAATTTCATTTTTATGACTGCATTCTGTGATTATGTCCGCGTTTTCCACATTGCGGAAATCATAGGGCCCGACTTGTAGGACCTCCTTAACAGTTAAATATTAAAATCCTTAAGGCGAGACACTGCAGGTGAATAGGGTAACATTTTGTACTAATAGTTATCACCTTACTTATCCAGTTGACTGATTACATTGATAATTGCAAACATTTTTTGTATTACAAGTTTTCTAAACTGTTAAAATCCATTATTTAATGAAATATGCGCTAATTTGCATACATTTCTAGTACAAAAATCTAAACACTGGATGAAGTCCGTTTCAAAATTCTTGTTTAATATTTTTTGGACATATTAGAGTCAAAAGATTTTACAGAGGGAATTTTGGGTCTTATTTCATCAAGCCATAATTCAGAAAAAAAAACTTGACAGGAAACCATTTTTTTACCAAAAAGCAAATCATACATGAACAAATCCCTCGGTAAAAACCTTCAGGATATAGACAGGAATAAAAACGTAAAGTTTGGTGTGTGTAAGTGCTACTGAAGCGGAGATTGTGGCTCAGTGCAGAAGAAAAAACTCATTTTGAGAAAACAGCCTTTAAAAATATGCATTACAATTGAAATCTATTGACACAAACAGATAAAGTGCTATAAAAGGAACACTTAACGGTGTCTTTTAGATGTTTCCTTCCCACTAGTCTGAAAAAACACTTTATGAAAAACCAAAAAGCCCAAAACCTCAAACTTGATAGGTGCCCTAAAATAATAAAATCATGAAGCTGTTCCAGCATATGCCTCTGGAATCAAAACAAAGAGCTACTATTTGAAGTCTTTTTATGGTCACCCATACTTATGCATAGCACTTTAAACATTACGACTCAACTTTTAATCCAGAATGTGGAAAATAAGTGCACTGAAACGTTTGATTGGTAGCGTGTACAACATATAAACACAGGCGTGTACACATTTTTTTTGGTTGTTGTTTTCAGTAACCAGCTTTAACCTCCAGCTTCCCCATGTCAAGGTGGAAAACAGATGTGTCTATATAGCCCTAGCACATGACGGTAATGGGAAGGAGGAGCAGGACAAAGACCGTTCACGGATCGGCCTCGCAAAAGTCGTTTGATGCCAAGTCCTCAATCGATACGTCTTAAAACACGAGATCGGCGACCCCCTCAGTATTCAAACGGCGTTAAAGGACAATCCCGCTGCATCTGGATAGACAGACAGCTGAGGAAAATAACCTGAGTGCTTCACGGTTCAAGTCTGGATAGCGAAATAGAAAAAAAAGTGTTTATCTCTAACGACTAATGTTGAAAATGTAAGTGAGTTTGGATATCCTATTTTTGTTTTTAAATTGGCTAATTGACTGAATGAAAAAGAAAAAAAAAAAAGATAAATGAACCTACGGAAAAGACTATGAATGACAAAAACAAACAGCGGCTCCGCTGCATTGAAGAAAATGACCCCCCAGGATCACTGGAACCACCCCAGTGTCGACACATTCATCCATTTCTCCAGGTTCAACTCGTCAGAGAGAGCGAGAGAGAAACAGACAGAGAGAGAGAGAGGGAGGGAGAGGCAGAGCAAGTCTGTAAGCAGAGACAGAATGAGAGAGGAAGGCTTACAGGACGTATGTTAAGTTTGAGACCGGTGATCATGGTAGGTGATGCGGAGAAGATCTGGGGATACGTCCAGCTCCTCAAAAACAAGGACATTCCTCCGCATGAAGCTGAAAAGTGAGATAATATCTGGACACGCTCCCACACAGAATTTGATCATCGCAATGTACTTTCTTTTGTGTGTGTGTGTGTGTGTGTGTGTGTGTGTGTGTGTCTGTGTGCATATAAAATGAGAGAAGCCGCAATCTGAGGGACGATTTGTGATTTGTGAAAATACAAGGAATACTACAAAATTAAGCAAGTGCATAAAGGGAAATCTTCAAGGTAAGTCAAAGATGTACTTCATTTTCACAATTTTTGTGTCATGGGAAGGGTTTAGAAATATTTCAAACTTAGAAAACACATTTAAAGTTAGCGGTTGAAACACAATCGACTACTAATCGGATTCTTGCCAAATCTAAAAACCTAAAATTTTACGATCAACTCAGTTTTTCTACTATTGTATTTCATATTGTATTCCTGTTTAAGAGCACTCGTCTATTTCATAATAGTCACATTATACAACATTTGTCTCACAAAACATATTTAGACGTCGTAACGCAGTTATCAAACCTAATCATTTTAAAAACATACATTGTTTATGAAGACTGACCAAAGCAGATAGGAGCCCAAATGGCTCCATATGGTCAACATATCTAATCTCAGATCATTACTGATAGCTACTTCCTTGCTTAATTACGAGGCCTGGAAGACGTAGTGAGAAGAGAAAATCGCATGTTTCTGTGCTGTTTATATTTGCAGGAGTGTCCAACGTAGAGACTGAACAAAGATGGCCAATACCTCGTCTACCATGTGACTTTGATTCCATCTGGAGATAATAATTTGGAGGGGAATTCTTTGGATTCTTTTTTTTTTTTTTTTTGCAAAGCAAAAAAGCATCACTTGAACGCATCTGAACGCTCCACCACCCTCGGATCGGAGGGAGGCTGTGACAATGCTGGGCGAGCCCACGGAAAAAGCCAAAGCACGACTTTCCCAAGCAGAATGGCTAGCCGTAGCTTCTCGTCCATGCCTGAATCCCAGCAGCCTGGAGGAGAACCACTCCGTTGGGCCGCGCTGCTCATTCTCCTGGTTATCATCCCCACCATTGGTGGAAACATCCTGGTCATTCTGGCAGTGTCGTTGGAGAGAAAGCTCCAGAACGCCACTAACTTCTTCCTGATGTCTCTGGCGGTGGCCGACCTGCTGGTGGGACTGCTAGTCATGCCCATTGCTCTGGTGACTGTGCTCTTCCGTAAGTAACCCTCGACATTGATAACGGAGGACTGTTTGTAGAATTTATTAGGAGATAGCATCTGGGTTGTGAACGTTTTTCAGAATTACACCAAAACCATATTAAACGTTGATAAAGACCATGTTTCGTTTCCCTGCACTGACAGAACGAGTACACATTACAAGTCGAGCGCTCTTCAAAACATTTCTGGAGTAAACATGCCCCACAAGTTTCAAACTATACAACATCTGCCAAGCTACTAGACTATTGCCGTCCCTATGCCAGCTCGGCTGTCAGTTCCCATGCCAAACGCTCCGGTCGGTCCGTTATTTCTTATTAAACAGATCTGATGACATTTATTGAAAGCCCATTTGCTTGCACCTTGTCTGCGTCCATCACAAACTCCCTCTCAAATGAGAACCTTAAAGGGATAGCTCAGTCAAAAATGAAATTTACCCCACGATTTAGTCACCCTCAAGCCATTCTAGATGTATATCGACTTTCTTCTTTCAGGCGAATACAATCAGAGTTATATTAAAAAAATAGGGATGCACCGAATGATCGGCAACTGAAACCGAATAAGCGAAAAGGCGCGCAATAAAGCAGCAAACATGTTGGCAGTGTGGAAGCATTTAAAACTGTCCGTAACGACACAAAAATCATTACAATCACCGACAGCGAGACTTTTTAGTATCGCATCGTATGTCTTCCATGAGAAGAGAAAGCTGGTTAAAACCTTAGGAATAGCTCAGTCAAAAATTAAATTTACCCTCAAGCCATTCTAGATGTATAGGACTTTGTTCTTTCAGACGAATACATTCAGAGATATATTAACAAAAAGGGATGCACCGAATGTTCGGCAACTGAAACCGAATAATCGAAAAGGCGCGGAATAATGCAAACATGTTGGCAGTGTGGAAGCATTTAAAACTGTCCGAAAAGATGCAAAAATGATTACAAGTACTGACAGCGAGAGACTTTTTAGTATCGCATCGTATGTCTTCCATGAGAAGAGAAAGGGCTGGTTAAACCCTTAGGAATAGCTCAGTCAAAAATTAAATTTACCCTCAAGCCATTCTAGATGTATAGGACTTTGTTCTTTCAGACGAATACAATCAGAGATATATAAAAAATAGGGATGCACCGAATGTTCGGCAACTGAAACCGAATAAATGATACCAAACAATGACGCGACGCGATCAAATAGAGGCGTGCACTAATGCAGCAAACATGTCGGCAGTGTGAAAGCATTTAAAATTGTCTGAAAAGACAAGCACCAACGGCGCAAGAATGTTTAGTATCGCATTGCATGTCTTCCACGAAAACAGAAAGGGCTGGTTGTTGCTGGTTACTGTATGATGACTGAAATCGCCAAATGGCCTTAAACCATTAGTCAATAAACTACTGAACACTATGTTGTCTAATACACGCACCAATTGTATTTATTCTGACAGAACGAGCTCCTTAGCCAGGGTTTGAAGTCCAAAGTGCAAGGGAAATATGCGCTGAAACAGCGTCATTCATAAATCTGCTGCTATCAGCAAAAAGTAGTACTGAGGTCTTCTTGTGGGTTTCCGCCAAAAAAAGTAAACATTCATAAATGTTAGTATTGTAACTGTACTGTTGTTCTGTAAAAAATAATAATGATAATTATTCCAACAGCTCTATTAATACATTTATTATAGAATTATCCTTTGCTTAGCAAAGATGCATTTATTTGTACATTTAAAAACACAAAAAAATTGGCCTAAGAATAGTATTTTACGTATAACTAATTTAAACTAAGTTAAATTCTGCTTTGTTGGTAGGCTATAACGTCTATTAGATTGTAAAAATGTTCAGTGTTAAATAAACATTTTTAAATAGTTGTTTGGCAATTGATTTTCTTCTTTGAAAAGACAAAACAAAACTGTAAAAAGCAAATGTTTGCCATTTAATTTATGCATTGGCGAAAAAAACTGGCAAAATACATGGGGGGAAAAACACGAAAAACCGTGTTTGGTAATCAGCCTTTGGCCCAGTGTGTAATTTTGTTTGGCTTCGGCTTCGGCCAAGAATTCATTTTCGGTGCATCCCTATTAAAAAATGTCCTGGCTCTTCCAAGCTTTATAATGGCAGTGAATGGCTGTTGAGATTTTGAAGTCCAAAAAATGTGCATCCAATCGTTGGTGTAAGAAAAGTTCACCAGAGTGGCGTTCCAGCGGATGATGTAAGATGTAGGCGTAGTGTAAGCTCCGGTGAGACCATACTAGTCTCACGAGAACCAAGTATTGTTTACAGAAAAGGAAATCAGTCTCCTCTTGGCTTACATCGAAATCCTCCAACATTTTTTCTTTACAAATCCTCATTTTGCACTTCTAATTTGTGACCGGTGTTTTGTTTTGCTCTCTCCTCTGCGTTTCTGTGTTTCAAATGTTAGTGGAAGCTAGAGATTACAGTCATAAAGTTTAAAATATGGATATTTTTCCTTACAAAAGTGCATCGATTCACTTCAAAAGGCCCACCTGGAGCACTTTTTATGATGGATGGATGCACTTTATTTTGCTGCAAAATCTCAACAGCCATTCACTTCCCATTTTTAAGCTTTGAAGAGCCAGCAAATTTATTTTTAATATAATTTCCGAAGTCACATACACCTTGGATGGCTTGAGGGAGAGTAAATCATGGGGTAGTTTTCATTTTTGGGTAAACTATTCCTTTAAGACTACACTTTTGTTTCAATGCACTCCAAGCTTTGGAAAACGTGAAAGTGAATTAAACTCTGTTTTTAGAATTAACTATCCTTTTTACACTGCTAAGTAGATTACTTACAAATTGTAGCCCGATACGGATTCCAAATTACATGATGAAAATTGTCAGTAAGTAACGTAATCCATTACATATTTTAAGTAATCTAATCAGACTACTTTTTGATTCCTTTAAGATTACTTTTGACCTAACTTGTCCATCAGATTCACTTAAATAAACAAATATTGAACCATACCAAAAGAAACTGGATAAAAATGCTTTTTGTCAAGACAATTTGTCAAGACACACTTTAAGTTGCCTTGAGAAAGCCTGAACAGAAAGTTTAAAGAAGTTTGAAAAGTTAAAGAAAAGTTTAGGAAGTTTAAGAAGTTTAAAAGTATAACAAGTTTAGAAGCAAATTGCTAGTATGTTTCTGACATGTTTGTAGCATGATTAGGAAGTTGTCAGTATGTTTCTAGCTCAGAAAAAGAAGTAGTAGTTTAAATACAATTTCATTGAGTTGGCTTTCTCAAGCCAACTTAAATATTTCAGTTATTGTAATTAAAAACATTAAGTGCATTAAACACAAAATTACTTCAAGGTTACTTAAACTGGTGTTTGTAAAGGATCTCCGGAGTACATAAAAACAAATATGTTCATCAGTAGTTGATGCAATGTTGAGAAAATACTTATTAAAACTAAAATATATCTGATAAATTAGCTACCTGACTAGTGACGAGTCTTTGTGTGAATGTCCACGAAATTGAAAAACTCATTTTAAAATGTAATATAACATAAATACAAGTACGTATCTTTTGTAATCTGATTATATAATCCAGTTTACATGAGCACTCTTCTTTAAATCCAGTAATTTGTCTTAACAGATTCTATTCATCTAAAATAAGTTGTCAAACGGTTTGTTGGAGAAGTTGGGAAAATACATAACCCAAAGGGCTTTTTTTGGAATGTTTTTGTCAAAAATCTTAAAAGACTAAACTTTAAGCAACTTAGTTGAACTAAACCTCGATGTGAAGAAACTACAGAGTCCTCTAAGGACTGCAACGCTTGCAAATCAATTCTAAAGGTGTTCCGCATGAAGGAGAACCATGTGTGAAGTCAGAAAGAGAATGAATGGTTTTGCCAAACAGCTGAAGCTTACCAGAAGTCATGAACACTGACAGGTAATTAAATCAAAGTACCTTTGGAGGAAGGGGTACAATAATACAATGTGTGAGTGCAGCAATTTATTGACCAAGACGGCGGTAACTCTAGACGTTAATTTCCAATGTAATAACTCGCGATTAAATGTAATCATAAAAATAAAAGCCATTTCAAAAGGCTTCAGTCTTGTGGAGGTAAGACCTGCTTGCTAAAGTATTACAACCAAACGTCCACCAAAGGCCACGTCCACATCTGTGGACCAGGTGAAGACAGGAACTGAAGTTAAAGCCATGAATGAACACTGTGCTTGATAAAGAGTCTCAAAACAAGAGCCTACTATGGAGAGCACACCACAAGTGCGTTTCTCTGAGAACCAGAGAAATATTTACATGAGGAAGTCGAGACTTGGCGGTGCAAACGTAAAGTGTGGTAGAGCAGAGTGTCTCTTTATTTTGCTTTCGGCAAGAGAGGGCACACTTATCTCTCAGCTTATATGGGAACTAGGTCTGGACGACATAGTCAGTATGTTTGCTTAGATTTTGTAGGCGAGACAAAACATGCCGTTAATTTGTCCGTGAAGTTTCCTAAACACCCAAAACCGTTTACAGGAGGTTTTTTGTGGTATATTTCATATACTTAAGTAGTACTTTAAGTTTATTTCAATATTGGTGCATATAAACGAACATAATCGTTTGCAGATTTTTATTGTTTTAGTTCTCAGGCTCAGTCGCATTAGCCGAAATCTTTGTGGGCAAAAAAAGAATCCATTGTCTATTGTCAATAGTGTAGTGATGCATGAAGCACAGCTCACGCAGGATCACTTTTCAACCAAATGGTTATCTGTTTGTCAACAAATCAAATTCGCATTGCAAAATCTGCTGGAAATCTTCCACTCTTATGCAAAGCTCCCAACTTCATGGATTCCTATTAGAATGACTGTATTTTGCAATGGAAACCGCACATTTATACACAACAAAATAATTTTCAGATTTAATATTTCGAATCTGTTGAGCGACAATGGCTGTTTACATAGAGGATAGTTTCTGTGATTGGAGAAAAAACTACCAATTCAATTTAATTGACAATTTGACAAAAATGTTGAAAACTGGCACTGGTCTTTACTAAACAGATCAGAAGCTCTTCATAGAAGCTGCATTATTGCCAGCTGGGCTTTCTAAATCCAGCGTGGTTTTGCAGTCATTTTGGAGCCCAAATATGTTTTAGCAAGAACGTCTTACCTCTACAAGACTGAAACCTTTTGAAACCTAACGAAAATCGCACTCATCTGGCTAATCTATATAGGTACATCACGTTGTTTCAAGATGAAAAAACCCTTTGGACGACATACTCCATGAAAGCAATACTGTGTTCAGTAATTTCGTGCACCACTTATGCCATCTTCAATAATTTAGTATGTTCAGAGTTGGGGAAAGTTACTTTTAAAAGTAATGCATTACAATATTGAGTTACCCCCTAAAAGAGTAACTGATTGCATTACTTAAGTTACTTTTTTGGAAAGTAACATTACAATACAGAGTTACCCCCATAAAAAAGTAACTAATTGCATTAGTTAGTTACATTTTTGGAAAGTAACGGATTACAATATTGAGTTACTTCCTAAAAAAAGTAACTAAATGCATTACTTAAGCTACTTTTTTGAAAAGCAATGCATAACAATATTGAGTTACTCCCTAAAAAAGTAACTAAATGCATTAGTTACTATTTTGGAAAAAACTAATTGCATTAATATGCATTACAATATTGAGTTACTTCCTAAAAAAGTAACTAATTGCATTACTTAAGCTACTTTTTTGAAAAGCAATTCATAACAACATTGAGTTACTCCCTAAAAAAGTAACTAAATGCATTAGTTACTATTTTGGAAAAAACTAATTGCATTAATATGCATTACAATATTGAGTTACTCCCTAAAAAAGTAACTAATTGCATTACTTAAGTTACTTTTTTGAAAAGCAATGCATAACAATATTGAGTTACTCCCTAAAAAAGTAACTAAATGCATTACTTAAGTTACTTTTTTGAAAAGCAATGCATAACAATATTGAGTTACTCCCTAAAAAAGTAACTAAATGCATTAGTTACTATTTTGGAAAAAACTAATTGCATTAATATGCATTACAATATTGAGTTACTTCCTAAAAAAGTAACTAATTGCATTACTTAAGCTACTTTTTTGAAAAGCAATTCATAACAACATTGAGTTACTCCCTAAAAAAGTAACTAAATGCATTAGTTACTATTTTGGAAAAAACTAATTGCATTAATATGCATTACAATATTGAGTTACTCCCTAAAAAAGTAACTAATTGCATTACTTAAGTTACTTTTTTGAAAAGCAATGCATAACAATATTGAGTTACTCCCTAAAAAAGTAACTAAATGCATTACTTAAGTTACTTTTTTGAAAAGCAATGCATAACAATATTGAGTTACTCCCTAAAAAAGTAACTAAATGCATTAGTTACTATTTTGGAAAAAACTAATTGCATTAATATGCATTACAATATTGAGTTACTTCCTAAAAAAGTAACTAATTGCATTACTTAAGCTACTTTTTTGAATAGCAATTCATAACAATATTGAGTTACTCCCTAAAAAAGTAACTAAATGCATTACTTAAGTTACTTTTTTGAAAAGCAATGCATAACAATATTGAGTTACTTCCTAAAAAAGTAACTAAATGCATTAGTTACTATTTTGGAAAAAACTAATTGCATTAATATGCATTACAATATTGAGTTACTTCCTAAAAAAGTAACTAATTGCATTACTTAAGCTACTTTTTTGAAAAGCAATTCATAACAACATTGAGTTACTCCCTAAAAAAGTAACTAATTGCATTACTTAAGTTACTTTTTTGAAAGGTAACGCATTACAATACTTTTTTGGAAAGTAACATTACAATACAGAGTTACCCTTATAAAAAAAAAAAGTAACTGATTGCATTAGTTAGTTACATTTTTGGAAAGTAACGGATTACAATATTGAGTTACTTCCTAAAATAGTAACTTACTGCATTACTATGAATTTCAATATTGAGTTACTTCCTAAAAAAAGTAACTAAATGCATTAGTTACTATTTTGGAAAAAACTAATTGCATCAATATGCATTACAATATTGAGTTACTTCCTAAAAAAAGTAACTAATTGCATTAAGTTACTTGTTTGAAAGGTAACGCATTACAATACATTTTTGGAAAGTAACACATTACAACAAAGTTACCCCCATAAAAAAAAAGTAACTAATTGCAGTAGTTACATTTTTGTAAAGTAACAAATTACAATATTGAGTTACTTCTTAAAAAAGTAACTAATTGCATTACCTAAGTTACTTTTTAGGAAAGCAACGCATTACAATATTGAGTTACTTCCTAAAAAAGTAACTAATTGCATTACCTAAGTTACTTTTTTGGAAAGCAATGCATTACAATATTGAGTTACTCCCTAAAAAAAGTTACTAATTGCATTACCTAAGTTACTTTTTGGACAGTAACACATTACAATACTTTTTTGGAAGGTAACGCATTACAATATTGAGTTACTTCCTAAAAAAGTAACTAATTGCATTACCTAAGTTACTTTTTTGGAAAGCAATGCATTACAATATCGAGTTACTCCCTAAAAACTTAACTAATTGGATTACTTAAGTTACTTTTTTGAAAAGTAAATGCATTACAATATTGAGTTACTTCTTAAAAAAGTAACTAATTGCATTACCTAAGTTACTTCTTTGGAAAGTAACACATTACAATACTTTTTTGGAAGGTAATGCATTACAATATAGAGTTACTAGCACAAAAATACAGAATAGCGTCATTGAATGCGTGTTTTTTAATACATTATTTGGGCTCCAAAATGACTGGAAATCCATGCTGGATTCAGAAAGCCCAGCTGGTAATAATGTAGCCCTCTCTGAAGAGCTTCTATGAGGATCTGTTTAGTAAAGAGGGGTTATCTGCCAGTGCCAGTTTTCAACATCTGGTTATAGGCTCTTCAAACCATGGAGGTCCACTAACACACAGACACACACGTTTGGAGATACACTATGGTTCAGGTCCATTAAGTGAAAATTGAAATTTGCATTTTACCTTCGTTTTCACTTCTGGTAAATGCGGGATTGCCATGAGAGCAATAATATGGCACGTCCCACGCAGTTTGTCTACTTTACTTGAGCATGAAAACGACAAACAAAAACTGACGAGATAAAAACAGCGTAATCGTATTAAAAGGCTTTAAACAACAGCATCTGTAAGTCCACCGGGATGAAGACCAACTCGATTATCCACCATTTCATGTCTGTCGCTAAAATAAACAGCGTCACTGAAGAGCTTGATGAATGGTCCAAAAGCCCCCGAGTGTTTAATCTCTTGAACCGTTTTCGTTAAACTCAAGCTTGTATCTATTTATTTAATAATGTTAAGATCCACTAAATACAAGATGAGATGCAAAAGCTGGGATGAATTTGAAGTAATGCAATCCATGTTCAAATAAGACGTTATAAACAAGGAAATCCAATCTACAGTATCTGCATTTAAGAAGAAACGTTGTGGAAAACGCATAAATGTTCATCTGAAAGGATCAGCAACACACTTTTATATGAATTTTCATATAAAAACGGTATCATATTGTTTATTCCTTATAAGCCATTTCTCTCCCCTTTCATCGCTATCAAACAGTTAGTGATTTAAAACATATTTGACTTATCTGAAGTTCTTCAATGGTGACTAAAGAGGAGGAACAAGCGGTTAACAAAACTTCCATATTATTTAAGGGAACAGGTTAGGTTTTCCGGAAACACTGAATGGCATAACTCTGATGAAAGCCATGCTAAGATAGAATGCATGAATAATGTTAAAAAGATGTCTTTAAACTGAGTGCGTGTCCCATGGCAAAATGACGAAGAGGTCTTTGAGTTTGTTCTATTTTAATTTCAGAGAGCCCACTGATTAGTGCTTAATATTCTCTTCATATTTCAGACTCCAGATGGCCGCTTGCAGATTTCCTGTGCCCTATCTGGCTGTTTCTGGACGTCTTGTTTTCAACGGCCTCCATCATGCACCTGTGTGCCATCTCCCTTGACCGATACATTGCCATCAAGAAACCAATCCAGCACAGCCAGTTCAAGTCCAGAGCTAAAGCGCTGGCTAAAATCGCACTCGTCTGGCTAATCTCTATAGGTACGTCACAATACTGTTGGTTCAAGATGAAGAACACTTTGACTGACATATTAAATGAAAGTAATACTGTGTTCAGTATGTTTGTTCAACACTTATGGCGTCTTGAACAATTTAGTATGCCCAGTGATGAGGAAAATTACTTTTAAAAGTAATGCATTACAATCCCTTTAAAAAAAAAAGTAACTAATTGCATTACTACCCATTACAATATTGAGTAACTTCCAAAAAAAAGTAACAAATTGCATTGGTTAGTTACTTTTTGGAAAGTAACGCATTACAATATCGAGTTACTCCAGAAAAAAGTTACTAATGGCATTACTTGTGTTACTCTCCAAAAAAGTAACTTATTACAATATTGAGTAACTTCCAAAAAAAAGTAACAAATTGCATTGGTTAGTTACTTTTTGGAAAGTAACGCATTACAATATCGAGTTACTCCAGAAAAAAGTTACTAATGGCATTACTTGTGTTACTCTCCAAAAAAGTAACTTATTACAATATTGAGTAACTTCCAAAAAAAAGTAACAAATTGCATTGGTTAGTTACTTTTTGGAAAGTAACGCATTACAATATCGAGTTACTCCAGAAAAAAGTTACTAATGGCATTACTTGTGTTACTCTCCAAAAAAGTAACTTATTACAATATTGAGTAACTTCCAAAAAAAAGTAACAAATTGCATTGGTTAGTTACTTTTTGGAAAGTAACGCTTTTGGAATATAACGCAATAACAATATTGAGTTATTTCCTAAAAGAGTTACTAATTGCATTACTTAAGTTACTTTTTTGGAGAGTAATATATTACAATATTGAGTTACACCCTAAAAAAGTAACTAATTGCATTACTACGCATTACAATATTGAGTAACTTGCTAAAAAAGTAACTAACTGCATTACTTAAGTTACTTTTTTGGAGAGGAACGCATTGCAATATTGAGTTACTCCCTAATAAAAAGTAACTAATGGCATTACTATGCATTGCAATATTGAGTTACTTCCTAAAAAAGTAACTAATTGCATTACTTTGTTACTTATTTGGAAAGTAAGGCATTACAATATTGAGTTACTCCCTATAAAAACACATTAAAATACTTTTTTTGGAAAGTAACATTACAATATTGAGTTACTTCCAAAAAAAGTAACTAATTGCATTACTTAGTTACTAGTAATGCATTACAATATTGAGTTATTCCCTAAAAAAGTAACAAATTGCATTGGTTAGTTACTTTTTGGAAAGTAACGCATTGCAATATTGAGTTTCTCCCTAAAAAGTGACTAATGGCATTACTTAAGTTACTTTTTTTGGAAAGTAATGTATTACAATATTGAGTCACTCCCTAAAAAAGTAACTAACTGCATTACTTAAGTTACTTTTTTTGGAGAGGAACACATTGCAATATTGAGTTACTCCCTAATAAAAAGTAACTAATTGCATTACTTTGTTACTTATTTGGAAAGTAAGGCATTACAATATTAAGTTACTCCCTAAAAAGTTACTAATTGCATTACTTAGTTACTAGTAATGCATTACACTATTGAGTTATTCCCTAAAAAAGTAACCAATTGCATTACTTAGTTACTTTTTTTTGGAAAGTAATGCATTGCAATATTGTGTTACTTCCTAAAAAAGTAACTAATTGCATTACATATATTTTTGGAAATTAACGCATTTTTAACAAAGTTTAGTAAGTAGCGCATTACAATATTGAGCTACTCCCTTAAAAAGTAACTAATAGCATTACTTAAATTACATTTTTGGAAAGTAACATTACAATATTGAGTTATTCCCTTAAAAAGTAACTAATAGCATTACTTAGTTATTTTGGGAAAGTAATGCATTCTCAGCGTTAATATAAGAGACCAGTGGCACGTCAACTTCAGCCTCTTTCACACAATGATTCCGGAAAATACATGAATAATGTGTCCCATGATTTGTTCCGGAGTTGTTTGATTTGGTTCATTCACAGTTGTTTTCTGGAATCGGTGCGTGCTTTACACACAACCCGTAAAGACGTGACGTTTGGATGTGAGATGTAATGCAACGCATACATTTCACTAAACTGAAACTAACCTGACGAACAATCTGTGCTTCTGCGCTGATAGTGAGGAGCTCCCTGATCGCTGCTTCATTCCACTTTGCACGTATTTTTCCGTCGTGAAGAGTCGCAGGGTAACGTGCATCACCTCAACACTGCCTTTATGTCATTTGGTTCTGGCTTTTGTTCACTCAGCGCTCGTTCCCGTAATTTTCCAGAATCAGCGCGCATTGTGAAAGGGGCTTTACTAAAGCAACAGTTAGGTAGATTACTGCATTCGGTGTTTGAAAAAGAAACAAACATTAATGATCATTCTGAAATATCCTGTTGAGTATCAGCTCTCTCTATGGCTCTGGGCTAGGCTACAGCATACATGACCGTAGTTACTTGTGGTTGGCCTGGCTGTGCGTCACTCAGAAAACAACAGGCCAATCAGAAGAGAGGCTTGTGAATATTAATTTGACAGGCAAAAATCGACCTGTTCTTGATAGAGCTCCTAAATAAGGAGCTGTAAAAATATATTGAGACGGATTTTGGCACTTATACCGCAAATGTATATTCTTAAGGACATCAACAACTAAAATAAACCTCCAGAAATGTGTACAATATGGGACCTTTAACAGACGCATAGAATTTCCGTTTTCGATTTTAAAAACACTCAAATGCCACAATTTCCTGCCAACAGATGACAAGGCTACAGTTTCAAAAATGGGAACAAACTCAACTGTAAAATTATAGTTATAGTTATAGTTATACAAATGTGGGCTTCAACGGCAAACCAATCAATGATCTCAACACTCATCTCTGGAAAAGTTGCATACTCATAAATTACATTCATCTAATGTCACTGACTGACTACTGATCTCCCATTTATACAAGCAAAAAGATTTACTTTTAACGATCAGGTTTTAGTTATAGGTGGATGTTGGCTTGTGGGAGGTGAAATGAAAGTAAACACCTCACAATTTCTGCTCGTTAACATCAGTCCAGACGATTACTTTGGCCACGTTGTTTGAAAGAGCTCAACGCATGGTTCTGGAAACATGGAGCTGTTTCACCACCATGAAAGGCAGGCCACGTGCTATGTCACTTCAACACTGACCATAAACACCCTGTGCACTCCTGAGAACAATTTTGCATCTTCTCCCATGACAAAGCAGTATTACTGAGAGAAAACAGGCAGCAGCAGCAGTTATAGATACTTAAACCGAGAGACCTCAAGTCCAAGATGTGTTATTGATGTTGTAACTGCTATTATTAGTAATGAATGGCAAATGTATACACTATTTCCCTTGTTATTACACAAGAGCTCCACAATATTGACAAAGACATCTCCTGCTGTTTTGAATTGTACTGCGCTATTATTTTTTGCTTTTATAAGATGCTGTATCAAGTCAAAACATGCCTCGAGGTCTGCGCTCTGTTCCATTACGTGGTGCCATGTCCAGCTGTTTTCAAACAAGAGACCGCATTGTATGTGAACACATAAGAACCTAATCATGATCAGACGAACCCCACTCAAGCTAAACAGTTCAGGGCTTCTGCAGAATTGATTTGGTCAAGTAGTTGTTTTGATATTATTCTATCAACTAGAAGCACTGCTTAAAAAAAATGAAGATAGCTGTCAAAAGCACAAAAATACTATTCGGTAAGCAGGAGCTATGTAATAACCTTGTCCAATAATGTCCGATCCTGCTCCTAGATATAAATCTTCCCCAAAAGTTTAACTCCAACCAGTGTAGAAGTCAAGACCAGCTTTTTTAGGTCCAAGTCAAGGCCAAAAATAACGTAAAGTTAACCAAGAGACAACACCAAGGGGTCTCCAAACTCAGTCCTGGAGGGCCAGTGTCCTGCAGAGTTTAGCTCCAACCCTAATTAGAGACACCTGAATCAGCTAGTCAAAATTTCCAGGCAGGTGAGTTGAGGCAAGTTGGAGACACCGGGCCTTCAGAACCTATTTGAAGAGTTTGGAGACCCCTGACCTAGTCCAACAGTGTCCAATCCTGCTCCTGGAAATATGCCTTCCCGAAGAGTTTAACTCTTAAACCAATGTAAAAGTCAAGACTAGCTTATTTAGGTCCAAGTCCAGGGCCGAGACTAGCCAAAGTTGAATCAGAGTCAACACCAGGGGTCTCCAAACTCAGTCCTGGAGGGCCGGAGTTCTGCAGAGTTAATCTCCAACACTAATTATACACACCTGAAACAGCTAATCAAGGTGTTATTAGGTATGCTACCAACTTCCAGGCAGGTGTGTTGAGGCAGGTTGGAGCTAAACTGTGCAGGGCACTGGCCCTGCAGAACCAAGTTTGGAGACCCCTGACCTAGTCCAATGGTGTTCAATCCTGCTACTGGAATTACACCTTCATGGAGAGTTCAACTCTAACCAGTGTCAAGACCAGCTCATTTAGGTCTAAGTCCAGGCCGAGACTAGCCTAAGTTGACTCAACAACTCCAGGGGTCACCAAGTTGAGAGTCAAGATCAGGGGTCTCCAGACTCAGTCCAGGAGGGCCGGTGTTCTGCAGAGTTTAGCTCCAACCCTAATTAGACACACCTGAACTGGCTAGTCAAGGTCTTACTAGGCTTGCTGCAAACTTCCAGGCAGGTGTGTTGAGGCAAGTTAAGGCCAAACTCTGTGGGACACTGGCCCTTCAGGACCAAGTTTGGAGACCCCTGACCTAGTCCAATGGTGTTCAATCCTGCTCCTGGTTACACACCTTCCTGGAGAGTTCAACTTTAACCAGTGTCAAGACCACCTCATTTAGGTCCAAGTCCAGGCCGAGACTAGCCTAAGTTGACTCAACAACACCAGTGGTCACCAAGATGAGAGTCAACACCAGGGATCTCCAGACTTAGTCCTAGAGGGCCAGTGTTCTGCAGAGTTTATCTCCAACCAGCGTAGAAGTCAAGACCGGCTTATTAAGATTCAAATCCAGCGTAGGTTGAATCAGAGTCAAGGCAGAGACCAGAAGGTCAAGATGATTCAGACAATGTAAATATACTTTCCTTTGGGGTAAATTAAATTTGGTCTTGAGTACTACTATACTCAGACCTAGAAGTTGCAAGTAATCCTCAGGACCATGTTTAACAGGTTTATGTGTGTTTAAATTCAGATATAAGGTGCACCTTTAGGAGCAAGATTGGGCTGATTGGTTTGATCATTTACATTTGCTCAATGTTAATGTTTGGTCTTTCTCCATCAGGTATTGCAATACCAATTCCAATCAAAGGACTACAAGTCTTCGACCATCCCAACAACGTCACCTTTAACAACAACCACACCTGTCTGTTGTCGCCAGAAGGCTTCGGGGATTTCAAGGTGTATGGGTCTTTGACGGCTTTCTTTATACCCCTAACAATAATGATGATTATCTACTTGCTTACAATCCAAGTACTACGCAAGAAGGCCTATCTTTTGAGATCGAGAGCTACAAGGCCCAACATTTCCACCGTCTTCCAGCAGGAGCTGCCGGCTCTCTCTTCGCCTGACAAAGTGGTCATTGCAAATGGAATAAAAAGGGACCGAACGCTGCATTCCGTCACAGGGGACGAGGTCCCTCTCCGCAGGATGTCCACCATAGGAAAGAGGTCCATGCAAAACTTGAGCAATGAACAAAGGGCTTCAAAGGTTCTGGGGATTGTATTCATGTTGTTTGTTGTAATGTGGTGTCCGTTCTTTATTACCAATGTGACTTCTGTACTCTGTCAAGGGTGCAACAGTAATCTAGTGGAACAGCTGTTGGATATCTTTCAATGGGTGGGCTACGTTTCGTCGGGAATCAATCCACTGGTTTACACGCTGTTCAACAGGACGTTCAGGCAGGCCTTTAGGCGCTACATCACATGTAACTACAAACGTGTAAGGACTCCAAGAATGCAACGGAGAAGCAGAATTTCTTTTCGGTCATCTGTGACAGAAAACTCAAAGCGGTTTATGAAACACGGTATGAAGAACGGGATCAGCCCCGTAAGTTATCAGAGTCCTCTTCGGCGTCGTCCCACGCATCTGCAGACCTCTGCAAACATAACGCTGGACATGTTACTCCTGACGGAGAATGATGACTGCAAACCTGACGAACACGTAAGCCACGTGTAGTAAATCTGATACACTTCAGATAAAAATCTAAGATAGAGATATGCCAGTCGTTCAGTGCCAAAACCAGTCCCAAAATTCTCAAGAACTGATGAGATACGATCTAAAAGGTGTTCAGAAAAACTGCATTAAATGGTCATGGGTTTGTATTGGGAGATAGAACGGCACATAAGATGAATGTCTAAGAATCCCCAAGACATAAAATAGCTTTGGGGTGTGAAAGTAATAGACAGCAAAATAATTGGCAGTACTGTTAAAATAAACGCAGTACTTACAGTCTTTCGCACATCCCAATGTGAAGCCAAAGTCTACAATGTGAAGCCAAAGTAAGACACCTTCTCAAGATACGCACAAGTCTCAAATAAATCACACCTTCACTTACCTTCTCTACATGAGGAAGAACAATCAGCAATTCCAGCGTTACGGACGTGACATTCAAGGTCAAAACCTGAAATATAAATCCTCATAAATTTTATTCTTTACCAATATATTGAACCATCTCTTTATATTTTTGAAACCCCTTAAAATAGAGTCCAGACATCAGAAAAGTTTCAGTCTAAAACCCTGTTTTATATTTTAAATGAGGGAAATACACATACGTTACGGACGTGACAAAAAAAGACTCGAGTTTCTGGGAGACAACATATTTTGTAAAATTTCTGCGATTTACAGTGCACAAACCAGAAGTAACAATATCTGCCGAATTGACAAGGGTTGGCTATTTACAAAACCTAAAACATCAATTTTGTTTAAATTTTCGCTTTTATGTTTCAGAGGAAAAATCAGCGTTACGGACGTGACATCTCTCCGTTACGGACGTGACCGTTCTGAAAGCGGAATTTATGCGACTATGGAAATGCGTATAGAATGCTTTAAAAACTTTAACTGAGACGTCTAATAGTAACTTATAGTAAGTAATAAACATTCGTTTAGGCCATTATTTAACTAATTAATGTATACAAAAATGAGACATTTTAATGTTTTTATTAATGTTTTATTTTGTCTATTTTGTTTAATGTATTAATGTTTTCTTGTGAGCTGCCAGATGAAATTCACAGTGCTGACTCGCATCTCCACAGGCCTATACTGGATGGGGCTTTAGAGAGAAATAAAGCCTTCATATTACATAAACGGAGAGTGTTTAATTTCGTTTTTAATTGGTTCGTTTGAAAGTAGACATTTTAAGCTAGACATATCTCTTGTAGCCTATGTGAGACAGGCTGAGTTCTGGCTCTTTTTTGAGAAACGCTCCAGCCAGAGACAGACCGAGATGGCAGAAAGCGCATCCTGTCTGTCTTTATTTGTAAAAAATAAAATTAAAAATACAAATAATAAAATTAAAAGCTTACGTTAAATCAGGTTCGAACTGAATGTTTCATTATCAGAAAAAAATGCTTTATCAGGAAAAAAAAGTGATCACGCATGCACCTCCCTGTCATGCATGCGCATTAGTTTTCAGCACAAACCCTTAAATATCAGTAATAAATGAGGTTAATGCTAGAGTGGGGATCCGCATTAAAATAAATTTTCACAAGTCTACACCCGAGACAAACGCAGTTATAACCTGCAAATTGAAGGATATATTTGACGTTTTAAAATGATCTAATTGACCGATGCCGTTCCAATTCGTTGATCATTAGTTGCTGTTAATCAAGATTACGCATATGTCGCAGCATAAACTTGTTTTAATAAATCGCTTATGCATTAAATAATAAAGATACAAAACAGGTTATTAAATATGCTGAATATATTTTGTACAAATATTTATAAAATGGGAAAGCCTAATCTTCATTTTGCATCTGCATAAAATAGTGAATTATTTTTAACATGCAATGATACAAAATAAAACCAAACAAGATTTGTAATGAAGAAAAGAATATTTAGACAAATATGAGTGTTGAAACCCCACAGCACATCTCTTGCTCACTCAGCAGCATGCTCGCAGAACACGCAAAATCTTGCTCTATGCATGAATGCAGCGCAGATAGCGACACAAGTTATTTGAAATACATAAAATGTTTCAATAAGATAATACTGACAATGGAAATTATATGACATTTCAAATAGTTTTGACGATTTTTTCCCTTTAGTCCGCCTGTGCATTTCTGCACAGTAAATGCAGTCCATCTCCGCGCTGTTTTTAGTTGAGAACGCAATTTCTGAAATTTTAGAATGAATTAATTTCTAAAATGTTATGATAGAAAAAAACTCAAACAGGTCACAGTATAATAGAAATACACAGGCTATCGATCATCAACTTGTGTGCAGGCCCGGTTCTACGGGGGTGCTTGAGGGTGCGAAATCAAACGAAATCAATAGCACCCTCAGTTAAAGCTGTAATAATGTCATTTTATTGCAGATTTAGATAACAATCCAGTGAGTAATCATTAAAAAAAATATATTTTTCTGCTGTAAGCATTAAAACAATGCCCTACCATATTGTAACGCATCAAAGCAGTCAATTAGAGCGTTGCATCCTCGGCCGACTAGCCCGACTTTTTTACACCTCTGGTTGCTGGGCTTCAGGCCAATTTTCACGTCAAAGTTCAGAGGCGGACGGGCACCGGTTTTATCTGTTTTAGGTTTCTCCTTATTTTAATATTTTAGACATCCATAAATTATGGTGAAGAAAAAAATGCCGCGCTGGTGGAAACAACAGGAGACTTCACTTTTGCTTTCACTTTCGAGGCTGGGCACGGACTGCAGCGCAGCTGGAACAGATCCGCGCTCAAGCACACAATATGCTGAAAATTGCCACAAAGGTAAATAAATAACACTGAATGTGTCGGGCCGGAAAGAGTAAAGCTTATTTAAATTATATATTAATAAACTAGTGTATTCTGAGTCAGTGTAACAAAAATCCTTTTTGGACGCGCCTTTAAAGAGAAATTTATCTTTTCGGATTACATAATGAGAGAGTTTTTGTTTTCTATTTGTTTTATTTCGTTAAGTAATAATTTAAAACAATTTTATACGTTTTTTTAAGTGCACACAAATAAAAGTACACCCTTTACAGTACCGAATGATGTATTAACCTACTCTTACCTTTGTGAGCAAAATTGACAGATCATTTTAAATTGCTTCCACTGAAAAAAATGCACTGGCGCCCATGTCCTGCGTCTTCAGCTTCCACTCTCTGCACAAACTATTGGATATGCGCCTAATACCGCACATTTATCTCTAAGTTTAACGTTTAAACTAACATTGTTTTATACTTGAACTATTTCATATCTATAGATTTTATGCAAATCGTGATGATTTGAGTAGGCAAACTGATCAAATTAACAGACTGCAGTCTACCGCTGGGCGCTGTTCCTTAAAAATAATAATAATAAAATAAAATAAAAACTTACATTTTACGAACAAAAATGCTCCAAACGTTTTTTTTCTAAATTAAGTTAATAAAAAAAACGAAAGTATAATCAATTTGCCATTACATACAAAAATGAAGTATTTTGATTTTAAAATAGCAACGCGCGCCATCAGTGTCGTGCCCTAATGTCGACTATGATGGTATAATGTTAGAGCACCCTCATTAATTTAGGAAGCACCCTCAGTGATTTAGTTCTGGAACCGGGCCTGCTTGTGTGCCAGTATGCATATGAATTAATATGAAGCATCTGTAAGAGTCACGTCCGTAACGGTCACGTCCGTAACGCATTATTATGGCTGATAAGAGCAAAGAATTGAGATGGGCTGTTGATCATAATAAGCATGGCCATAAGTTGGCTTTGTACAGAAAGTTTCAAGTTAATTGCATTAGTAATTACTAAATTAAATAAACTTAATCTTTAAAACGTTACGGACGTGACACAACGCTGAAGCGTCCTGACGTCATAAATCTAGCCCTTATAAATCCAAAAATCATAGCTGTTTCGACAAAGTGAGTTTATTTACTTTTCATACAGGCCTCCATCTTTCTACAAAATACTTACTGTTGACACAATTAAAAAATATTCAGTCTTTAATCTCTCATTTGAAATCATGAAATACAGTCGAATGAAAATGTAATTTTACAATAGGTGCACCCATCATACGTGGTGGAAAAACATAGCAATTTCCTTCAAATTTCTATTAAAGCACGTTGATGCAGCTAAATACAGACCTAAATGCACAACTTAAACAGGGTTTTGTTCTTTTTGTATAAACTTAATTTTTTCATGGTAAGGTTGACATTTGCGTGGAATTGCTCCAATAATAAATGCCTCACTAATTTAAAGCAGGTCTTGTTTACTTCTGTAGACCGATCTTGAATCAAATATGCTTTTGTATGTGCAACATAGAGCTATTTGTAGATACTGACATTTTTCAACATTCTTCTCAACTATTGCCAAATAAATATTTTTTTCATTACGCTTCCAGAAAATAAAATGTTTCTCGCGAACTGAATATGCAAAAGCACACACTAAGAAGTGTTTGTTTTGGTTGCTTACAGTTTTAAAACCACATGTCAATGGTGCTACTTTGAAGTTGTGAAAAACGCATTCCTATGAAGAAAAAAAAACATCTATTTGTAGTAAGCGATCAATCAAAACCTACAAAAGAGCTAGGCCAACGGTTGTGATTTGCATGTGCAGTCGGAATACGGGGTCTGTGAGACAGGCAACAGAAACCTGTTGAATTGTTGCAGCTCTGTGCACTTTCTAAACACAGGAAGGATTTACATAGATTTTTTTTTTAAACTGACAATTGATCATGGGAATATCGCATGGCCTTTTAGGGCTTAAAATAGTTCACCAGTTCTACTTGGCCAAGCACCAGAGGGGTGTCTGAGGGGAAACTTGCTGCCGGCTATGAGAAAAAGACTGCAAAATAGCAAAACATACAACACAATATGTTCTACAAACTGCATGCAGGACGTGCAAAGGTGCAAGCTGTTTTTGATCGAGATCTGCGGCTGGGCCTATAATTAAACTCTACTACTTCAAAGTACTTTTCTTTTGAAACCGGTGATTTTTGAGGTCAACAAATGTTGCCGTTTAAATCGATTTCAAGATCAATGCTGGCTATTTCAAAATTTGCCCAACTTCCAGATGTTTTGAAATCAGGAATGCGTGTGTGAGCGTGTAGTGGACCTAACCCTAAACTAGACTAATTAAACCAATCAGTCTTTTTTGAAAATATTTATTTTAAAACTGAAAAGCTAAAACGAATGCACGTAAACGGAAGACAATGGGGAGTAAATGATAACTAACTCCTGGTTGAACTACTGCATAAGAGAATACGCCAGAAATCTTTGCTGCTCTGACAACATATCCTCAATGCAGAAACACTAGGTAGAGGCGCAAAAGGACATCTATACATTGGCACACTCTTACTAACAATAAAGCAAGTGCCACAGGGTGTGATAGGAGGAAGTTATCCATCTCTTAATGGGACCAAAATCAACCGCTGGGAACAGGCACTTCAGGAGACACTCTAAACACATTTGGAAAGCGCTGCAGAGCAATGGGTGGAATCTCGTCTGTGTATACATTAAGGGCTGATTAATCAGGGTTACTGGCAAGCAATCAGAGAGCGGCTCATCCCGACGAGGTCTGTTTATAATGAAGCGCAGGATGAGAGAGACAGACAGGTGAGGACAGACAGCAGCAAACCTGAACAAGATGAATCCAATGGACTCGACGGCAGCCCTCCGAACATCATCGTTCACGTCACTTACCTGGCAGGAAGAGGGGCGAGAAATCAGAGCGGTGCATTCAGATAAAATAGCATTATTCTAAGGGTGAATTTAAATTTAAATTTAAAGGTTTGAGGCTCAAACTTTGAGCAGGCCAATCAAAACTTTTTGAACAATAAGATTTTTTTGTGTTTTTAAAGTTTCTTCTGCTCACCAAGCCTGCATTTATTTGACCCAGTAACATTGTGAAGTATTTTTACTATTTAAAATAGTCTATTTGAATATATTTTAACATGTAATTTATTCATGTGATTTCAGAGCTGAATTTTTCGCATCATTACTCTAGTCTTTAGTGTCACACGGTCCTTCAGAAATCATTATAATATGCTGATTTGCTGCATAAAAAACATTATTATTATCATTATCTGTATTTAAAACAGTTGAGCACATTAAGGATTATTTGATTAATAGAAATATCCAAAGATTTGCATTTATCTAAAATAAAAAATGCTTTTGTAACATTATACACTATACCATTCAAAAAGCTTGGAATCACTATCATTTTTGGAGGACAAATTATAGAAAATAATACTTTTATTTCGCAAGGATGCTTTAAATTGATCGAAAACTATGATACAGACATTATTTGTGTCACAAAAGATTTCTATTTCAGATAAATGCTGTTCTTTTGAACTTTATATTCATCAAAGAATCCTGAGCCAACTCTAGTCTAAATGTCTGAAATGCTCTCTTGCTAGACAACTTGCTAGGTCTTTTGGCAATGATGTCCCACAATGCTGTCTCGATAGGCTCAGTAAGTTTTGAGAAGAGGGTTGCCAAAAATGTTGTCTAGGTAAGAAGTTTACTAGGTATTACCAATTGATTTTAGGTCAAAGTGCTGCATAAATGTCCAAAATACTGTCTAGGTAGGCAACTTGCTAGGTTTTTTGGCAATAATGTACTACAATGCTGTCTAGATAGGTTGCTCAGTAGGTTTTGAGAAGACAGTTGCCAAAAATGTTGTCTAAGTAGGTAGTTTACTAGGTATTACCAATTGATTTTAGGTCAAAGTGCTGCATAAATGTCCAAAATGCTGTCTATGTAGACAACTTTCTAGTTTTTTTTTTTTTTTTTGGGGTCAATGATGTCTCACAATGCTGTCTAGATAGGTTGCTCAGGAGGTTTTGAGAAGACAATTGCCAAAATGCTGTCTAAGTAGGTAGTTTACTAGGTATTACCAATTGATTTTGGGACAATGTGCTGTCTAAATGTCCAAAATGGTGTCTATGTAGAGAACTTTCTAGTTTTTTTGTCAATAATGTCCTACAATGCTGTCTAGATAGGTTGTTCACTAGGTTTTGACAAGACAATTGCCAAAATGCCGTCTAGGTAGGTAGTTTACTAGGTATTACCAATTGATTTTGGGACTATGTGCTGTCTAAATGTCCAAAATGCTGTCTATGTAGACAACTTTCTATTTTTTTTTTTTTTTTTTGTCAATGATGTCCCACAATGCTGTCTATACAAGTTGCTCAATAGCTTTTGAGGAAACAATTGCCAAAAATGCTGTCTAGGTAGGTAGTTTACTAGGTATTACCAATTGATTTTGGGACCATGTGCTGTCTAAATGTCCAAAATACTGTCTAGGTAGGCAACTTGCTAGGTTTTTTTGTCAATGATGTCCCACAATGCTGTCTAGATAGGCTGCTCAGTAGGTTTTGAGACGACAATTACCAAAATGCTGTCTAAGTAGGTAGTTTACTAGGTATTACCAATTGATTTTGGGACCATGTGCTGTCTAAATGTCCAAAATACTGTCTAGGTAGGCAACTTGCTAGGTTTTTTTGTCAATGATGTCCCACAATGCTGTCTAGATAGGCTGCTCAGTAGGTTTTGAGACGACAATTACCAAAATGCTGTCTAAGTAGGTAGTTTACTAGGTATTACCAATTGATTTTAGGTCAAAGTGCTGCATAAATGTCCAAAATGCTGTCTATGTAGACAACTTTCTAGGTTTTTTTTTTTTTTTGGTCAATCATGTCCCACAATGCTGTCTAGATAGTTTGCTCAGGAGGTTTTGAGAAGACAATTGCCAAAATGTTGTCTAAGTAGGTAGTTTACTAGGTATTACCAATTGATTTTAGGTCAAAGTGCTGCATAAATGTCCAAAATGCTGTCTATGTAGACAACTTTCTAGGTTTTTTTTGTCAATGATGTCCCACAATGCTGTCTAGATAGTTTGCTCAGGAGGTTTTGAGAAGACAATTGCCAAAATGTTGTCTAAGTAGGTAGTTTACTAGGTATTACCAATTGATTTTAGGTCAAAGTGCTGCATAAATGTCCAAAATGCTGTCTATGTAGACAACTTTCTAGGTTTTTTTTTTTTTTTGGTCAATCATGTCCCACAATGCTGTCTAGATAGTTTGCTCAGGAGGTTTTGAGAAGACAATTGCCAAAATGTTGTCTAAGTAGGTAGTTTACTAGGTATTACCAATTGATTTTAGGTCAAAGTGCTGCATAAATGTCCAAAATGCTGTCTATGTAGACAACTTTCTAGGTTTTTTTTGTCAATGATGTCCCACAATGCTGTCTAGATAGTTTGCTCAGGAGGTTTTGAGAAGACAATTGCCAAAATGTTGTCTAAGTAGGTAGTTTACTAGGTATTACCAATTGATTTTAGGTCAAAGTGCTGCATAAATGTCCAAAATGCTGTCTATGTAGACAACTTTCTAGGTTTTTTTTTTTTTGGTCAATGATGTCCCACAATGCTGTCTAGATAGTTTGCTCAGGAGGTTTTGAGAAGACAATTGCCAAAATGTTGTCTAAGTAGGTAGTTTACTAGGTATTACCAATTGATTTTGGGACAATGTGCTGTCTAAATGTCCAAAATACTGTCTAGGTAGGCAACTTGCTAGGTTTTTTGGCAATAATGTACTACAATGCTGTCTAGATAGGTTGCTCAGTAGGTTTTGAGAAGACAGTTGCCAAAAATGCTGTCTAGGTAGGTAGTTTACTAGGTATTGCCAATTGATTTTGGGACCATGTGCTGTCTAAATGTCCAAAATGCTCTCTAGGTAGGCAACTTGCTAGGTTTTTTTGTCAATGATGTCCCACAATGCTGTCTAGATAGGCTGCTCAGTAGGTTTTGAGACGACAATTACCAAAATGCTGTCTAAGTAGGTAGTTTACTAGGTATTACCAATTGATTTTAGGTCAAAGTGCTGCATAAATGTCCAAAATGCTGTCTATGTAGACAACTTTCTAGGTTTTTTTTTTTTTTTTTTTGGTCAATGATGTCCCACAATGCTGTCTAGATAGTTTGCTCAGGAGGTTTTGAGAAGACAATTGCCAAAATGTTGTCTAAGTAGGTAGTTTACTAGGTATTACCAATTGATTTTAGGTCAAAGTGCTGCATAAATGTCCAAAATGCTGTCTATGTAGACAACTTTCTAGGTTTTTTTTGTCAATGATGTCCCACAATGCTGTCTAGATAGTTTGCTCAGGAGGTTTTGAGAAGACAATTGCCAAAATGTTGTCTAAGTAGGTAGTTTACTAGGTATTACCAATTGATTTTAGGTCAAAGTGCTGCATAAATGTCCAAAATGCTGTCTATGTAGACAACTTTCTAGGTTTTTTTTTTTTTTTTTTTTTGGTCAATGATGTCCCACAATGCTGTCTAGATAGTTTGCTCAGGAGGTTTTGAGAAGACAATTGCCAAAATGTTGTCTAAGTAGGTAGTTTACTAGGTATTACCAATTGATTTTAGGTCAAAGTGCTGCATAAATGTCCAAAATGCTCTCTAGGTAGGCAACTTGCTAGGTTTTTTTGTCAATGATGTCCCACAATGCTGTCTAGATAGGCTGCTCAGTAGGTTTTGAGACGACAATTACCAAAATGCTGTCTAAGTAGGTAGTTTACTAGGTATTACCAATTGATTTTGGGACCATGTGCTGTCTAAATGTCCAAAATACTGTCTAGGTAGGCAACTTGCTAGGTTTTTTGTCAATGATGTCCCACAATGCTGTCTAGATAGGCTGCTCAGTAGGTTTTGAGACGACAATTACCAAAATGCTGTCTAAGTAGGTAGTTTACTAGGTATTACCAATTGATTTTGGGACCATGTGCTGTCTAAATGTCCAAAATACTGTCTAGGTAGGCAACTTGCTAGGTTTTTTTGTCAATGATGTCCCACAATGCTGTCTAGATAGGCTGCTCAGTAGGTTTTGAGACGACAATTACCAAAATGCTGTCTAAGTAGGTAGTTTACTAGGTATTACCAATTGATTTTAGGTCAAAGTGCTGCATAAATGTCCAAAATGCTGTCTATGTAGACAACTTTCTAGGTTTTTTTTTTTTTTTGGTCAATGATGTCCCACAATGCTGTCTAGATAGTTTGCTCAGGAGGTTTTGAGAAGACAATTGCCAAAATGTTGTCTAAGTAGGTAGTTTACTAGGTATTACCAATTGATTTTAGGTCAAAGTGCTGCATAAATGTCCAAAATGCTGTCTATGTAGACAACTTTCTAGGTTTTTTTTTTTTTTTTTTTTGGTCAATGATGTCCCACAATGCTGTCTAGATAGTTTGCTCAGGAGGTTTTGAGAAGACAATTGCCAAAATGTTGTCTAAGTAGGTAGTTTACTAGGTATTACCAATTGATTTTGGGACTATGTGCTGTCTAAATGTCCAAAATGGTGTCTATGTAGAGAACTTTCTAGTTTTTTTGTCAATAATGTCCTACAATGCTGTCTAGAAAGGTTGTTCACTAGGTTTTGACAAGACAATTGCCAAAATGCCGTCTAGGTAGGTAGTTTACTAGGTATTACCAATTGATTTTGGGACTATGTGCTGTCTAATTGTCCAAAATGCTGTCTATGTAGACAACTTTCTATTTTTTTTTTTTTGACAATTATGTCCCACAATGCTGTCTATATAAGTTGCTCAATAGGTTTTGAGAAAACCATTGCCAAAATGCTGTCTAGGTAGGTAGTTTACTAGGTATTACCAATTGATTTTGGGACTATGTGCTGTCTAAATGTCCAAAATGCTGTCTATGTAGACAACTTTCTATTTTTTTTTTTTTTTGACAATTATGTCCCACAATGCTGTCTATATAAGTTGCTCAATAGGTTTTGAGAAAACCATTGCCAAAATGCTGTCTAGGTAGGTAGTTTACTAGGTATTACCAACTGATTTTGGGACAATGTGCTGTCTAAATGCCAAAATTCTGTCTAGGTAGTCAACCTTCTGTCCCACAATGCTGTTTTCAACATAATATCAATAAATGATTTTTTTTATTGAGCAGCAAATCAGAATATTAGAATTATTTCTGAAGGATCATGTGACTGGAGTAATTCAGCTTTGAAATCACAGGAATAAACTACATTTTAAAATACATTCAAATAGAAAACAGATCTTTTAAATTGTAAAAATATTTAAAATTTAAGTTTTTTCCTGTACTTTGGATCAAATAAATGCAGGCTTAGCGAGCAGAAAAGACTTCTTTAAAAAATAAATAAATAAATAAAAACTCAAAATCTTACTGTCCAAAATCTTTTGACTGGTAGTGTATCCATTTCAATTTATAATAAATCAGATCTCCCACATGTCCACAATATCACAATACCATCCTGTTAGACTTTAAATCCACATACAAGCTAACCCTCAATCCCTCAGTGAGCAATAGCTAACTTAAACTCTGTTTGGCAAGCAAGTTTTTTTTTTTATAAGCCATATGTAATAATTAAAGCTGAAGTGCCTGAGCTTTACCAGAGCATAACACTGAAAGAAATACTGATATTACAACAAAAGGTAAGGCAGAACAGGAAACAAGAGTAACACTGCAAGCCCTTATATTTCAAGTACAAAAACACTTATGGAAATGTCGCCACCTGCAGGAAAAGCAGGATAGATGCCCTGCTAAAAAAGTTTAGTTTAACTATTATTTTTTATTTCCTTACATAATCGGAAAATCAGATTATGGCCTTTTTTCCCTCAATTCTAAAAATGCTGACTGGTTTAAAATGATATCTAATCTAATAAAGATTTGGTGATGCAATCTGATAAAGCTGATACTGTTGATATAAGATGACTGATATTCCTGATTTTCTCTCTGCTGCCTTGACCGAGAAGTTACATAAAAAAAGTAATTTATATTATATTACATGTGACCCTGGACCACAAAACTAGTCATAAGTAGCACGGATATATTTGTAGCAATATACAAAAATGCATTGTGTGGGTCAAAATTAGCATTTTTTCTTTTATGCCAAAAATCATCTTCTATGAATGCATCAAAAGTTCACTTTTGATTACTAAAATGCAGTGCTAAGAACTTCATTTGGACAACTTCAAAGGCGATTTTCTCAATATTTAAATTTTTTTGCATCCTCAGATTGCAGATCTTCTAAACAGATCTGTTCTCAACCAAATATTGTCCTATCCTAATAAACCATACATAAATGACTGGTTTTGTGGTCCAGGGTCACATATTATATTATATTATACTATATTATGTTATATTATTTTACATTAAAGTGTGTCTTCCCCTAACTTTTTCCATTTAATAAGGTGAAGTTATATTTTGCAAGCAACGTTTTTAAAAAGTCTGCAGGATTACAATCTATTCATTCCATCCGTAACTGAGGAATGACTCCTATATTTATTTGCTTCTAATAATACTTATTGTTTAATAATATGTGCTGGTCTAAAACTCACAGCCACGTGTAGCAGTCGTCGGATGGCTTTGTTGTTCCCAGAGCCGCAGTACGCCATGGCCACTGTGTACATTCCCGAGCGGCGCAGGATGGGGTCCTGTCGGGACATTGAGATAAAACAGAAGCTCAATGCGATGAAAGACCAGAACCTCAGACCTCAGCAAGCCAACGCAGTTAATGTATTCACCAAGTAAACATAGCGTTCTGGAAACAGTTACCACAAAGAATCTATTCTGCCTGTTAGAGACGGAATTAACATTATTCAAAGTAGCCTAAAAATATATGCGCTTTTCTGTGTGTGTATATATATATATACTCCGTGCTCACCTTATCTCTACATAGACTTTCAATTAGAGTATCAGCCTCCTCCATCCTTCCGTACATGACCATGGCGATGCCCACAGCCAGTCCACGCAGGATCTTCTCGTGCTGGGTCTCTTGAGCGTAACCCACCATGTCCTCAATGGCCTGAGCCGACTTTGAGCCCAACATCACCAGCCCCAGAGCAAGACCAGCTGCCTCTCCTGTGACAACAACAATTAGCAAGATGACAGTGAGCTTAAACCTGAATGCATGAGAACAAAGCAGAGATGTTTACAAGTCTTTAACTTGGGGTCTGAAGCCTAAGTCAAGTCTCGAGTCTTTGGTCATCTCCTAAAAGCACTGTCTATTCAAAATGTCTACAATAATCAAAAATGTTCTCATCTTGAGCAGAAAAGAAAGATTATATCCCAGCCATCTGACAACAATATTCCTAATTATAATTACCCTACATAATTATTTTAAAAATGTTCTTAGCCTATGGAATAATAATGCTAAATTTAGATCCTCTTGTCACATCTGGTTTGAACTGTCAGAGTCATAGGTTACTAAGAAAAACTAGATAAAAACATGTGTCAAGACAAACTTTAAGTTGGCTTGAAAAAGCTTGATCAGAAAGGGTGAAAAATTTGAAAGTTTTATAAAGTTTTAAAATAAATGTTATGGTTTTCAGTCTGAAAAGGACTGAAGTTTAAAGTAGTTTTAAAGCTTAAAGCTTGAATGTTTTGAAGGCAATACAGTCTGTCAGATGGACGAATAAATGGATAGATAGCATGTTTTTAACGTATTTAACATGTTACTAGCATGACTAGCAAGTTACTAGCATGTTGCTAACATCTTTCTAACATGATTAACATGTTGTTAGCATGATTATCACACTATTAGCATGTTTCTAGCATGATTAGCATATTGGTAGCATGTTTCTAGCTTGATTAACGTATTGGTAGCATGTTTCTAGCATGATTAACATGCTTCTAACATGCAGCTAGCATGATTTGCAAGTTACTAGCATGTTGCTAGCATGTTCTTAACATGACTAACATGTTATTAGCATGTAGCTAGCATGATTAGAACGTTGCTAGCTAGAACGTTGCTTGATTTTACCATTAATAGCATGATTAACATGTTTTGAGCCTGATTAGCTTGTTGTTAAGATGTTTCTAACATGATTAACAAGTTGTTAGCATGATTAGCATGTCGTTAAAATTTTTCTAACATGTTGCTAACATGATTAGAATATAGCTGGTATGATGTTAGCATTAGTAGCGTGTTTCAAGCATGATTAGCATGTTGTTAACATTTCTAACATTATTAGCATGTTACTAACGTGTAGCTAGCATGATTAGAAAGTTACTAGCATGACTAGCAAGTTACAAGCATGATTAACATGTTTCTAACCTAATTAGCATGTTGTTGACATGTTTCGAGCATGACTAGCAAGTGATTAGAATGTTTCTAACCTGATTAGTTTGTTACTAGCATGCTAAAACTGCTAGCCTGATTAAAATTTCGGTAGCCTGATGTTAGCATTTGTAGCCTATTTGTAGCATGAATTGCATGTTGTTAACATGTTTCTGGCCTGATTAACATGTTTTTAGCAATATTAACATACTGTTAGCATGTTTCTGCATGTCTCTAACACGATTTATATTTTACTAACTTGTAGCTAGCATGAGTAGCAAGTTACTAACATTTTGCTAACATGTTTCTAACACAATTAACATGTTACTAACTTGTAGAAGCATTACTAGCAAATTACTAACATTTTGCCAACATGTTCCTAACATGTAACTAGCATGTTTCTAACACGATTAACATGTTCCTAGCATGAAGCTAGCATGATTAGAATGCCGCTAGCACGATGTGAGCATAAATTAACATGTTGTTAACATGTTTTTAACCTGATTAGAATGTTGTTAGCATGTTTCTAGCCTGATTAACGTGTTTTTAGCAATATTAACATACTGTTAACATGTTTCTGCATGTTTCTAACACGATTAACATGTTACTAACTTGTAGCTAGCATGATTAGCAAGTTACTAGCATTTTGCTAACATGTTCCTAACATGATTAACATGTTACTAGCATGTAACTAGCATGATTAGAATGCCGCTAGCACAATGTGAGCATTAATTAACATGTTGTTAACATGTTTTTAGCCTGATTAGAATGTTGTTAGCATGTTTCTAGCCTAATTAGTATCACTAACATAATTCTAGTTGCTAGGTTTGGCTACTGTTCCGGCTTGTGATCGGGATGGATGCCGGGGTGTGGGTGCAGTCTGTCTTTTGAATATCAGTTTATAAGTATTTAAGGATAAAAGACTCAAGTTGCTTTTAAAATATTAAGGAGTTTTTTTTCCTTGAGCCGAGTCAAGTTTGGAGTCATTTTAGGTCGTGTCTGAAGTCAAGAATTATTAAAAAAAGGTGGTGAAAGTAAATAATCTGTAAGATGTAGTACATGCCTGTTACGGCATCATCCTGATAGAGGTTTGATTTGAGCAGATCGTAGACGTCTTGGCGAGCAGTGCCTAGTGCAGCTAACCCGAGACCCAGAGCGCCACCGTGACGAACAATCTGCGAAAAAAATAAAATAATATAAAGAATTATTCCTGCTTTTTTGGAGTTGCAGTGCTGGGAAGCTTTACATGAACGTGATTATGCATCATACATACATCATTACTGGCATTCTTCAGCTGGCTCAGGAGGTAGTCAATGATGTCCCCTCCGTGATTAGCGTGGATCAGCCCAAGAGCATACAGCCCTCCTCCTTCCTGATAGGCTGATCCTGGCGAGGTGTCTTTAGGCAGGTAAGTGGCCATTAACTGTAATGCTTCCTTTTCATGGCCCTGGACACAAATGCAAATGTAACAAATTAAATTAAAAACAGTAACAAGATTAATAAAACATTTTCTTAAATCAAGAAAACAATATATTCCAGGACACTTTACACGGACAATACAAAATATGAGCTTAATATGCTGGAATATCCCTTTTTTTGTAATGGCAGAAAATCATGTAATAACAGGACTGCAGGCAATTTAAAGTTTAAAAAAAAAGTAATAATCTTAAATTACAATTTAAATCTAAAACCAACATGCATCTCAAACAAAAGCAAACTTGTAAAACAAACATACATATAAAACAAAAAAAATTGAGCTAACATCTAAAACAAACATTTAAAAAACAAAAAGCAAACAAGCATTTAACTAAAGCAAACACATAAAACAAAAATAAACATCTGAAACAAACGTACACAAACATCTAAAACTAAGAAAAACAAAGAAAAATCAGATTCAAACAAACATCTGAAACTAAAGCATACAAACATGTAAAACAAATTAAAACAAACTTGGAAACATCTGAAAAAAAGCAAGCAAATATCTAAAACTATAACAAACATTAAAAACAAACATACACCTAAAACTAAAACTATAGCAAACAAACCGCTAAAACAAACAAAACATGTATAACAAAAATAAATGCAAAAATCTAAAAACACAAGCATCTAAAACGAAAGCAAACAAATGCAAACAAATGTCTAAGACAAACACGTAAAACAAAAATGCAAACACCTAAAACTAAAATAAACTCAACCGTCCGAAACAAATGCAAGCAAACATCCAAAACTAAGGCAAACAAACAAGTAAAACAAAAAAACTCAAACATCCAAAACAAATGCAAGCAAATATCTAAAACTAAAAATGAACATACACCTAAAACAAAAACCAGAGCAAACAAACAGCTAAAACAAAAAAGCAAATATGTAAAACAAATATACAAACATCTAAAAACAAATAAAAATAAATTCAAATATCTCAAACTAATTTCTAAACAAACTAAAGTAAATTAATGCAAACGTCTAAGACAGTCGTAAAACAAAACTAAAGCAAACAAACAAGTAAAACAAAAATAATCTCAAACATCTGAAACAAATGCAAGCACATATCTAAAACTAAAAACAAACATACACCTAAAACTAAAACTATAGCAAACAAACCGCTAAAACAAACGAAAACAAACAAACATGTATAACAAAATAAATGCAAAAATCTAAAAACACAAGTATCTAAAACGAAAGCAAACAAATGCAAACAAATGTCTAAGACAAACACGTAAAACAAAAATGCAAACACCTAAAACTAAAATAAACTCAAACATCCAAAACAAATGCAAGCAAACATCCAACACTAAGGCAAACAAACAAGTAAAACAAAAATGAACTCAAATATCTGAAACAAATGCAAGCAAACATCCAACACTAAGGCAAACAAACAAGCAAAACAAAAAAACTCAAACATCCAAAACAAATGCAAGCAAATATCTAAAACTAAAAACGAACATACACCTAAAACAAAAACCAGAGCAAACAAACAGCTAAAACAAAAAAAGCAAACATGTAAAACAAATATACAAACATCTAAAAACAAATAAAAATAAATTCAAATATCTCAAACTAATTTCTAAACAAACTAAAACAAACAAAAGTAAATTAATGCAAACGTCTAAGACAGTCGTAAAACAAAACTAAAGCAAACAAACAAGTAAAACAAAAATAATCTCAAACATCTGAAATAAATGCAAGCAAATATCTAAAACTAAAAACAAACATACACCTGAAACAAAAACCAGAGCAAACAAAACAGCTAAAACAAACAAAAGCAAATTAATGCAAACAAACGTCCGAGACAAAGTTGTAAAACAAAACTAAAGCAAACAAGTAAAACAAAAATAATCTCAAACATCTGAAACAAATGCAAGCAAATATCTAAAACTAAAATCTAACATACACCTAAAACAAAAACCAGAGCAAACAAACAGCTAAAACAAACAAAAGCAAACATGTAAAACAAATATACAAACATCTAAAAACAAATAAAAATAAACTCAAATATCTCAAACTAATTTCTAAACAAACTAAAGCAAACATCCTACAAACGAACTAACGCAAACATCTAAAACAAACAAAAGTAAATTAATGCAAACGTCTAAGACAGTCGTAAAACAAAACTAAAGCAAACAAAGTAAAAAAAAATCTCAAACATCTGAAACAAATGCAAGCAAATATCTAAAACTAAATGAAACAAAAACTAGAGCAAACAAACAGCTAAAACACACAAAAGCAAAATGTAAAACAAATATACAAACATCTAAACAAAAAAATAAACTAATTTCTAAACAAACTAAAGGAAACAAACATCCTACAAACGAGCAAACGCAAACATCTAAAACAAAAGTAAATTAATGCAAACGTCTAAGACAAAGTCGTAAAACAAAACTAAAGCAAACAAACAAGTAAAACAAAAATAATCTCAAACATCTGAAACAAATGCAAGCAAATATCTAAAACTAAAAACAAACATACACCTAAAACAAAAACCAGAACAAACAAACAGCTAAAACAAACAAAAGCAAACATGTAAAACAAATATACAAACATATAAAAAAAATAGTCAAATATCTCAAATTTCTAAACAAATTAAAGCAAACAAACATCCAACAAACGCAAACATCTAAAGCAAACAAAAGTAAATTAATGCAAATGTCTAAGACAAAGTCGTAAAACAAAACTATTTTTGTTTTACTTGTTTGTTTGCTTTAATCTCAAACATCTGAAATGAATGCAAGCAAATATCTAAAACTAAAAACAAACATACACCTAAAACAAAAACTAGAGCAAACAAAACAGCTAAAACAAACAAAAGCAAACATGTAAAACAAATAAACAAACATCTAAAAACTAAAAAATAAACTCAAATATCTCAAATTTCTAAACAAATTAAAGCAAACAAACATCCTACAAACGAACAAACGCAAACATCTAAAGCATACAAAAGCACACAAACAAAATTAACACAAACAGACAAAGTCGTAAAACAACTTAAGCAAACAAACAAGTAAAACAAAAATAATCTCAAACATCTGAAACAAATGCAAGCAAATATCTAAAACAAAAACCAGAGCAAACAAAACAGCTACAACAAACATGTAAAACAAATAAACGCAAAGATCTGAAACAAACGCAAGCAAATTTCTAAACAAACATCTAAAACTAAAGCAAAAAACACCCTGAAAGTCAACAATTGCAAACAAACATCTAAAACAAACAAACAGCTACAATAAACAATAAAACTGTGGAAAGTTTTTAGAGCAAATATGTAATGCTAACCTTGTGAATGACCCCAAGACTGGCTGTTGCTGTGAATTTGGCCCAGTTAGTTGCTCTTGCCAGCCACTCCAAATTCTCTCTGTGAAATGCAAAAGTGACAATTAGCATAATCATCAGTTTTCTTGTTATCAGTATCATGAAGCCAAATTTCGATTAGCAAGACTGTAAATGTGCTTTACCGTAGAAACTGGTCACTCGTTGTTCCTGTGTGCATGAATGAATTTGCTATGACCGTCGCCGTGTGACAAACCGAATTTCGCACCGCATCCTGAAAAGAGTCAGGAATAAAACTATCAGCTTGCCAACATCTGGGATGTGATTGATAACAAATGTACATCATTAGAGGCTTTAATCAGTTCAAGAGCTGGATTCTCACCTTTGTGTTTTTGAGAATCATCAGATCTGTGTTGTTGTTTCGAATGAGGAACTGAAGGTGCAGCTCGATGGCCATTTCACCACTCAGTATTTTGATCATTTTCGAGTTCTGGTCTTTTGGCTCAGCCTTCTATTTTAAGAAAACAAATTCAATAAACAAACTCACATTTTTTTGTACAAGCGTGATATCCGATAAGCTGAAAGACTTGATGACTAACCACTTCAGCAGCTTTTCCAGCTGGAGAACTGCCAGCTTTCTCCTCCGTCTCCATGGCGTCGCTGAAACAATAACAGATTTCTTTTGTTCTCAATCATCTCATTAAAAAAAAAAAAAAAAAATCATATTTTGCAACCTTTTTGTTTAAATAACTGTCAGCGCTATGAGTTACAGGGACATGGTTTTACAATAAACAATGAGCTGAATCTTGCGAAAACTAACTCGGAATTAATAGAAAAGCTAAAGAGAAAATTATGATATTTTTAGAGTGCCATTTGTAATTCTCAATGACTCATCACTCTAATAGACTTTTGTTTTATTGTCTCGTAATCAACACAAACAAATACAACTAGATGAGCAAAGTGTGTAGACAAACTTTAAGTTGGCTTGAAAAAGCCTAGCCAGAAGATTCAAACTAGTTTTAATTAGTTTTAAAAGCTTAAAGTTTAGACACTAGATAGCAAGCAACAGGTTCAACACTTTCTGTTAACATATTTTATCACGTTGTTACCATGATTTAGCAATAATTTGCAAAATGCTAGTATTATTAACAAGCTACTAGCATGTTTTTTTTAACATGATTAGCATGTTACTAACATTGATTGCTTGCTAAGGTGTTGCTAAGGTACCTGGGTTGGTTGCTAGGAGGTTGCTAAGGTACTTTAGGTCGTTGCTAGGGTGTAGCTATGTGGTTGCTAGATACTCGGGGTGGTTGCTAGGGTGTTACTAGTATGTTGTTACCATGATTAGCAAGTTACTAGCATGTTTAACTTTTTTCTAGCATGTTGTTATCATGATTAGTAAAGTACAAACATGACTTTAACATGATTAGCAAGTTACTAGCATGCTGCTATCATGATTACAAAGGTACTATCATGATTTTAACACAATTAGCAAGTTACTAGCATGATTCTAGCATGTTGCTAACATGTTGATTGAAAATGCTTCTAGCAAGATTATCAAATTACTATCATGATTCTAGCATGTTACTAACATGTTGCTAACATGTTGGTTAGCAATGTACTAATGAAAAATAAAACATGCTACTAACAAGATTAACAAGTTACTCTTATGATTCTAACATGATTAACAAGGAACTAGCATGATTAGCAATGTACTAACATGATTTTAGCATGATTAGAAAGGTTTCTGGCATGTTACTAACATTATTTTAACATGATCAACAAGTTACTAACATGTTTCTACCATGTTTAATATGTTTCTAACATAATGCTAGCATGATTAGCAAGTTACTAACCTGATTCTAGGATGATTAGCATGTCGTTAGCATATTTCTGGCATGTTATTAACATGATTCTAGTACGATTAGCAAGTTACTAACGTTTCTAGCATGTTTAATATGTGTCTAGCATGATTAGGAAGTTACTAGCATGATTAACATGTTACTAACATGATTCTAACATGTTACTAGCATGTTACTAGCATGTTTCTGGCATGTTACTAGCATGACTTTAGCATGATTAACAAGTTAACATGTTTCAAACACGTTTAATGTGTTTCTAACATGATGCTAACATAATTAGCAAGTTGCTAACATGATTCTAACATTTGTAGCATGTTACTAACATGATTCTGGCATGTTACTAATATGTTGCTAGCATGTTTCTAACATTTTACTAGCATGATTAACAAGTTACTAACATGTTTCTAACATGTTTAATGTTTCTAACATAATGCTAGCATGATTAGCAAGTTACTAACCTGATTCTAGGATGATTAGCATGTCGTTAGCATATTTCTGGCATGTTATTAACATGATTCTAGTACGATTAGCAAGTTACTAACGTTTCTAGCATGTTTAATATGTGTCTAGCATGATTAGGAAGTTACTAGCATGATTAACATGTTACTAACATGATTCTAACATGTTACTAGCATGTTACTAGCATGTTTCTGGCATGTTACTAGCATGACTTTAGCATGATTAACAAGTTAACATGTTTCAAACACGTTTAATGTGTTTCTAACATGATGCTAACATAATTAGCAAGTTGCTAACATGATTCTAACATTTGTAGCATGTTACTAACATGATTCTGGCATGTTACTAATATGTTGCTAGCATGTTTCTAACATGTTACTAGCATGATTAACAAGTTACTAACATGTTTCTAACATGTTTAATGTTTCTAACATAATGCTAGCATGATTAGCAAGTTACTAACCTGATTCTAGGATGATTAGCATGTCGTTAGCATATTTCTGGCATGTTATTAGCATGATTCTAGTACGATTAGCAAGTTACGAACGTTTCTAGCATGTTTAATATGTTTCTAGCATGATTAGGAAGTTACTAGCATGATTAGCATGTTACTAACATGATTCTAACATGTTACTAACATGTTTCTGACATGTTACTAGCATGACTTTAGCATGATTAACAAGTTAACATGTTTCAAGCATGTTTAATGTGTTTCTAACATAATTCTAGCCTGATTAGCAAGTTACTAGCATGTTCCTGGCATGTTACTAGCATGATTCTAGTATGATTAGCAAGTTACTAACATGATTCTAACATGTTACTAGCATGTTGCTAACATGTTTCTGGCATGTTACTAGCATGACTTTAGCATGATTAACAAGTTAACATGTTTCAAACATGTTTAATGTGTTTCTAACACGATGCTAACATGATTAGCAAGTTCCTAGCATGATTTTAACATTAGTAGCATGTTACTAACATGATTCTGGCATGTTACTAGCATGTTTCTAACATGTTACTAGCATGATTAACATGTTACTAACATGTTTCTAGCATGTTTAATGTTTCTAACATGATGTTAACATGATTAGCAAGTTACTAGCATGTTTGTAGCATTATTAGCATGTTACTAGCATGACTTTAGCATGATTAACAAGTTACTAACATGTTTCAAACATGTTTAATATTTTTCTAACATGATGCTAGTATGATTAGGAAATTACTAGCATGATTAACATGTTACTAACATGATTTTAACATGTTAGAATCATGTTAGTAACATGCTAATCATGCTAGTAACATGTTGCTTACATGTTTCTGGCATGTTACTAGCATGACTTTAGCATGATTAACAAGTTAACATGTTTCAAACATGTTTAATGTGTTTCTAACACGATGCTAACATGATTAGCAAGTTGCTACCATGATTCTAACATTAGTAGCATGTTACTAACATGATTTTGGCATGTTACTAACATTTTGCCAACATGTTACTAGCATGTTGCTAGCATGTTTCTAACATGTTACTAGCATGATATGTTTCTAACATGATGTTAACATGATTAGCATGTTACTAACATGATTCTGGCATGTCTTTAGCATGATTAACAAGTTACTAACATGTTTCAAGCATGTTTAATATGTTTCTAACATGATGCTAGTATGATTAAGAAATTACTAGCGTAATTAGCATGTTACTAACATGATTTTAACATGTTACTAACATGATTAGCATGTTACTAACATGATTCTAACATGTTTCAAGCATGTGCAATGTTTCTAAAAATGATTGCTAGCCTGATTAGCATGTTACTAGCATGTTACTAACATGATTGACAAGTTACTAACATGTTTCTAGCATGTTTAATATGTTTCTAACATGTTAACATGATTAACATGTTACTAACATGATTCTAACATGTTACTAGCATGTTGCTAGCATGTTTCTAACATGTTACTAGCATGATTAGCCTGTTACTAACATGATTCTAACATGTTACTAGCATGTTGCTAGCATGTTTCTGGCATGTTACTAGCATGACTTTAGCATGATTAACAAGTTAACATGTTTCAAACATGTTTAATGTGTTTCTAACACGATGCTAACATGATTAGCAAGTTGCTAGCATGATTTTAACATTAGTAGCATGTTACTAACATGATTCTGGCATGTTACTAACATTTTGCCAACATGTTACTAGCATGTTGCTAGCATGTTTCTAACATGTTACTAGCATGATTAACATGTTACTAACATGTTTCTAACATGTTTAATGTTTCTAACATGATGTTAACATGATTAGCAAGTTACTAGCATGTTTGTAGCATTATTAGCATGTTACTAGCATGACTTTAGCATGATTAACAAGTTACTAACATGTTTCAAACATGTTTAATATTTTTCTAACATGATGCTAGTATGATTAAGAAATTACTAGCATGATTAACATGTTACTAACATGATTCTAACATGTTGCTTACATGTTTCTGGCATGTTACTAGCATGACTTTAGCATGATTAACAAGTTAACATGTTTCAAACATGTTTAATGTGTTTCTAACACGATGCTAACATGATTAGCAAGTTGCTAGCATGATTTTAACATTAGTAGCATGTTACTAACATGATTCTGGCATGTTACTAACATTTTGCCAACATGTTACTAGCATGTTGCTAGCATGTTTCTAACATGATGTTAACATGATTAGCAAGTTACTAGCATGTTTGTAGCATTATTAGCATGTTACTAGCATGACTTTAGCATGATTAACAAGTTACTAACATGTTTCAAACATGTTTAATATTTTTCTAACATGATGCTAGTATGATTAGGAAATTACTAGCATGATTAACATGTTACTAACATGATTTTAACATGTTACTAGCATGATTAGCATGTTACTAACATGATTCTAACATGTTGCTTACATGTTTCTGGCATGTTACTAGCATGACTTTAGCATGATTAACAAGTTAACATGTTTCAAACATGTTTAATGTGTTTCTAACACGATGCTAACATGATTAGCAAGTTGCTAGCATGATTCTAACATTAGTAGCATGTTACTAACATGATTTTGGCATGTTACTAACATTTTGCCAACATGTTACTAGCATGTTGCTAGCATGTTTCTAACATGTTACTAGCACGATTAATATGTTTCTAACCTGATGTTAACATGATTAGCATGTTACTAACATGATTCTCGCATGTTACTGGCATGACTTTAGCATGATTAACAAGTTACTAACATGTTTCAAGCATGTTTAATATGTTTCTAACATGATGCTAGTATGATTAAGAAATTACTAGCATAATTAGCATGTTACTAACATGATTTTAACATGTTACTAGCATGATTAGCATGTTACTAACATGATTCTAACATGTTTCAAGCATGTGCAATGTTTCTAAAAATGATTGCTAGCCTGATTAGCATGTTACTAGCATGTTACTAACATGATTGACAAGTTACTAACATGTTTATAGCATGTTTAATGTTTCTAACATGTTAACATGATTAACATGTTACTAACATGATTCTAACATGTTACTAGCATGTTGCTAGCATGTTTCTAACATGTTACTAGCATGATTAGCCTGTTACTAACATGATTCTAACATGTTACTAGCATGTTGCTAGCATGTTTCTGGCATGTTACTAGCATGACTTTAACATGATTAACAAGTTAACGTTTCAAACATGTTTAATGTGTTTCTAACACGATGCTAACATGATTAGCAAGTTGCTAGCATGATTCTAACATTAGTAGCATGCTACTAACATGATGCTGGCATGTTACTAACATTTTGCCAGCATGTTACTAGCATGTTGCTAGCATGTTACTAGCATGATTAACAAGTTACTAACATGTTTGTAGCATGATTAACCTGTTACTAACATGATTCCAGCATGTTACTAGCATGTTTCTGGCATGTTACTAGCATGACTTTAGCATGATTAACAAGTTAACATGTTTCGAGCATGTTTAATGTGTTTCTAACATGATGCTAACATGATTAGCAAGTTACTAACATGTTTCAAGCGTGTTTAATGTTTCTAACATGATGCTAGCATGATTAGCAAGCTTCTAACATGTTTCAAGCGTGTTTAATGTTTCTAACATGATGCTAGCCCGATTAGCAAATTACTAGCCTGTTTCTGACATGCTACTAGCATGATTCTAGTATGATTAACAAGTCACTAACATGTTTCAAGCATGTTTAATGTGTTTCTAACACGATGCTAACATAATTAGCAAGTTGCTAGCATGATTCTAACATTATTAGCATGTTACTAACATGATTCTGACATGTTACTAGCATGATTCTAGTATGATTAGCAAGTTACTAACATGTTTCAAGCATGTTTAATATGTTTCTAACATCATGCTAGCATAATTAACAAGTTACTAAAATGTTCGTAGCATGATTAGCATGTTAATAACATGTTGCTGGCATGATTAGCACATTACTAACATGATTTAAGTAGATTAGAAATAGATGTATTAGATGAGTTTGAATGAATCTACTTGGATTAGAAAGAGTAAATAGAAGGGAAGCTTGATTTAGGCTCAAAGGAGTTTAGATTAGAATCTGACTGACATTTTCTTCAAGGATACTCTCTCAATGCATGAGGTGAATCTGGCAAGAAGTTAGGATTAGTGGCATGAGATTTTTGAAGCTTCAAAACTGTGGCACCCATTCACTTTTATTGTATGGACTCACTTTTTTGCTTTCTCATATATCAATCATCCACCAACATGGCAGCGGTAACATCCCTACCTGTCTTTCTCTTGGGTGGGCACCGTGCCGGTGTTGGTGGATCCGGGCACGGCTGGGATGGGTGTTCCTACGGTCCTCAGGTTCTGAATGACAGACGACAGGAACTGCTGGCTGGCGCTCTCATACAGGTCAAAGCAGATCTGATAGGCCATCAGGAGATTGTCCTCTTTGACAAGCTTCTCCAGAATGTCACTCACAGCTTGAGGGTCGTCGAGGAAAATCAGACACTAAGACATAAAAAAAACACAATGTCAGAGTGGAACCTCTGAACGTAGAGCAGGAAGATGATATAAATGTTGAGGACAAGTCACCTGGCAAACGTTAATGAAGTCAGGCTTCTCCAGGTTCATGTACAGCTTGACCAGAACTCGGAGCACCTCGTTGCGAAACTTCTTGTTCTGCATGAGGGACATGCAGATCTTCAGGCTGTAGGCCAGCAAACCACCGATGTCGCTCTGTAGGGAAAACCGAATAGAGTTTGAGAACTGGTTTCTTATTAATATTCAGTGTTAAAGGGGTCATCGGACGCCCATTTTCCACAAGTTCATATGATTCTTTAGAGTCTTGATGAAAAGTATGTAATATACTTTGGTTAAAAATGATCAATAGTAGTGTAAGAAAACACCCATTTACCTTGTCAAAATCAGCTCTGCAAAATATCAGCTTATTTTATCGCATGGGCCCTTTAAATGCAAAAGAGCTCTGCTTGCCCCGCCCCTCTCTGCTGAAGGATTATGAGCCGTAATGTTTACTTTAGCCGCATTTAGTCGCGTTTATTGGCAAAACTTGCCAACAAGCACATTAAGAAAGGCCATTTGCAGAGATGCATAAAAAACCCTTATACTCTCTTCTACTGTGGGTGAAGCTGCATCACGAATGATTCACACGAACATAGACGCATATGTAGATGGGTATGGGCGCTTTCCTTTTAAAAATTAAAGTAATGTTAAACCTCTGCCTCTTAAGAGGCTCAGATGTTGGTAGTAAATGACTGCTATGTTGATTACATCCACCAACAATCGCTCAGAGTGTTCCCCTGCACCTGAGTCACACAATGGCGATGTATTCGGACTGTTTCAGCTCGTTGAGGGCGGGTCTAAGGTAAGGCGCTCATGTCAATCAACTGTGTTTCATCACAACGACAAGAAGCTGAGAATGAGCTGATTTTAAAAAGGGGATATTACTTTTAAAGATGACAAAAATACCACTGGGTGGATTTGTAACATTGTAGGGTGGTTGTGTAGACAAACTGCCAACACACATTAATGTTCAAACTACATGAAAAAGTTAGTTTTGCATCCGATGACCCCTTTAAAAGAGAAGCTCACTCCCAGATCAAAACTTTAGCTGATACTTCTTGCCCAACTTGTTAATGAAAACAAGATATATTATTAAAGAAGTTGATTTGAGTTGGGATAACCTCCAAAACCAACAAACCACCTTCGTGCAAATAAATGCAGAGCGTTTCCGAGTTTTAGCGCTAAAACGCTTTGTGAAATACTAATTTAGGAGTCCTAAATTTAGGACTGACACGCCCGTTATTTTTAGGATTTTCTCCTAAATCAGCAAGTTATGAGCTACTTTTATCCTTAAGATGTTTTGTGAACACAGGCCCTGATTTGCTTTTTGATTTGATATTTTATTAGGGGTGGGAGAAAAAAAAAAAATTTCACTCAACTATTGCAATTCTTTTTGAAACGATTTAAAAATTGATTGGTTCACCTCAGCATGGATTTATATTTAATTATCTTACTTTTTCTAAGAGGTGGTGGGGAGAAGTTACCACTTTTATTCCAACAGACGACAATAATGTATAAATTTGCAACTTTTTTTTTTTTTTTTGCCGGTGGGACTAATTTTTGTGAGCGGTCGCACTGGTGTGACCACTGCGTCGTTTAACTCGAGCACATGAGAAACGTCTAATGGCAAACAAATTGAAAGTGAAACTAAAATGCAGCGCTGTTTAGTTTCACTTTCGTTTCGCTTTTGTTTCGTTTATCAACTCGGAGCATCAACGCAAACAAACTTATCTGAGCTTAAAACTGCTTTACTCAGGAGCCAAGTTGATTTTGCGACACTGAATCCAGTAAGAAGTGTTTGAATTCGCCGCAGAATGAAAACGGTTGCTGCAAGATCTAATGAGAATCATTTAACTTCTGCTCAGAATTTTCTGTTATAAACAGCGCTGACTTATGTCAGAAAACAAGAAGTATTAACGCTAACTATAACCATGGTGTTGTGGTAGAAATAATAATACATTATTCATTTCAGGGTTTATACAACCTTCGAGAGAGAAATTCAAGCACCTTTTTAATGACTTTCCAGCATTCAACATAACTATTTCCAGCACTTTAAAGCTCTAAATTGATCCAATTTGAATGTTATTTTTAATGGGATGACCAAAATATAATTTGTGGTAAACAAAGTAAAATTTGTTTGGCTGGGAAACCATGGCTAAAACGGCTTGCAAAGTAACATAGCACTTTATTTTAGAAATTATTTTTTCTACTAACTATTTTTTCTACTAGCGTATCGTCCCAACCCTGATAGCAATATCGAAACGCAACACTTGTAGAATCAAAATTAAAAAATAAAAATTTGCAATACATATTGTATTGGCACCCAAGTATCGTGATAGTATTGAATTGAGAGGTAGGTGTATCGTCCCATCTCTATGTTTTATCATTTTAAAATCTCGAGAAAAAGTGGAAATTAACGTCTAATAAGCCAATAAGTGCTCCTCTGTCGTCATCTACTTATGTGTTTTTTTTTTTTTTTTTTTTTACTCATTTTATGTACCACAAAGTATATTTTGGTCATCCATTTTAGAGCTTTAAAGTGATGGAAATAGTTGTGTGAAAGGCTTGAAAGTCATTAAGAAGTGCTTGAATGAGTCAGTGCTGTTTATGAAAGGGAATTCTGGGCGGAATTGGAATAATTCTCACTAGATCTCGCAGCAAAAATGTGTCGCGAAATCAACTTGGCTCCCGAATAAAGCTGTTTTGAGCTCGAGCAACTCTGTTTGTGTTGCGGTCCGAGATGATAAACTGTTTAGTTTCGCTTTCATTTGCCGTTAGATGTTTCTCATATGCAACAGAAATGGCAGCACTAATGAGTTGAACATCACAGTGGTCACGCCAGGACGACCGCTCACAAAAATTAGTCGCACCGGCAGAAAAAATGGTCGCAGTCTGGAGCCCTGAAAGGTGATCAAACACCCTTTACAAAAAAGGTAAAACAGTGATTTTGAAGTTGGAGAAGAAAATGAGATAGGAGTTTTTCAACATACTAGGGCTGCAACAACTCCTAGATTCTATTTGAGTACTCGATTTAAAAAAAAATCCTTGTTTGCATTTTGCCCGCATCGAGTAATCGTCAAAATACCAGAAGTGGTGCTTTCCACCTATTAAACCATTTTAACATCATAATAAAGCATATATCATGTGATTAAGGACAAATGGTGCATTCATATAAATAATTATAGGTTCCTATGAAATCTGTATTATTTCCAAATAAAATTTTCATTTTTGTATACTCTGTTTTAATGGTTAAATTAAATGTTTTTAATCAAAAAAGCCTGTCCAATTAAATGAGTTTTACAGTTTTGTTTTTTCTGGATTCCATTTTAATGTTAACATTACATTTTAATAATCAAAAACAAATATAGCTGCAAGCAGCAATTACGGGGCCAAGCATTCAAAGGGCAAAATGAGGAGCTAAGGGTGGCAGGAACAGCAAACCAACTGCAACAATATGTAAAAGGAAGCAATTTTAAGATGATTTTAGTCAAAATTACAGAAATCTATTATGTAGAACGCCTACTGGTGGCGCTGTCATCAGATTAATGTGGTGTGTTTAGTGTGAGGTGACAAAGGCACACTCAAAGTTTGGTGTCTTTATGTCAAAGCCTTGCAGAGATAAAGCCTCAGAGTCATTTTGGCATCAAGCCTAAAATTTATAGAGGCACTGAACAAAAACCGTTTCATCTATCAACATGAAATCCATAACTTTTTGTCAGCACAGTCTGAAGATGATCTGAGTCGATTTTGGGGAAAATCGGACGAACGGTCTAGGACTAGTTCGAAAAAGTAGGTTTTCAACATAAATCAAAATGGTGGACAGCAAGTTTGGCCAACTGTGGCATAATTGGTATCTATGTTGTCGGCATGACCCAAGGAATATTTTGAGACCAGTTTCATTACTATAGGCTAATGCTATCTACAGTTATTAGCATTTTTGATCATTTTAAAACTAATGGTTAATGAATGCTTCATTACTCTTGACCAATAGGTGGCGCTGTTACCAAATTGATGTGGTGTAATCAGTGTGAGGTGTTAATGCCTCATACCAAATTTCGTGCAAATATCTCAAAGCTTTGCAGAGATACAGCTTCCGATGCGCTTTGGCATCTTTCCAGCAAATTCGTTGATGCGTTAAATGAAAACGGTTTCGAATATCGACACGAAATCCATAACTTTTTGTCAGCATGGTCTGAAGATGATCCGAGTCAAATTTGGGGAAAATCCGACTAACGGTCTAGGAGTTCGAAAAACTAGGTTTTCTACATTAATCAAGATGGCGAACAGGAAGTTAGGCCAATCTTGGCATAATTGGTATCAATGTTCTCGGCCTGACCCAAGGAATATTTTGAGATCATGTTCATTACAATAAGGCCACCAAACTTTTTGAGTATTGTCAGAGCATGGTGACGAAGATACATACCGAGTTTTGTAACGATACGTCAATGCGTTCGTAAAATATAGCATTTTATAACAAAATTCAAAATGGCTGACGCCCAAAATGGCTGACGTGGGAAAATTGGATATGGTTCGACTTGGCATGCTCCTCCGAATCTAACGGGACAAGTTTCGAGATTTTTGGCTTATAAGCAAAAATAGCCATTTTTCATATCTCCTGACCACTAGGTGGCAATGTGATGAAACACTGCAGGTAGCCTCAGGTCATGCTTGTTATAACACACACCAACTTTGGTCTCAATACACCAAAGCGTTGCGGACATATGGCCTCACTTCCATTTTTGCACGCTTTTCGTAGAATTAAATAGCGCGTTATTCGAGAACGGTTTGTCCAATCAACTTAAATTCCATTACTTTTTGCCAGCATGGTCTGAAGATGATCTGAGCCAATTTTGGTGAAAATCAGACAAACCGTCTAGGGCGAGTTCGAAAAAGTAGGTTTTTAAAACAATTAATTATAGAAAAAAAAACTAAACCGTACGATTTTTGAATTTTGGTGTTCATTCGACTCGGCATGACATAAGGATTCAAAGAAAAAAAGAATTTTACGGTTCAAAAGTTATCAGCAAAAAGAAAGTGAAATTTCGGACAAGTGGTGGCGCTAGAGAGTTTGAGTTAGAGACTTCAAATTGGCTATGGTGACATTTCAGACTGTCCTCTATCAGTGTGCCAAATGACACAACTTTCCCGCAAGCGGTTCTATGGGCTGCCATAGACGCAATGCGGAATAATAATAAGAAATCTAACGGATACAATAGGTGCCTACGCACCGGTGCTTGGCCCCTAATTAATTGATTTCATTAAAAGTAAAACATTCTTATGTAATTGTTTTTTTTTTTGGTGGGAAATTAGTCATTTAGATTAATCAATAAATTATTCGATAGATTAATCGATATAAAAATAGTCATTAGTGGCAGCCCTATCAAACACCCTTTACAAAAAAAAGGCAAAACAGCGATGCAAGGCGATTTTAAAGTTGGAAAAGAAAATGAGATGGGAGTTTTTCGACATGCCCTAACTGTCTTGAACTGGAATACACAGAGTTCAGGCAGAGCTAGACAAGATAAGCATTTGAGGTTAAAAAGTTTATAAACTGTCAATTTGTTTAGAAAATAACCGTTGGCTTTGCTGGATAAGACCCTTCTTCCTCGGATGGGATCATTTAAAGCCTTTAAAGTTCAAACTCTGGGGCAGCATTGAAGTCCACTATACGGACAGAAATCCTCAAATGTTTTCCTCAAAAAACAATCATTTTTCAACTGAAGAAAGAGAGACATAAACATCTTGGATGACAAGGGGGCGAGTAACTGATCTGTACATTTTTGTTCTGGAAGTGAACTGCTTTAAGAGTGCAGATAAACAACATACAGATTCCAGGATGGTTTTCTCGAAGATGTCCAAGCGTCGGGTCTCCAGCGCGATGCCGATGGCTTGTTTGTACATGTGATCTCCCAAGCAGCGCTGGAACATCTTGTTGACGATTCCCTCCAGACGAGGGTCGATGCTTTTCTTCTCCTCATCCTCTGGCAGCTCGGCGTTCTCAACACGCAGTTTGGTGTAATGATCAATACACTTGGCTGATGGACAAAGAAAAAAAAAAAAAAAAAAAAAAAAAAGTAGAAAAAAAAAAAAAGAGTAGTTATATGTTTTTGAAGGAAGCGAAAAATTACAATTTAAAAGAAAATCTTATGTGAATATACTGTAAAAAGTAATTTATTCAAGCTGAGTTCTCAGCATCATTACTCCAGTTTTCAGTGTCACATGATCCTTCAGAAACCATTCTAATATTCTGATTTGATGTTTATGAAACACTGTTTCAAGATTCTTTAATGACTTTAAGGTTCAAAGAAACAATATTTATTTGAAAATTCAATCTTTTGCAACATTCCAAATGTCTCAAATGTCAAATTGGATCGATTTAATGGACCTTTGATGAATAAAAGTGTGAATTTTATCGACAAAAAAAAAAAAATCAACAATTTTACTTAAAACCTTTTTTTTTCTTTTATAAAATCAATTAATTGGAGATGGTTTAGATTATTCACATTTAAGGAAAACAATTTGGTAAAAAATAAAACTTTAAAACTCAATTAATTAGACAGGCTTTTTTATAAAAAAAAAAAAAAAATTAAAACAGAAAAAAATGAATTTGGAAATAAAATGGATTTCATAGGGCCCTATAATTATAATTATTTTTTGTGGCAATAAAAATAGATGTAAGTGAACAACAGCCTTTAAAAAAAAACTATAATAGCAATGAGGCAATATTAATACGTTTAAATAAAGAATCAAAAGCGAGAAATATGGTTTTATTGCACAAAACTGTTGAAATGTATTATAAACAATAGAGCTAATGTACATTACGCATTACAACAAAGGTCTGCAGTGGGCGCCAATGGCCTGACGATTGTTTTAATATTGACTAAACACCATTTAAGTCAAATATCCACTTCATCTTTAATATTTGGTCATATCTTTACCACATAAATGCTATAGCCACAGTAATTTAATAAATATGTGGACATAAAAACGTCTAAACTCAGAGCGAGGGTTCAAACTTTTATTTTGAAATCGCGATGAACGCTTGGAAAGAGAAAGATATTGATGTATTCTCTTGAGTTTGCATAGGTTTATGAATGATTTACCTTACAAATCTGACGAAGTGGCGCCCGCTATAATAAACCCAAACTCACAACAACATGCAGAGATGGAGTTTGAGACGCTCCACACATGTAAATACATATATTAAACCCGCATCGAATTTATTGAACTAAATCGTAGCGTTTGTGAATTGACAATTATGCTTAATTATGATTTTAAAATGGGTTTAATATATAAATGAGCCACTTCCGGTACTCTGTTGGTTACTCGAAAGAAATCGAGGATTTTTATAAATCGAACAGTCGACTACAATCGACGAATCGTGACAGCCCTGATGAATTTCTTTCAAATAAAATAGACAGCTCACCACTTACCAATAATGGTCTCCACATATTCTGAATCGTCATTGACGTTGAAGAGATCTCCAGCACCAAGTGCGTAGTTTAAAGACTCCTCGAAAGCACCGAGGTGGTAAAAGACTTTAGACGCCACCAGTGCTGCAAACTCTCTGCTACGAAACGTCTCATCCTCATACAGGACCTCGCTGATGGAGAAAAGCACAGTTCATCACTTTATTAGCATCTAAACATTCATATGAAACGTTTCAGAAATTGATAATCACTTTCACGCTACAAAAGTATATTTATTTGCTTGTTTTTTAAAGCTTTATCATTCAAATAAAACATTACTTCGAATAAAAATGTATTATGATATCACACTTTAAAAAGTGTAAATGTATATTTCGTTTCATTTCCAAATTCAGCTCCACTTTGTTTTAATGGTTAAATTAAATATTTGAAATCAAAAAGCCTGTCCAATTAGTTGAGTTTCACAGTTTTATTTTTACCAAATTCATTTTAATGCAATACAATACATAAAGTATTATATTATTAATCACTTATTTTACACTTCAAAAGTATTAGTGAAACAGTAATATTTCTTTTTTTTAACTTTATGATTTAAAAAAAAAAAAATGTAAACGTTGTGTAACATTATAATTACAGATAATTATCATAATTAAAATTATTACAGTAAATTAATAAAGAAAAATACTACTTTTGCAATAATACTACTGTACTGTAAAAAGACGAGTGATTAAAATCAAGAAGTGTTATTACTATTGAAAATATTATTTTCAATTTAAATTATACTTTATGTTATATAATATATGAATTAATTATTTTTTATTGTAGTATTAATAAGTAAAAAAGTTATTAATATTAATAAAACATCATTGGTAGTTTTATTTTTATTTGAATGAATAGAAAAATCATAAGAAATGTATTAATAATGTCATTATTAGTATAAGACTAAAGATTAAACCCCTAAATTTCAAGTTATGAAAATGCTATTCAAATAATTTTAGCATTTTATTCCATTGTTGATTTAAAAAACATTTTTTCATATTTAAAAAGAGTGAAGTTTAAAATATTTATTTTCTTTGTAAATTATGAAACTATGTAAAAGTTTGTGTGCAACTTTAACTAATGTCACTACCGAACAGCATTTTTCTATAATAAATACACTTTTTGGGGAATTATTACATAACATTTAGTTTTTGTGTGTTCAGAACTGTGCTAATACTGCTTTAAAACGTTTTCAAAAAAATAAAAAATAAAGTTCTCTCTATAATTCCTTTGCATTTTTGTTTGTTTTTCTGAGCAAAAAAATAATTCTCATACATATTTCTCCTAATTTACAGAAGACACCCACTAAAATGTTATTCAGTGTCAAACTTGTCAGGCATATTTACAAATTAAATCAATTTAAATTATTAAAAGACAAATTTTCACCCCAAAGCTTTAGTTGTAATTCTACATTTTTTTAAATGTGCCACTATCCTAGGTTTTGCCCAGTTGTCAGTAAGTTTTTTTACTCATTTAAAGCACTATAAAATGCAATATTCTCCCTTATTCTTCTATATATTTTAATATGTACAAGTGAGAATAAACATGTTAAAAATGAAGTATGAAAGAATAAAATTTAATTAAAAAGGAATAATAAAATTTAATAACAATTAAATTAAATGTACTAAAATAAAATGAAATAAAAATGAAAAATGAAATTAAAAAAATAAAAATTAATTTAATTTAAATGAAACTAAATAATTAAATAAAAGAAATGAAACAGAAAAATAAACAAAATTAAATAAAAATGAATGAAATGAAATAATTAAAAAATTAGAATAAAATAATGTATTTATACTTATTCTTTTATATATTTTGACATGTACAAGTCAAAATAAGCATGTTAAAAATGAAAAAATGAAATACTAAAATTTAATTAAAATGAAAAATAAAATAACAAAATAATGAAATAAAAGGAAAATAAATAAAATAAAATAAAAAAGAAATGAAATGAAAATACAATAAAATTAAAATTAAATGTATTTATACTTATTCTTTTATATATTTTAATATGTACAAGTCAGAATAAACAGTGTTAAAAATGAAGTATGAAAGAATACAATTTAATTAAATAAATAAAAAGGAATATAATTTAATAACAATTAAATGTATTAAAATAAAATGAAATAAATTAAATAAAAATAAAAATTTAATTTAAATGAAACTAAATAATGAAATAAAAGAAATGAAATACAAATGAAACGAAACAAAATAAAATAAATTAAAATAAAAATGAATAAAATGAAACGATAAAAAAATTAGAATAAAATAAATATTTATACTTATTCTTTTATATATTTTGATATGTACAAGTCAGAATAAGCATGTTAAAAATGAAGTATGAAAGAATAAAATTTAATTAAATAAAATGGAATAATAAAATTTAATAAAAAAATTAAATGTTTTAAAATAAAACAGAATTAAATTAAAATGAAAAAATGGAATACTAACATTTAATGAAAATGAAAAATAAAATAAAATAATGAAATAAAAGGGAAAAAAGAAAAAAGAAATGGAATGAAAATACATTAAATACAATTAAATGTATTTATACTTATTCTTATATATATATTTAATATGTACAAGTCAGAATAAACATGTTAAAAATGAAGTATGAAAGAATACAATTTAATTAAATACAATGAAATAATACAATTGTATAAAAATTTAATTAAATGTTTTAAAATTAAATAATTAAATAAAATTAAAATGAAATAAAATAAAACAAAATAATGAAATAAAAGGAAAATAAATCCAATAAAAAAATGAAATAAAATAAAATGGAATAAAATGAAAATACAATAAATAATTAAATAAAATTAAATGCATTTATACTTATTCTTTAATACATTTGAATAAGTTCAAGTCAGCATAAGCATGTTGTTTACACTTTTACATAAATACTGTTGCACTGAATGACAACATAACATTATTTCAACCAAATTTCGACATTTTATTCTCCAGAAACGTATTTGAAACCTTAAAAGGAGACACTTCACATACAATTAATGTCTTTCTATGGACATAAAATCACTTTTGTAAATTTCCTTTGACGTCGACACCTTAACGTTTTGAAACAACATACAAAATTTGTGGGGAAAAAAAAACATTTTTCCAACTCTGACTTAAAAACAATTCTGTGGAAAGGCCTATATATTGAAACTGTAAAAATATGGAAAAAACACAACCCTGCTTAAACAGGTTAAAACAACATTTAGACGAGTTTGTGGCATTAAATGCTACTTACATTTTGTCGACAGACTCTGAAATCTCAGCCCAGAAGTCATTAACAATGGAGTTCAGTTTCTGTAGCGCAAACTCCTATAAAAGAAGAAGAAAGCTTGTTAATAACAACAAATACCTTTTATTTTTGACTGGTTTTGACTGAGTTCATGCTGTACCTTGAGCTGCGGCTCATCTTCATCCAGAAGAGAAATGATACCAGCTATAAAAGAGCAAAAAAGACATCAGTACACTACATACACATTTTGTATTTATGCTTATATCTTAGTCTCAGTTTCTCTCAATCTATGCATGTTAGCACGGCTAAGCTAATGTTTAGTGACAGTGACTTGACAGATGTGCTCAATAACAACCTCTAATGCCTGTACTGCTTTGTTTTGACTTGTTTATATGTTAAAAACAATATTGAAACCTATATGACACAATCAATTTGAAATAAAGTGCAATTTTAGACTTTCGGTTGCCGATGTAAACAACCCACTGAAGTCAATGGCATTACAAATTAAACTTTATGCAAATCTAAACGCTCAAGTATTATATCCAGCGTGGTTATAAGACTAAGTTTATTAGGATAAAGCACAAATGAAGTGTTAAATCTGATGAAACTGATTGTCGGTGTTAGCCGTTAGCTGTGTGACTCAGCTAAATCAAACGCAGTGTTTCTCATTGACTATCGTTCGCTCACCTGCTGAAGTGATCATGTCTGTTTGTGAGTGTCACCGGATCTCCTCCAGCACCAGGATTTCAACACACAAACAGTGAGAAGAAGAATTAAAGTCTAATTCACTGTCAATGAAACAGTGCTAGTACGCGAGCGATCAACTGCTATTACAGCGGCGGCTCAAACTCATCTGACAATGAGCGCCTGAGTGGACCGCCGGAACATGTGCCTGAAAATATAAAATGCTGATTAGGATAAATGTAGATATTGTGGAATACATGGACGCGGGGGTAGGCAATTGTTGTGAAAGTATTCTTTAACTGGTTGTGTCGATTATTTTTTTAATGAATATGTTAGCTGGGTAAGAATTAGAGATAAGTGTTTGCGTACAGGCAATGAGGCGGTCAGCCCTTACAGTGGCTCTTCTTCTGTAGAGTTGAAAGAGGAAGAAATTAAGTTGTGGTTGATCGTGCCACTCGGTGGAGAGAGATGGACAGAACAACAGAAACAGGATGAACAAATTTCTTTCTGGTTTTAATTAAATTAAATCAATTAAATTAAAATAAAAATGCAATAAAATAAATTAAATAAAAGAAAGAAATGAAATAAAATTAAAATTAAATTAAAAAAATAAATTAAAATGAAATAAAATAATGAAATAAAAGGAAAGGAAATGAAATGAAATACAAATTAAATTAAACTAACTAAAAAATAAAGTAAAATTTAAAAAAAATGAAATAATACAATTTGATGAAATAAAATGGAACAAAATGAAATAAAAATGAACGAAATAAAATGAAAATTAAATAAAAATTAAATTAAATAAAATTGTATTTAAGTAAAATAAAATGAAATAAAAAATAAAGTAAAATAAAATGAAATAATAAAATTTAAGTAAATAAAATGAAATAAAAATAAAAAATAAAAATAAACAACAAATAAAATAAATGGAACAAAATGAAATAAAAATGAACGAAATAAAATGAAAATTAAATAAAAATAAAATTAAATAAAAGAAAGTAATGAAATAAAAGGAAAAAAACGTAAAGAAATACAAATACAATTAAATTAAACAAAATAAAATAAAAATGAAAATAAAATATAATGAAATAATAAAATAAAATAAAAATGAAAAAATAAAAATGAGCGAAACTAAATAAAATGATATAAAAAATAAAGTAAAATAAAATGAAATAATAAAATAAGTAAATAAAATGAAATAAAAATAAAAAATAAAAATAAACAACAAATAAAATAAAATGGAACAAAATGAAATAAAAATGAATGAAATAAAATGAAAATTAAATAAAAATGAAATTAAATAAAAGAAAGTAATGAATAAAAGGAACAAAACTTAAAGAAATACAAATACAATTAAACAAAATAATAAAAATGAAAATAAAATATAATGAAATAATAAAATAAAAATGAAAAAATAAAAATGAGCGAAACTAAATAAAATGAAATAAAAAATAAAGTAAAATAAAAGGAAATGAAATACAAATGAAACGAAACTAAATAAAATAAAAATTAAATAAGATTAAAATATAATTTAATTAAATTAAATAAGAAATTAAAATAAATAATATAAAAAATAAAATAAATGACAATGAAATAAAATTAAATGAAATAACAATTTAATTAAATAAGATGGAATAAAAATTATAAAATAATAATACAATTCAATTTAAATTAAATTAAATGTATTAAAACAAAAAAATTTAAAAAATAAATGAAATAAAAACGAAATAAAAATAAATTTAATTAAAATAAAATAATGAAATAAAAAGAAATGAAATACAAATAAAATTAAATGACAAAAAATTAAATAATTAAATTAAACATATTAAAATAAAATGAAATAAAGGTGAAATAAAATTTACAAAAAAAAAATAAATAAATGAAAATAAAATAAAAATGAAATGAAATAATACAATTCAATTGAATAAATAAAATGGAATAAAACGAAATAATAAAATTTAAATTGAATGTTATTTTTTGAATGAATATGTTAGCTGGGTAAGAATTAGAGATAAGTGTTTGCGTACAGGCAATGAGGCGGTCAGCCCTACAGTGGCTCTTCTTCTGTGGCGTTGAGAGAGGAGCAGATCAAGTTGTGGTTGATTGTGACACTCAGTGGAGAGAGATGGAACAAATGTATTTTTCAAAACATAATATAAGAGAGACTGTAGATGGTTCGCACTCTGAAAAACTAGACAAAGTCTTTAACAAAAAGAAACAATTATTTTAATCGAGCATGAGCAGACGTTTCAGCCATCCAGCTATTCTCAATGCTCATAATGAACCAACACCAGACATGCAGTCAATTAATACTCAGTAGGTAATCAAGAAAACAGGTGACAGGTGCAATGGGAGGGGCTTCAGCCCAGACCCAGAGAACAGGTAGAAACAGAATTCTTTTTATAAAAAAGTTAACAATGTTTATCTCTAAAAAAGAATAAAAATACTTACAGAAAACATGAATAGTTTATCTCTTCATTCATCCCTTTCGGGAAAAGACTGTTGAGTTCAAAAATCCAAAAAGATTCTCTCTGTAGCAGTTTTTTTTATCTAAATCACCACCTCTCCTTTTTGGCAAAACTCTTTCAATGCCCAGAAATTTCAGGTCAGAAATTGCATGCTTTGCAATAATATAATGAAATGAAAACTTTAAAAATTGAATTAATTAAACTGAATAAAAGGAAACAAAATAAAATGAAAATATGAAATGGAAATAAAAATAAAAAGTGAAATTAAATAAAAAATTACATTGAATGAAATAAAATGAATTAATATGAAACGAAAAAATTTAATTAAATGTAATGAAATGAAATAAAATGAAAAACTGAAATGAAATGAAAAAATGAAGTTAAATGAAATAAAAAATGAAATTAAATAAAATAAAATGTGATGAAACAAAAGGAAATTAATTTAAATAATTTTTAAATGAAACTAAATGAAATAAAAATGAACTGAAAGTAAACTAAATCAAATCAAATTAAATTAAATAAACTGAATAAAAGAAAATTAAAATATGAAATTAAATGAAAAAATGACATAAAATGAAAAAAATGTAATTGAATAAAAGCTTAAATTAAATAAAAAAAATTACATTGAATGAAATAAAATGTATTATTATGAAATGGAAAAAATGAAATTAAATAAAATTAAAAATGAAATTGAATTAAATAAAATTAATTAATGTGAAATTAAATTAAAATGTGATGAAACAATAAAATTAAATGAAAAAATTAAATGCAACAAAATGAAATCAAATGAAATCAAAAGAAAAAAGTTAAATAAATTGAAAATGAAACTAAATGAAATAAAAATGAAATGAAAGAAGAAACAAATCAAATTAAATGAAATAAAATATAATAATTTAAATTAAATGAATAAACAATGAAAATATATAATGAAATTAAATAAAATGTAAAAAATGAAATTAAAAATGAAATTGAATTAAATAAAATGAATTAATATGAAACAATTAATTAAATAAAATGTAATGAAACAAAATGAAATTAAATAAAATGAAAAAAGAAAATGTAACTAAACAAAATAAAATTAAAGTACACTAAATTAAATTAACTAAAAAATAAAATGAAATAAAGTAAAATTAAATAAAATTAAATAAAATCAAAAGAAAAAATGACATGAAATAAAATTAAATCAAATGAAATAAAAGATAATGAAAATTAAATCAAATAAAATGAAATAAAACAATAAAATGAAATTAAAAAGAAATTTTATTAAATTAAATAAAGAAAAGTGAAATAAATCAAATCAAAAGAAAAAATTAAATTAAATTAAATAAGCAAAATAAAATACAGTGAAATAAAACAAAATTTAATTAAATAAAAAATTAATTAAATTAAATGAAAAAAATGTAATGAAACAAAATAAAATGAAAATAAAATAAAAAAGTACTCTGGTATGCATGAAAGCCAGTTTCTGTACAGAAATAAAAAGTGCAATTGCAATTTTTATCTCACAATTTGTACTGGTTTCTCTTAATCATCTAACTTTATTTCTGTCTTTATTCTTAAAATTCTGATTAAGTTCGATTAAAAAATAAAAAGATTAGTTTTTAATAATAAAACGATTATTTTAAAAAAATAAAAAGATTATTTTTAATAATTAAAAAAAGATTTTTAAAATGTCATAATTAAAAACTATGTCATAATTACACCTATCTTTCTGTCTATCCATTCATTCATTTTTATTTTTTTCAATGGTTTAGAATGTAAACGGCCTGCAAAAAATTCCAGTGAGTTGGTTGTAGCTTATTCTGTAATCACGAAAAAAGACAACAAACACTGACGCAAATGAAAACGGTCAAACACGTACGTCTATAGGGCATATTTACACAGAAAATCAATGAAAAAGCAGAGCAGAGAAGCAAAAAAATGCGTTCTGTGTAAACGGGTTCAACAAGTCATTGCATGACGTAATGCAGCCTAATATAAACTCTTCATTTTTCATTTATTCAACAGTATGTTAAACAGCTAAAATGATCTCATTGTTGACTTTTTGCAAAATACACAGGACAAGTACAAAATACCAAATTGATTGGCCAGTTGATGCAGCAATTTGTTTCTTTAATTAAAAAAAAGAAATTGATACATTAGTCATTCACAGTGTTCATCAATTGTCACATTAGATTATTTAATACTTAATAAACTTTGTTACTTTGATAGTAGTGATTAATCCTTCTGAGATATCAAAAATGCATCATGAATAATGCTCTAGCAGCCTTTCATTGCCTTCACATCTCATTTCTCCCAATCGTCCTGACTGGTAAGTCATAGTGCAAGAGTATATGACCTGTGTAGCACACAGGCACACAGTTTGAGGCTTGTTCTTCATCCATTTTGGTCTTTTAGCAAAGCCGTCCCGGCGTCAATCCACCGCGGGCCGCATCTGCAGAGGAATTCCTTCCTCGGTTGCATTTGCACTGGCTGTAAGAGTGAAGATTACACAATTAGTGGATAGTGAAACAACCGGTTTGGATCGAAATGCCAACGAACATCGTACCTTGCTGCCAACCATTGGTGTTTAGGTCTGCCTGTCTTCCGGGTCTCTTTCTGAAAATTCCCGGAAAACATTTCAGTTGCCAAAACAAACTGCTTTTACTGCCAATGGCGCTGTCTGCAACATAAAGAGTCATTGAGAAAAGACTCATTAAAGCATTGTTGCTTTCATTCTTTCGTTCTTCTTGGGGCCTCCACTCATTATAGTTCCCCAAATCACGTGATTCAGCCACAGTTGTGACCTACATAGTAAACCAAAAGCTCAAAAGATGCTAGACAGGCAGCACACCAGGGTTTGAGACTATGATGCCAAAAACTAGCATCTAGATGAACAGCTCACTGCATTTTTAGGCTTATATGCCCAAACACTAGGTAGGAAACTTGACAAGTTTTGAGATTGTAAAGGCCAAAAATGCTGTCTAGGTAGGTAGTTTACTAGATATTGCCAATTGATTTTGGGAAAATGTGCTGTCTAAATGTCCAAAATGCTGTCTAGGTAGGCAACTTGCTAGTTTTTGGGGAATGATGTCCCACAATGCTGTCTAGAAAGGTTGCTCAGTAGGTTTTGAGAAGACAATTTCCAAAAATGCTGTCTAGGTAGGTAGTTTACTAGGTATTACCAATTGATTTTGGGATAATGTGCTGTCTAAATGTCCAAAATGCTGTCTAAGTAGGCAACTTGCTAGTTTTTGGGGAATGATGTCCCACAATGCTGTCTAGAAAGGTTGCTCAGTAGGTTTTGAGAAGACAATTGCCAAAAATGCTGTCTAGGCAAGTAGATGCTGTCTAGAAAGGTTGCTCAGTAGGTTTTGAGAAGACAATTGCCAAAAATGCTGTCTAGGTAGGTAGTTTACTAGGTATTACCAATTGATTTTGGGATAATGTGCTGTCTAAATGTCCAAAATGCTGTCTAAGTAGGCAACTTGCTAGTTTTTGGGGAATGATGTCCCACAATGCTGTCTAGAAAGGTTGCTCAGTAGGTTTTGAGAAGACAATTGCCAAAAATGCTGTCTAGGCAAGTAGATGCTGTCTAGATAGGTTGCTCAGTAGGTTTTGAGAAGACAATTTCCAAAAATGCTGTCTAGGTAGGTAGTTTACTAGGTATTACCAATTGATTTTGGGATAATGTGCTGTCTAAATGTCCAAAATGCTGTCTAAGTAGGCAACTTGCTAGTTTTTGGGGAATGATGTCCCACAATGCTGTCTAGATAGGTTGCTCAGTAGGTTTTGAGAAGACAATTTCCAAAAATGCTGTCTAGGTAGGTAGTTTACTAGGTATTACCAATTGGTTTTGGGACAATGTGCTGTCTAAACGTCTAACATGCTGTCTAGGTAGGCAACTTGCTAGTTTTTTTGGGAATGATGTCCCACAATGCTGTCTAGAAAGGTTGCTCAGTAGGTTTTGAGAAGACAATTGCCAAAAATGCTGTCTAGGCAAGTAGATTACTGGGTATTACCAACTTATTTTGGGACAATGTGCTGTCTAAATGTCCAAAATGCTGTCTAGGTAGGCAACTTGCTAGGTTTTTTGGCAATGATGTCCCACAATGCTGTCTAGAAAGGTTGCTCAGTAGGTTTTGAGAAGACAATTGCCAAAAATGCTGTCTAGGCAAGTAGATGCTGTCTAGATAGGTTGCTCAGTAGGTTTTGAGAAGACAATTTCCAAAAATGCTGTCTAGGTAGGTAGTTTACTAGGTATTACCAATTGATTTTGGGATAATGTGCTGTCTAAATGTCCAAAATGCTGTCTAAGTAGGCAACTTGCTAGTTTTTGGGGAATGATGTCCCACAATGCTGTCTAGAAAGGTTGCTCAGTAGGTTTTGAGAAGACAATTGCCAAAAATGCTGTCTAGGCAAGTAGATGCTGTCTAGAAAGGTTGCTCAGTAGGTTTTGAGAAGACAATTGCCAAAAATGCTGTCTAGGTAGGTAGTTTACTAGGTATTACCAATTGATTTTGGGATAATGTGCTGTCTAAATGTCCAAAATGCTGTCTAAGTAGGCAACTTGCTAGTTTTTGGGGAATGATGTCCCACAATGCTGTCTAGAAAGGTTGCTCAGTAGGTTTTGAGAAGACAATTGCCAAAAATGCTGTCTAGGCAAGTAGATGCTGTCTAGATAGGTTGCTCAGTAGGTTTTGAGAAGACAATTTCCAAAAATGCTGTCTAGGTAGGTAGTTTACTAGGTATTACCAATTGATTTTGGGATAATGTGCTGTCTAAATGTCCAAAATGCTGTCTAAGTAGGCAACTTGCTAGTTTTTGGGGAATGATGTCCCACAATGCTGTCTAGATAGGTTGCTCAGTAGGTTTTGAGAAGACAATTTCCAAAAATGCTGTCTAGGTAGGTAGTTTACTAGGTATTACCAATTGGTTTTGGGACAATGTGCTGTCTAAACGTCTAACATGCTGTCTAGGTAGGCAACTTGCTAGTTTTTTTGGGAATGATGTCCCACAATGCTGTCTAGAAAGGTTGCTCAGTAGGTTTTGAGAAGACAATTGCCAAAAATGCTGTCTAGGCAAGTAGATTACTGGGTATTACCAACTTATTTTGGGACAATGTGCTGTCTAAATGTCCAAAATGCTGTCTAGGTAGGCAACTTGCTAGGTTTTTTGGCAATGATGTCCCACAATGCTGTCTAGAAAGGTTGCTCAGTAGGTTTTGAGAAGACAATTGCCAAAAATGCTGTCTAGGCAAGTAGATGCTGTCTAGATAGGTTGCTCAGTAGGTTTTGAGAAGACAATTTCCAAAAATGCTGTCTAGGTAGGTAGTTTACTAGGTATTACCAATTGATTTTGGGATAATGTGCTGTCTAAATGTCCAAAATGCTGTCTAAGTAGGCAACTTGCTAGTTTTTGGGGAATGATGTCCCACAATGCTGTCTAGAAAGGTTGCTCAGTAGGTTTTGAGAAGACAATTTCCAAAAATGCTGTCTAGGTAGGTAGTTTACTAGGTATTACCAATTGATTTTGGGACAATGTGCTGTCTAAACGTCTAACATGCTGTCTAGGTAGGCAACTTGCTAGTTTTTTTGGGAATGATGTCCCACAATGCTGTCTAGAAAGGTTGCTCAGTAGGTTTTGAGAAGACAATTGCCAAAAATGCTGTCTAGGCAAGTAGATGCTGTCTAGATAGGTTGCTCAGTAGGTTTTGAGAAGACAATTTCCAAAAATGCTGTCTAGGTAGGTAGTTTACTAGGTATTACCAATTGATTTTGGGATAATGTGCTGTCTAAATGTCCAAAATGCTGTCTAAGTAGGCAACTTGCTAGTTTTTGGGGAATGATGTCCCACAATGCTGTCTAGAAAGGTTGCTCAGTAGGTTTTGAGAAGACAATTTCCAAAAATGCTGTCTAGGTAGGTAGTTTACTAGGTATTACCAATTGGTTTTGGGACAATGTGCTGTCTAAACGTCTAACATGCTGTCTAGGTAGGCAACTTGCTAGTTTTTTTGGGAATGATGTCACACAATGCTGTCTAGAAAGGTTGCTCAGTAGGTTTTGAGAAGACAATTGCCAAAAATGCTGTCTAGGCAAGTAGATGCTGTCTAGATAGGTTGCTCAGTAGGTTTTGAGAAGACAATTTCCAAAAATGCTGTCTAGGTAGGTAGTTTACTAGGTATTACCAATTGATTTTGGCATAATGTGCTGTCTAAATGTCCAAAATGCTGTCTAAGTAGGCAACTTGCTAGTTTTTGGGGAATGATGTCCCACAATGCTGTCTAGAAAGGTTGCTCAGTAGGTTTTGAGAAGACAATTTCCAAAAATGCTGTCTAGGTAGGTAGTTTACTAGGTATTACCAATTGATTTTGGGACAATGTGCTGTCTAAACGTCTAACATGCTGTCTAGGTAGGCAACTTGCTAGTTTTTTTGGGAATGATGTCCCACAATGCTGTCTAGAAAGGTTGCTCAGTAGGTTTTGAGAAGACAATTGCCAAAAATGCTGTCTAGGCAAGTAGATGCTGTCTAGATAGGTTGCTCAGTAGGTTTTGAGAAGACAATTGCCAAAAATGCTGTCTAGGCAAGTAGATTACTGGGTATAACCAACTTATTTTGGGACAATGTGCTGTCTAAATGTCCAAAATGCTGTCTAGGTAGGCAACTTGCTAGGTTTTTTGGCAATGATGTCCCACAATGCTGTCTAGAAAGGTTGCTCAGTAGGTTTTGAGAAGACAATTGCCAAAAATGCTGTCTAGGCAAGTAGATGCTGTCTAGATAGGTTGCTCAGTAGGTTTTGAGAAGACAATTGCCAAAAATGCTGTCTAGGTAGGTAGTTTACTAGGTATTACCAATTGATTTTGGGACAATGTGCTGTCTAAACGTCTAACATGCTGTCTAGGTAGGCAACTTGCTAGTTTTTTTTGGAATGATGTCCCACAATGCTGTCTAGAAAGGTTGCTCAGTAGGTTTTGAGAAGACAATTGCCAAAAATGCTGTCTAGGCAAGTAGATGCTGTCTAGAAAGGTTGCTCAGTAGGTTTTGAGAAGACAATTGCCAAAAATGCTGTCTAGGTAGGTAGTTTACTAGGTATTACCAATTGATTTTGGGAAATGTGCTGTCTAAATGTCCAAAATGCTGTCTAAGTAGGCAACTTGCTAGTTTTTGGGGAATGATGTCCCACAATGCTGTCTAGAAAGGTTGCTCAGTAGGTTTTGAGAAGACAATTTCCAAAAATGCTGTCTAGGTAGGTAGTTTACTAGGTATTACCAATTGATTTTGGGACAATGTGCTGTCTAAACGTCTAACATGCTGTCTAGGTAGGCAACTTGCTAGTTTTTTTGGGAATGATGTCCCACAATGCTGTCTAGAAAGGTTGCTCAGTAGGTTTTGAGAAGACAATTGCCAAAAATGCTGTCTAGGTAGGTAGTTTACTAGGTATTACCAATTGATTTTGGGACAATGTGCTGTCTAAACGTCTAACATGCTGTCTAGGTAGGCAACTTGCTACTTTTTTTGGCAATGATGTCCCACAATGCTGTCTAGAAAGGTTGCTCAGTAGGTTTTGAGAAGACAATTGCCAAAAATGCTGTCTAGGCAAGTAGATGCTGTCTAGATAGGTTGCTCAGTAGGTTTTGAGAAGACAATTGCAAAAAATGCTGTCTAGGCAAGTAGATTACTGGGTATTACCAACTTATTTTGGGACAATGTGCTGTCTAAATGTCCAAAATGCTGTCTAGGTAGGCAACTTGCTAGGTTTTTTGGCAATGATGTCCCACAATGCTGTCTAGAAAGGTTGCTCAGTAGGTTTTGAGAAGACAATTGCCAAAAATGCTGTCTAGGCAAGTAGATGCTGTCTAGATAGGTTGCTCAGTAGGTTTTGAGAAGACAATTTCCAAAAATGCTGTCTAGGTAGGTAGTTTACTAGGTATTACCAATTGGTTTTGGGACAATGTGCTGTCTAAACGTCTAACATGCTGTCTAGGTAGGCAACTTGCTAGTTTTTTTGGGAATGATGTCCAACAATGCTGTCTAGAAAGGTTGCTCAGTAGGTTTTGAGAAGACAATTGCCAAAAATGCTGTCTAGGCAAGTAGATTACTGGGTATTACCAACTTATTTTGGGACAATGTGCTGTCTAAATGTCCAAAATGCTGTCTAGGTAGGCAACTTGCTAGGTTTTTTGGCAATGATGTCCCACAATGCTGTCTAGAAAGGTTGCTCAGTAGGTTTTGAGAAGACAATTGCCAAAAATGCTGTCTAGGCAAGTAGATGCTGTCTAGATAGGTTGCTCAGTAGGTTTTGAGAAGACAATTTCCAAAAATGCTGTCTAGGTAGGTAGTTTACTAGGTATTACCAATTGATTTTGGGATAATGTGCTGTCTAAATGTCCAAAATGCTGTCTAAGTAGGCAACTTGCTAGTTTTTGGGGAATGATGTCCCACAATGCTGTCTAGAAAGGTTGCTCAGTAGGTTTTGAGAAGACAATTTCCAAAAATGCTGTCTAGGTAGGTAGTTTACTAGGTATTACCAATTGATTTTGGGACAATGTGCTGTCTAAACGTCTAACATGCTGTCTAGGTAGGCAACTTGCTAGTTTTTTTGGGAATGATGTCCCACAATGCTGTCTAGAAAGGTTGCTCAGTAGGTTTTGAGAAGACAATTGCCAAAAATGCTGTCTAGGCAAGTAGATGCTGTCTAGATAGGTTGCTCAGTAGGTTTTGAGAAGACAATTTCCAAAAATGCTGTCTAGGTAGGTAGTTTACTAGGTATTACCAATTGATTTTGGGATAATGTGCTGTCTAAATGTCCAAAATGCTGTCTAAGTAGGCAACTTGCTAGTTTTTGGGGAATGATGTCCCACAATGCTGTCTAGAAAGGTTGCTCAGTAGGTTTTGAGAAGACAATTTCCAAAAATGCTGTCTAGGTAGGTAGTTTACTAGGTATTACCAATTGGTTTTGGGACAATGTGCTGTCTAAACGTCTAACATGCTGTATAGGTAGGCAACTTGCTAGTTTTTTTGGGAATGATGTCACACAATGCTGTCTAGAAAGGTTGCTCAGTAGGTTTTGAGAAGACAATTGCCAAAAATGCTGTCTAGGCAAGTAGATGCTGTCTAGATAGGTTGCTCAGTAGGTTTTGAGAAGACAATTTCCAAAAATGCTGTCTTTGTAGGTAGTTTACTAGGTATTACCAATTGATTTTGGGATAATGTGCTGTCTAAATGTCCAAAATGCTGTCTAAGTAGGCAACTTGCTAGTTTTTGGGGAATGATGTCTCACAATGCTGTCTAGAAAGGTTGCTCAGTAGGTTTTGAGAAGACAATTTCCAAAAATGCTGTCTAGGTAGGTAGTTTACTAGGTATTACCAATTGGTTTTGGGACAATGTGCTGTCTAAACATCTAACATGCTGTCTAGGTAGGCAACTTGCTAGTTTTTTTGGGAATGATGTCCCATAATGCTGTCTAGAAAGGTTGCTCAGTAGGTTTTGAGAAGACAATTGCCAAAAATGCTGTCTAGGCAAGTAGATGCTGTCTAGATAGGTTGCTCAGTAGGTTTTGAGAAGACAATTTCCAAAAATGCTGTCTAGGTAGGTAGTTTACTAGGTATTACCAATTGATTTTGGGATAATGTGCTGTCTAAATGTCCACAATGCTGTCTAAGTAGGCAACTTGCTAGTTTTTGGGGAATGATGTCCCACAATGCTGTCTAGATAGGTTGCTCAGTAGGTTTTGAGAAGACAACTTCCAAAAATGCTGTCTAGGTAGGTAGTTTACTAGGTATTACCAATTGATTTTGGCATAATGTGCTGTCTAAATGTCCAAAATGCTGTCTAAGTAGGCAACTTGCTAGTTTTTGGGGAATGATGTCCCACAATGCTGTCTAGAAAGGTTGCTCAGTAGGTTTTGAGAAGACAATCTCCAAAAATGCTGTCTAGGTAGGTAGTTTACTAGGTATTACCAATTGATTTTGGGACAATGTGCTGTCTAAACGTCTAACATGCTGTCTAGGTAGGCAACTTGCTAGTTTTTTTGGGAATGATGTCCCACAATGCTGTCTAGAAAGGTTGCTCAGTAGGTTTTGAGAAGACAATTGCCAAAAATGCTGTCTAGGCAAGTAGATGCTGTCTAGATAGGTTGCTCAGTAGGTTTTGAGAAGACAATTGCCAAAAATGCTGTCTAGGCAAGTAGATTACTGGGTATAACCAACTTATTTTGGGACAATGTGCTGTCTAAATGTCCAAAATGCTGTCTAGGTAGGCAACTTGCTAGGTTTTTTGGCAATGATGTCCCACAATGCTGTCTAGAAAGGTTGCTCAGTAGGTTTTGAGAAGACAATTGCCAAAAATGCTGTCTAGGCAAGTAGATGCTGTCTAGATAGGTTGCTCAGTAGGTTTTGAGAAGACAATTGCCAAAAATGCTGTCTAGGCAAGTAGATTACTGGGTATTACCAACTTATTTTGGGACAATGTGCTGTCTAAATGTCCAAAATGCTGTCTAGGTAGGCAACTTGCTAGGTTTTTTGGCAATGATGTCCCACAATGCTGTCTAGAAAGGTTGCTCAGTAGGTTTTGAGAAGACAATTGCCAAAAATTCTGTCTAGGCAAGTAGATGCTGTCTAGATAGGTTGCTCAGTAGGTTTTGAGAAGACAATTTCCAAAAATGCTGTCTAGGTAGGTAGTTTACTAGGTATTACCAATTGATTTTGGGAAAATGTGCTGTCTAAATGTCCAAAATGCTGTCTAAGTAGGCAACTTGCTAGTTTTTGGGGAATGATGTCCCACAATGCTGTCTAGATAGGTTGCTCAGTAGGTTTTGAGAAGACAATTTCCAAAAATGCTGTCTAGGTAGGTAGTTTACTAGGTATTACCAATTGGTTTTGGGACAATGTGCTGTCTAAACGTCTAACATGCTGTCTAGGTAGGCAACTTGCTAGTTTTTTTGGGAATGATGTCCCACAATGCTGTCTAGATAGGTTGCTCAGAAGGTTTTGAGAAGACAATTGCCAAAAAATGCTATCTATGTAGGCAGTTTACTAGATGCTACCAATTTATTTTGAGACAATGCACTGTCTAAATGTCTAAAATGCTGTCTTGGTCCCACATGTAAGACAACATCTAGACAGCATTGTGGGGCATCATTGCCCACAAAACGCTGTCTAGGTAGGTAGTTTACTGGGTATTACCAATTGATTTTGGGACAATGTGCTGTCTAAATGTCCAAAATGCTGTTTAGGTAGGCAACTTGCTAGGTTTTTACACTTTTTCGTTTTTTCCACTTTTCCTCTCGCGATAAGTCATGGCAACTTATTTTTGTGGTATTTTGGCTATATTTAATCAAATGTGACCTGTAAATGCGAAAAAAAAAATAACAAAAAAAAAAAACGTTTCCATTGCTGTTTTGGGAAATATTCCTTGAATTGCCTGAAAAACCTCCTCATGTGAGCGTAAAAACATTTTTGCGATATATGGGAGTTTTTGCGCAATTGACGCGTTTCCATTCCAATTTTAATTTGTGCAATTAAAGGGTAAACGTAAACGCAGTTACAGTTACATGTTCTCGTGAAATCATGTTGGACTATAGCTGTGTTTCCATTACAGATTTCTGCAAAACTTTGGCACTATTTTATAAATGTCGGTTAACAAGTAATGCGAAACAACAGCGTTTCCATTAACCGATGTTATGGGACTGAAACGGAATTTTTTCCTCTCGCGATAAGTCATGGCAACTGATTTTTTGTGGGATTTTGGCTATATTTAATCGAATGTGACCTGTAGGGTTGGGTGATGTCGACCAATTTGGCATCGTACCATGATTAATGTGAAACATCGCGATGGACGATGGCATCGTCGTCCGGGGTGGCGGGGGGTTTGTTAAATAACGAATAAATAACGAATAAATCAATTGTAGCCTACCGATTTTTGCGTTCCGGTATTTGTTTTTAAAGAAAACCTCTGAAAAGCTACGCCATATCGCGCTCAATATCGCATTCGATATTAAGCTCGATATGGCGTAGCTTGTCAGAGATTTACGTCTCTGTGTATTAATTGCCGCTCCAGCAGAACCTGAGCAGAACGCACGTGATGGAGATTTACTACTAATCAAAGTACCAGCTTCATTGACTAAACGCGCCTCACAATATCGTTCGATATATTGTCCAGCCCTACTAGCTGTGTTTCCATTACCCCTTAAATTGCACAAAATGAAATTGCGAATTGAAAATACGCCTAATAGAAATGCGTCAACTGCACAAAAACTCCCATGTACTGCAAAAAAAGTTTACGCTCACATGAGGTGGTTTTTCAGGCAATTCGAAAAAGGAATATTTTCGAAAAAAAAATTTTGCATTTACAGGTCACATTCGATTAAATATAGCCGAAATACCACAAAAAATGTGGTCCAATGGAAACACATAAATATCACAAACTCCCATGCGTCACGAAAAAGTTTTTCAAAATGGCTAAAGATACACGCCTTTTTTACATTTTTGCAAAATGATTTGCACAATTCGTAAAACCTGTGTTTGCACAGTCGCAATTTAATTTTGCTGCGTTTCTATTACCCTTTAAATTGCGCAAATTGAAATTTTGAACTGAAAATACGCCGAATGGAAACAATTGCGCAAAAACGCCCATATATCGCAAAAAAGGTTGTTACGCTCGCATAAGGTGGTTTTCAGGCAATTCGAAAAAGGAATATTTTCGAAAACTTTTTTTTTTTTTTACATTTACAGGTCACATTCGATTACATATAGCCAAAATACTACAAAAATCCGTTGCCATGACTTATTGCGAGAGGAAAAATTATAACAGCGGTTAATGGAAACGCAGTCATTTTGCAATACTTTTTAAATCGACACTAGCTGCATTTCCATTACCCCTTAAATTGCACAAAATGAAGTTGCGCTAAATGAAATTGCGAATTGAAAATACGTCTAATGGAAATGTGTCAACTGCACAAAAACTCCCATATATTGCAAAAAAAGTTTACGCTAACATGAGGTGGTTTTTCAGGCAATTCGAAAAAGGAATATTTTCGAAAACTTTTTTTTGCATTTACAGGTCACATTCGATTAAATATAGCCGAAATACCACAAAAAATGTGGTCCAATGGAAACACATAAATTTCACAAACTCCCATGCGTCACGAAAGTTTTTCAAAATGGCTAAAGATACACGCCTTTTTTACATTTTTGCAAAATGATTTGCACAATTCGTAAAACCTGTGTTTGGACAGTCGCAATTTAATTTTGCTGCGTTTCTATTACCCTTTAAATTGCGCAAATTGAAATTTTGAACTGAAAATACGCCGAATGGAAACAATTGCGCAAAAACGCCCATATTATCGCAAAAAAGGTTGTTACGCTCGCATAAGGTGGTTTTCAGGCAATTCGAAAAAGGAATATTTTCGAAAACGTTTTTTTTTTTTTTTTACATTTACAGGTCACATTCGATTACATATAGCCAAAATACTACAAAAATCCGTTGCCATGACTTATTGCGAGAGGAAAAATTATAACAGCGGTTAATGGAAACGCAGTCATTTTGCAATACTTTTTAAATCGACACTAGCTGCATTTCCATTACCCCTTAAACTGCACAAAATGAAATTGCACTAAATGAAATTGCGAATTGAAAATACGTCTAATGGAAATGTGTCAACTGCACAAAAACTCCCATATATTGCAAAAAAAGTTTACGCTAACATGAGGTGGTTTTTCAGGCAATTCGAAAAAGGAATATTTTCGAAAACTTTTTTTTGCATTTACAGGTCACATTCGATTAAATATAGCCGAAATACCACAAAAAATGTGGTCCAATGGAAACACATAAATTTCACAAACTCCCATGCGTCACGAAAGTTTTTCAAAATGGCTAAAGATACACGCCTTTTTTACATTTTTGCAAAATGATTTGCACAATTCGTAAAACCTGTGTTTGGACAGTCGCAATTTAATTTTGCTGCGTTTCTATTACCCTTTAAATTGCGCAAATTGAAATTTTGAACTGAAAATACGCCGAATGGAAACAATTGCGCAAAAACGCCCATATTATCGCAAAAAAGGTTGTTACGCTCGCATAAGGTGGTTTTCAGGCAATTCGAAAAAGGAATATTTTCGAAAACGTTTTTTTTTTTTTTTTACATTTACAGGTCACATTCGATTACATATAGCCAAAATACTACAAAAATCCGTTGCCATGACTTATTGCGAGAGGAAAAATTATAACAGCGGTTAATGGAAACGCAGTCATTTTGCAATACTTTTTAAATCGACACTAGCTGCATTTCCATTACCCCTTAAACTGCACAAAATGAAATTGCACTAAATGAAATTGCGAATTGAAAATACGTCTAATGGAAATGTGTCAACTGCACAAAAACTCCCATATATTGCAAAAAAAGTTTACGCTAACATGAGGTGGTTTTTCAGGCAATTCGAAAAAGGAATATTTTCGAAAACTTTTTTTTGCATTTACAGGTCACATTCGATTAAATATAGCCGAAATACCACAAAAAATGTGGTCCAATGGAAACACATAAATTTCACAAACTCCCATGCGTCACGAAAGTTTTTCAAAATGGCTAAAGATACACGCCTTTTTTACATTTTTGCAAAATGATTTGCACAATTCGTAAAACCTGTGTTTGGACAGTCGCAATTTAATTTTGCAGCGTTTCTATTACCCTTTAAATTGCGCAAATTGAAATTTTAAACTGAAAATACGCCGAATGGAAACAATTGCGCAAAAACGCCCATATTATCGCAAAAAAGGTTGTTACGCTCGCATAAGGTGGTTTTCAGGCAATTCGAAAAAGGAATATTTTCGAAAACGTTTTTTTTTTTTTTTACATTTACAGGTCACATTCGATTACATATAGCCAAAATACTACAAAAATCCGTTGCCATGACTTATTGCGAGAGGAAAAATTATAACAGCGGTTAATGGAAACGCAGTCATTTTGCAATACTTTTTAAATCGACACTAGCTGCATTTCCATTACCCCTTAAACTGCGCAAAATGAAATTGCGCTAAATGAAATTGCGAATTGAAAATACGTCTAATGGAAATGTGTCAACTGCACAAAAACTCCCATATATTGCAAAAAAAGTTTACGCTAACATGAGGTGGTTTTTCAGGCAATTCCAAAAAGGAATTTTTTTTTTTTTTTTACATGTACAGGTGACATTTGATTAAATATAGCCAAATTACGACAAAAATCCGTTGCCATGACTTATCGCGAGAGGATCGGTAAATGAAAACGTCGTCATTTTGCAATAGCTTTTGAACAACATTTATAAAATATCGCAAAGGTTTTGCGCAAATCTGTAATGGAAACGCAGCTACAGATGCTGTCCCAGAACAGCTAACAGTTAGTCCACTAGGTTGAATCTCTAACCTGCAGACATTGAGGACTTCACCGCCCTGCAGGCGTTCCTTCTGATCTCCTGCAACAAATCCGGGGACTTTGTGACGTAACAACCGGTCCATATAGCCTGTGGGGGGTGATCAGTGAACACTGATCGCATTGATCGATCCAGTAATTCCACTGAATCGCGACTCTCTGATGGATCACAGTCAGTGTGAACGAGTCCCAGCAGAGCCGGTTGGAGCTTGTTTCTCTTTATCCGAGCTCTCACGTCTTTCAGAATCTCCCTCAAAGAGACGTAATACTCTTTATTGCACACATAATCACGTTTGAAGATGAATATGATCACGGAGCATTTAATGGCTCTCTGCTTTCCGCCGATCTTTCGGCTTGAGCTCACGGTTTTGCTCTTGAGTGGATCTGGTTTCTCTCTCTTGCTGCAGTGATCCGTTGAACTCTGCTCTGATCGATCAGTGTGTGATTTCTCAGGGCTGCACACGTTTGTTTGGATTTTGATTTCGCCGTTACTGTTCCCAGTACAATCGGTGGCTTCTTCGTGCTCCTTGTTATTGAACATATCATTGATGAAGTCCTGTAATACGCCGGTGTCTCCATCAGGTCCACTCGCAGCGCTGATCAAATGAATGTTACTTTTTCCACCGATTTGATGCAGAAATTGTTGGAAGGGATCATCATGCTCGCTTTCTGCAGCCATTATCTTTAACAGACAGCTCGTTTATTTCTTGAGGAGAAGACAAAGTTGTCAAAACTTACTTCGAGGGCATTTTAACGCCGAAATCTCGTTGTGAAAGTGGACTCGGGGTGTGTGGGCGGGGTTTATTTACACAAGATTGACAAACTCGCTGTGAAGGTGGATGTAGTACTTTTGCTCTGATTGGCTAAGCGCGTTTGTGGGCGGGGCTTAGGTAGACAAGATTGACATGTGGTGGGTGGAGTTTTTGATGACAAGGTCTACGATAACTTTGAAGGTGAAATCTTTAATCTTTTTATTATTGTCATAGCTAGGTAGTAAATGATTACATGTAAGCTGGATTACGATTTATATACATTCATAATGTCAAAGGCCTGTCGCTAGTCAGATGGATTTAATTACAAGGAAAACTGAGAGAGCAGTGGATTTCCAAAAATCATTTCAGTTTGAAGAAATCTTAACATTTTGATATTACATTTTATTTGAATTATCACTCTGAGGGTTGTTTAATCATGTTTTACTTCGTCTTAGGGCATTAAAACGCACAAATTCACATTATTTCTTATTTACATGTAACTTTTGTCAGCCAAACCTCTTTTAACTAATATATTTATTTGAAGTTACCCTTAGATTTTTAAATAAATATTGTAATAATTACCACATTTGCATGATAAAGGTTTTCTGATGTTGGTTATGGTCACATGACTTTCAGGTAAACAAAATATGTACATTTTTAGTAAGTGTTTTATCTTGATTGAGGTTATTTTTCAAAATTACTTATTTTTATTCTACATTTTTATGGTTTAATTATTTAATTTAATGTTTTAACAAATTATTGATTTTCATTAAACTTACACTGTAAAAAGTTTTCACCAGTTTTAACTTAAAAACTTAAGTTTAGCAGCTGCCTTAAGATTATAAGTTAAATCAACTTAAGTCATTTAAACTCACAAGTTAATCTGAATCTGGGGTGGGGCTGCACGTGTCGCCCCGCCCACATGCCTTCTCATTGGTTGTAGGTAAATTAATAATGTCGAGATAACGTAACTCCCACAACTCATCTCATTGGTGGCAAAGTAATGACGTTGAAAACATTATGGAGTTAAGGGAAATGAAATAGCAGATAAAATAGCAAAGGAAGTTACTAAAAATAATCAAATTGATTTTACAGTTAGTATTAGTAGAACAGAAATTAAGAGTATTATTAAAAATAAATTAAAGAAACAATGGCAACAACAATGGGAAGAAACTAGGAAAGGACGATGGTTTCATAAGATTCAAAGGAGAGTGGGAGAAATAAGGTGTACAGGGAGGAATAGGCGAGAAGAGACAATAATATCAAGGCTTCGGTTTGGACACACGGGATTAAATGGAACATTACTGAAAATAGGTAAACATGGCACAGGGAAATGTGAATATTGCATGCATGAAGAAACAGTGGAACACGTCATATTAGAGTGCAGGAAATATGAAACTAAAGACAATTGACCTTATGCACGGAGTGTAATATGGAATGACCCATATAACCAAAAGATGGCAGCAGAGGATTATTTATTATGCAGCTGCCTTTTAAACTCCCTATATTTTTCAAGACGTCTTGCTTTTCGATTTATTATAAAATTACTAGTATAATAAATTGTAGTACTTTTACCGTCCTTAAGTCTATAGTATAGCAAGTGCAGAAAATCATTAAGCTCACACACAAACAGCCTATTGTCACACCCTCTGCACGTTCCCTCAGCCCCAATCACCACGATCCTCCACCAACCAGCCAATCACCACCACAGCACACCCGTGAACCATCACCAGAATTCTAATCACCGTCACCTGCACCAGCAATCACCACACCCTTCATATACTTACCTCTGTCACTCACTCACCGGCTGGTATCGAAGTTGCATGGATGTTTCTCTGTGGATCTTCTCCCCCTCCTGTTGTCTCTCCTGTGCTCCTCGTGGATATTCCAATGTTCTCCTGTGCTCCCCGTGGATTGCTCTGATGTTCTCCTGTGAAACACATCAAATGCTCCTCGTGGATTTCCCCGATGATCTCCTGTGAAACACGTTGATCGTGTTAAAGGGAAGTGACTGTTGCTAACGCTATACTACTTATGAACTTGAACTCACCTGTTGTGTTGTGTTTGAAGATTTGACCACAGACCTTTATTCACCCGTTTGCACGTGTGTTGAACTGTGCACGTTTGTTAATAAATACCTTGAAAGATACTCACCTTCTCCCTGTGTGTGTGGTCGTGACAGGATACCAGCCCGAAAGTATTAACTCACCGCGTCACTCATGGAGGCGAGCGCCGCTATCACCGAAGACACCCCCGACCCATTTTCGGATATGGTAAACGTCCTTCGTCAATCTCTACCTGCTGCTCCAACGACGATTTCCAACACGCCCCTCTCTCGCCCCATGAGTTATTCCGGAGACCCGGGTGGTTGCAATGGTTTCCTCCTGCAAAGTTCCCTCTATATCGAAGCCAACGCACACCAGTTTCCTAACGAAATTTCTAAAATATCTTTTATGATTTCCCTCCTCACTGGGCAGGCACTTCAATGGGCAGACGCACTCTGGAATTCACGGAGCGACGCTTTAATCTCCTATAATGCTTTCGTTGCCCACTTCAAGGACGTGTTTGGAGCTGCGCTCACTCCCCTTTCCGTGCACGATGAACTGATCACTCTGAATCAAGGTACGTCCAATATTCATGAATACACCCTGCGCTTCCGCTCCCTAGCGGCCACCAGTGGTTGGAACCAAGTCGCTCTCCTAGCAGCCTACCGTAAGGGGCTTAAACCCCAGATCCGCAAGCATATGGTCATTTACGATGACAATGTACCGCTGGAAACCTTTATTAAGAAGGCAGTAGGCATTTCTCAACATCTCTCAGCGTGTCCTTCTACAAAGTCTGTACCCAGCTTCCCTCCACTCCGAACACCGTCACCCCAACGAGATGCGGAAGAGCCTATGATTACCGACTCCTATCGCCTGGATCCTGCGGAGAGGAAACGACGAATTAATAATCGTCTGTGCCTATATTGTGGAGAAGCCTCACACTTCATCAGTGCCTGTCCAGTCCGCCCGCCTCGTCCAATGGTGAGTACCGTATATATTACTCCAGCCATGTCTCTCTTACCCCATATTACCGCTGAACTAATAGTAAACTCTCGTACTCTCCCCATCTATGTGCTCGTGGATTCCGGAGCGGCTGGCAATTTTGTTTCATCACACTTCATTGCTAAACATCGAATTCCCACCGTTCAAAATGAGGTCACGTACCAAATTACCACAATCCAAAACTCACCATTGGGCGATGGTAAGATATCTCGCCGGACCAGAAAAGTGACCCTCGTCTCCCAACACAACCACCGTGAACATCTGACCCTCCTAGTACTCCCGCGAGCCAACGTGGATGTCATCCTGGGCAGACCATGGCTCATTAAGCACCAACCCCGCATAGATTGGAGCACAGGAGAGGTCCTGGAGTGGGGCAAAACGTGTGAGGACCACGGCTACCATCCTTCCTCGTCGGATGCAGAGTCTCCATACCGTCCTATCCCTCTGCACGCCACCACTATAGAGAGCCCTGCCACTCAATCCGCCACCGCCATTCCCCCCGTCTATCAGTCTTTCACCGATGTCTTCAGCAAGGAACGGGCCACACAACTACCACCGCACCGGCCCTGGGATTGTAGTATCGACCTGCTGCCAGGCGCCAAACTACCCCACGGGAAGATCTACCCCCTCTCACGTCCTGAGCAGGAGGCCATGGAGAATTACATCCAGGAGGCTCTCCAACAGGGGTTCATCAGACCTTCCACGTCCCCAGCAGCATCCAGTTTCTTCTTCGTCCCCAAGAAGGATGGTGGGCTCAGACCCTGCATTGACTACCGGGTGCTCAACGACGCCACGGTGAAATTCGCCTATCCACTTCCTCTAGTGCCAGCTGCCTTGGAGGAACTACGGGAAGCCCGCATCTTCACCAAACTCGACCTCCGCAGTGCGTACAACCTGATCCGTATCCGAGAAGGAGATGAGTGGAAAACCGCCTTCATCACCCCGACCGGTCACTATGAATATCAGGTGATGCCCTATGGCCTGGCTAACAGTCCTTCCGTATTTCAGAATTTCATGAACGAAATCTTCCGCGACTACCTCCATCGATTCGTAATCATCTACATTGACGATATCCTCATTTACTCACGTAACCTAAAGGAACATCAAGACCACGTCCGCCAGGTTCTCCAACGCCTCCGTGAGTACCAACTCTATCTGAAATTAGAAAAATGTGAATTCCATCAGCCCTCCATCTTCTTTCTCGGATATGTGATCACTGCGGAGGGAGTTCGTATGGAAGCCGGTAAGGTGGACGCAGTGGCCAAGTGGGCGGAACCCAGGACGGTGAAGGAGCTTCAGCGTTTCTTAGGCTTCGCTAACTTCTACCGACGCTTTATAAAAAACTATAGCCTCCTATCGGCTCCACTCACTTCCCTCTTAAAGGGAGGACGCCGGGTACTACAGTGGACTCCAGAGGCTCAGCAAGCCTTCGACCGTCTAAAGCTAATGTTCACCACCGCTCCCATCCTCAAGCACCCCGACCCTTCAAGGCCCTTCGTGGTGGAAGTAGATGCGGCGGACGTAGGCGTAGGAGCTGTGCTGTCCCAGTGGTCTGATGAACCCCGATCCCTCCATCCGTGTGCGTACTATTCCAAGAAACTCACCCCAGCCGAGCAGAATTATGGAATTGGAGACCGCGAACTGCTGGCAATAAAGCTCGCCCTCGAAGAGTGGCGGCACTGGTTGGAAGGAGCCCAGTTCCCCTTCACCGTAATAACCGACCACAAGAACCTCCAGTACATTCAGCACGCCAAGAGACTAAATGCCCGCCAAGCTCGCTGGTCACTATTCTTTGCCCGATTCAATTTCAACATTACTTACCAACCCGGCCACAAAAACACCAAAGCAGACACCCTATCACGTATGTACTCACCTGAACCTACCTCTGACGATCCTGATCCAATTCTACCCCCATCTGTCTTTCTCGCACCCATACTATGGCAGCTGGATGAAGATATACGGGCCGCCACCTTCGAGGAACCTGCACCACCGGAGCTTCCCCCGGGTCGTGTCTATGTCCCAAGCCGTCTCAGACCCCTTCTGCTGGATAGTACGCACACGTCCCCCGGCTCAGGACATCCTGGCAGCAGGCGAACCCTCTCGCTCCTCCAGCAGAAATATTGGTGGCCCAACATGAGCAGGGAAGTGGAACGGTACGTCCAAGGATGTTCGGTCTGCGCCGTCAACACAACCCCACGCCGCTTACCCGAAGGTAAATTACAACCGTTACCTATTCCCCGCCGACCCTGGACACACTTGGGCATTGACTTCGCCACAGACCTGCCCCCCTCTCAGGGTTACACCACAATTTTAGTGGTAGTCGATCGATTCTCAAAAGCTTGCAAATTAATACCTCTCAAAGGTCTCCCCACAGCACTAGAAACCGCAGAGGCACTGTTCCACAATGTATTCCGGAACTTCGGACTCCCAGAAGACATCGTGTCCGATCGGGGACCCCAATTCATTTCCAGGGTCTGGCGGGCCTTCTTCCAACTCCTGGGTACCACAGTCAGCCTGTCATCCGGATATCACCCTCAAACGAACGGGCAGACCGAACGGAAAATACAGGAAATCTCCCGCTACCTTCGGACGTACTGTTCCCAACATCAAAACACCTGGAGCCAGTATCTACCGTGGGCTGAGTGTGCGCAAAATTCCCTCCGTCAAACCTCTACTGGTCTAACCCCATTCCAATGTATTCTAGGTTATCAACCAGCTCTGTTTCCATGGACTGGAGAGTCCTCCGAGGTGCCCGCGGTAGATCACTGGTTCCGAGAGAGCGAGAGGGTGTGGGACTCAGCGCACGTCCATCTCCAGCGGGCAGTACGGAGGCATACGGAACACGCCAACCGTCGTAGGTTACCCAACCCAGTTTACCTCCCCGGGGACCAGGTATGGCTGTCCACTCGAGACATACGCCTCCGGCTGCCCAGTAGGAAGCTGAGTCCCCGCTACATAGGGCCCTTCACCGTTCACTCACAAATCAACCCTGTCACCTACCGTCTAAACCTACCTCCACATTACAGAATCGCTCCCTCGTTTCACGTTTCCCTACTCAAACGCCACACTGAACCCCTGTTCCCTTCCTCCACAGAATCGGAGTCACCTCCTCCTCCCGACCCGCCAGAGATCCTTGGAGATAACATCTACCAAGTCCAAGAAATCCTAGACTCCCGGCGGCGGAACGGCCAGCTCCAGTACCTAGTGGACTGGGAGGGGTTCGGACCCGAGGAGAGATCGTGGATAACCTGTGACGACATCCTGGACCCGACTCTCCTCGAGGAATTGTTCTCCTGTGAAACACATCAAATGCTCCTCGTGGATTTCCCCGATGATCTCCTGTGAAACACGTTGATCGTGTTAAAGGGAAGTGACTGTTGCTAACGCTATACTACTTATGAACTTGAACTCACCTGTTGTGTTGTGTTTGAAGATTTGACCACAGACCTTTATTCACCCGTTTGCACGTGTGTTGAACTGTGCACGTTTGTTAATAAATACCTTGAAAGATACTCACCTTCTCCCTGTGTGTGTGGTCTTGACACCTATAAGGGTGAATTATTTAAATACTAATATATAGTTCACTACAAATACATTAAATATAATTAATTATAATAATTAAATAATGCACTCAATATGAATCGATAGGAATATGAAATATTTTATCAAATTTAATAACTACATCTTTTGAGTTTTATCTTGAACTGTAAAATCTATTGAATAGCATATATTTAACCAATACTTATTTATATTTATTCCATGGAATGTCTGGATACTGGATTCTGATTGGCTGGCAGGTGTGCAGTAAAACCGTTTAATGCACAGGTAGTTCCAAGTCAGTTTAATCACCGTTCTATATTAATGCGCTGCTTTAATTTATGCACGCAAAAGCACACACACAGAGAGAGAGAGAGAGAGAGAGAGAGAGAGAGAGAGAGAGAGAGAGATCGCATTGTGCTGCGCACATACATAAACTTCTTGTCAGCGTTTGCCTGCGATCCTTATTAAAATAGCCTAGATACTAGATCGCTACATTATATTCATCAGCAACGGGGCGGTAAAACTGCTGTTTTTGAATGAATTGTTGTTTGTAGAGAGAGACGCACAGCATGCAGGCAGGTAACGTTACGCACACACACAACTGTCCTCTCTCTTGCCTTTACACTCTCTCTTGGTCGATCGATAATCTACTGAAACAAATGCTATATTTCATTCAAATAAATGTGATTTTTACCGGACTATTTAATCTCTGAGTCTGATTTGAAGCGGCCAGAATGCTAGTGCTGCCTGTCATAACTGACGAAAATAACCGTCTTTTTTATCCATTCAGTCAAATTTTGCGCTGCAAATATCAATCCTAGTTTTAATTTGTCTATAACCATGGAATAAGCGGGATAATCAACGGCTTGCCGTGCGTTAAAGGATTTAAAATGCACTTCGCGGAGGCAACCACCCTCCGCTTCGCGTCGGGCGGTTATTAGCCTCCACGTCGTGCATTTAAAATCCTTTAACGCACGGCAAACCGTTGATTATCCCTTACATATCCTAATAGACAAACAACACTTTTCTTCTATTGTGAGTGGATTATCTAGATAAAAGCGAAAAAAAATAGGCTCATATTACGGCACTGTACAGTTGACCAGAAATGACTTGCTGGCTTGACTAAACAAGGAAGTATATGGTAAATTAATAGCGAAATTAGAAGAAATGAAAATATGTTTCAATTTAGTAGATATACTTTGGGAATGGTCAACAGATTGTTATAGGGTGTTATTTCAATTTCTTAGAGAAATTAATGTATTTGAGCACAGAGGACCCAGACTGCTGTGTGTCACTATTATATCGGGAGGGAGAATCAGAAATAACTGTGAACATTATTATCTTAAATAAATAACAGTGAAATTCATTCATGTGTCATAAATGTTTGTATTTATAAACAACTCTGATGTTTAACTACCCTTTTCTATTTATTAATTTAATAACATAGGGATTGTGGATACTCTTGCTGAGAATTTTCCACATTTATGTATCTTATTAACAGTTAAGACAATAATCAAAAAAGCTGTAAATAAACACCACTGGTTAACATTTTGATTTATAGTCACGGATTGCCAGAAATGGGATAACTAAACAGCGGAAAGATGTCTTGCTTGTAAATGTATGTAACCTTGGACCACAAACCAGTCATAAGCGCACGTTTTAAAAAAAAAAAAAAAACTTAATTGAGATTTGTACACATCTGAAAGCTGAATAAATAAGCAAAGGATTCAGCGTTTATATAAAACGTATAATTCATAAGTATAGTTTCCAACTGCATTTCCTGTTGATCGTGGCAGCGACGTCAATCCATTTCACTAACCAATGAGATGAGTTGTGGGAGGGATGTTGTGCCGACGTCATTAATTTACCTACAACCAATGAGAAGGCATGTGGGCGGGGCGACATGTGCAGCTCCGCCCCAGATACAGCCCCGCCTCGATCTGCAGGCTGCAGACAGGTGCACTTGACTAATTTTTATTGTAATAAGTTAAAATGACTTGTAGTTTTAAACTGATTTAACCTAAAAACTTAAGGAGTGTTGCTGTGGACATGACTTTCGGGTAAACAAAATATGTACATTTTTAGTAAGTGTTTTATCTTGATTGAGGTTATTTTAAAATGACTTAATTTTTATTTTACATTTTTATGGTTTAATTAATTATTTTAATGTTTTAACAAATTATTGCTTTTCATTAAACTTACACTGTAAAAAGTTTTCACCAGTTTCAACTTAAAAACTTAAGTTTAGCAGCTGCCTTAAGATTATAAGTTAAATCAACTGAAGTCATTTAAACTCACAAGTTATATCAACTCATTTTTATTGTAATAAGTTAAAATGACTTGTAGTTTTAAGCTGATTTAACTTAAAAAATTGTGTTTTTAAGTTGAATCCGGTGAAAACTTTTTACAGTGTACAAACCCCCTGCAGTTCCCACAGTTTGGGAAACCTTGATCATTTTTAATGCACTGCATGTTGTCAATAACAATGGAATTTATTTTCTTTTCCTTTGCATTTTTATATTGATATAATACAAGATTATCCTATTTAGGTGAGTTAGGTCAAAAGTAATCTAAAAGTAATCCAAAAGTATATTATATTACCTAAAATCTGTAATGTAATGGGTTAAGTTAATTGGGAATCGGTAACGGATTACAATTTGTAAATAATCTACCCAGTTTTGATTATTATTAAATGCTTTTTTTTTTTTTAAGTTGACAACAGTGATTTCAATTTAAATAGTAACTGTAAATACTAAAATAAGAGGGCTTTAAAAATCTGCGATGGCTTTTTTCACTTTGATGATTGTTTTTCCTCAGTATTTTGAAGCATAAATGCGTATACAGTTTAAAAAGCCTGGAATATTTAGAAATATACAGTGCCTTGCAAAAGTATCCATACCCCTTAATTTTTTCACATTTTGTTTTGTTGCCGCATTATGTTAAACTGCTTTAAATTAGTTTTTCCCCACATCAATTTACACTCCATACACCATAATAATGACAAAGCAAAACCAGATTTGCAAATTTTACAAATGTATTAAAAATAAAACACTGAAATAAGTACATTGCATAAGTATTCATACCCTTAACTCAGTACATAATTGAAGCACCTTTACGGCCTCAAGTCTTTTAGGGTCTGATGTGACAAGCTTTGCACATCTGCATTTGGCAATGATCTGCCATTCTTTGCCTCACCTTTTCACCTCTCAAGCTCTGTCAGCTTGGATGGGGGCTGGCAGACATTTTCTAGAGTCCTAGTTGTTCCAATCGTCTTCCATTATGGATAATGCTTCTGTCAACCTTCAATGCTGCAGATTTGTTTCTGAACTCTTCCCTAGATCATCGCCTTAACGCAAGTCTGTCACTGAGCTCTACAGGCAGTTATCTTGGTTTTTGCTCTGATATGCATTTTCAGCTGTAAGACCTTTTCTGAGAGGTGTGTGTGCCTTTCTAAATCAGACTCATTCAAATGAATTAGCCACAGTTTAACTCCACTCGAAGTGTAGTAACATCTAGAAGCAATATAAATGCTCCCGAGCTAAATTTCGAGTGTCCCAGAAAAGGGTATGAATACTTATGCAACGGGATCTTTTCAGTTTTTATTTTTGAATAAATTTGCACAAATGTTAAAAGCCTATTTTTGGCTTTGCCATTATGGAGTAGGGAGTGTAGATTGATGTGGGAAAAAAGTAATTTAAAGTAGTTTAACATAAGGCAGCAACATAACAAATTTAGAAAAAATAAAAGTGGTATGAATAATTTCGCAAGGCACTGTATAGACAAATATATGGATTTATTATTTGTATTTATTACACTTAAATTATATTAATATTTAAAAAAC